>NC_137786.1:74176219-74606219 GCF_963383645.1 Muscardinus avellanarius
AGAGAGACAGAGACAGAGGCAGAGAGAAGTCCTTGCACAAAATTCACATGCAAAAATCGAACCAAATATGCTAATTTCTATCAATGAAAATGAATTATTTAAAAATATTATTTCAAACCTTTTTGCAGGTTTGTTTAACTATTGATTCTGTAAATGTTTATTTTTCAGATCATGGATTATCTGTGACTTTTAGGTATTGCTGTGCATACAGATGGATACATAAAGAAAGAAAAAAAGTGAAATACTTTCTTTTGTTAATTGATGTTTCCATTAAAGATATCATATAATACGAAAAACTAACAATAGGTTTGGAATATTCTTGCATTTAATTTCATCCAAATAAGAGTCTTTGTTTCAATCACTATGAAATGCTAGGGAACTGATAGTTTGATATTAAAAAGTTTGTTTTAAATGTCCAGTTTTTACCAAGGACCATATTGCAAATCCATCACATACATACTATAACTTATATAATTACACATCATAGGTTACACAAAATCTTCTTCATCTAAAAGTTTGTCTTTTGTTCTGTGGTGTGCTAGAGTTCTTACGAGCTCATGAGAATTGATTTTGTGCATTTTTTCTATATTCCACATTTAGTGGTATTAAATTGGTAGCTTGAAATTGGCCATTGTGGGAGTATCACAAAAATTGGTAAATACTACAAATGAGAGTTGTTAAAGTTTTATCAGCACTTATCTGTCTGATGAAGCGAAAAGCTCTAGCTAGTACACAATTAAACAAAAGACACATACAATTTCCAATATAAAGTGCTTTTGATTCATACTAAGCTGGAAAACAACCCTAGAAAGAATCCCACCTCTCTTTCTATTTCCTTGCTCCTCTGTGTCCTCTATTCCTCTCAAGCCATGAGGAATGCACCACGTATTACTGTTCAGATAAAGAGGTTTGCTATAGCAACTACTGGTTTTCCAGGTGTCCAATATGTATAATATGATAAATGGTGATGGCACACAGATAATAAATCTTAACTCAAAGGAAGGGAAAAAGCCATTTTATTACTCATTTTGAAATGTGAGATGTCAGCATGAACAGGGTCCTCTGTGCCATTCCCTTCTTCCTGGTACTTCTGTACACTATGCAATTATTCAGAAAAGAACAGAGAAACAGGAAGTTGCTTCTGATTCATTTGCAACAGTGGTCATAGTAATTCATTTGCATAAAATTCACTAGAGAAAACCATGGGAATTTGATGAATTTTTCCAAAAAAATGTCTTTTTTAGGGCAAAGAAGGCTGGCATATTTAAAAATGATGAGAGAAGACATAAAGTTTAAGTTTGGATGCTTCTCTTGAAGGAATCATGTCATTCTTAAATAAGAAATAGAATAATTTTTTAAATTCCTTGGATTTTGTTTATTGCCTTACTCTGGGTTGGTATAACAAAAATACTGTAGATAAGATAGCTTAAGCAAGAAATACTTATTTCTCATACTTTTGGAGGCTGGGAAGGCCAAGATCTAAAGCTGGAAGATTGAGCATCTGCTGAAGGTCTCTTTCTGGTTTGCAGATGGCTGCCTTCTTGCTGTGTGCTAACAGGGCAATGAGAAACAAATAGAGACAGACAGAGACACAAAGAGAGCAAGACAGTGGGGGACCTTATCTTTTCTTATAAGAGCACTATTCTCATCATGGAGGGCTCACTCTCCTTTCTACATCTAAGCATAACTATCTACCAAAGGCCCCACCTGAAAATACCATCATGCTGGGGATAAGTGAAGAAAAACTATTCTCAACCTTTTAAAATAATTTTTATTGATTTTTTAAAAGAGAAGAGCAAATTAATATGTCAGCATTAAATCATTTGATTTAATGCCTTCTATAGTCTCATAAGAAATTTTTTTAGATAAATGACTTTTTTTTGTGGGTCTGGGGATGGAACCCAGGGGCATTTGACCTCTGAGCTACACCCCCTGCCCTATTTTTTACTCTTTATTTTGAAACCAGGTCTCACTGAGTTGCAGAAGGCCTCACTAAGTAGCTGAGGCTGTCCGCGAACCACGATCCTCTAGTCTCAGCCTCTCAAATGCTGGGATTATAAGCATGCGTCACCACGCCCTGTAATAAATGACTTTTTAGCACCAAGTATTCATAGACTATATGTTTAAAAAATAAAACACTGGATAATACTTTTGACATGTATCCTCTATGGAGATCACCAATAAACTTACTAAGTCTTTGATATTATGACAGTAAAGACTTTTTATTTGGGACTATTTACCTAAGAACAATAGTGCAGTTAAGGGGAAGAAGGAGGCATATATTTTAAAGTTCATTGTACTTAATATCAAAACTTGCCGGGTCCTGAGACCTATTAATAGGGTGGTGATTAGCTGCACTCTTTCACATTGCCTCTGAACTGAAATCTAAGAGAAAATAATCAAAGGGCTCTGGGCTGGCCCCAGGATTCACCAAAGAGAAGACAAACTGACCACTGTGATGATCTTCTTCAGAAACTGGAGGCAGAAAAAATAGAGATGTTTTTTCTAATGCTAAGTAGATGACATTTATTTATAGAATCAGCAACTGAAATGAAAATAATCATTATACCCTGTTCCTGCACTTGAAGACTGTCAAGCCTTCTGTGTTATCAGGATCAGTCCAACCCTCCTGCAGCCATCCACATCACCCCTAAAAACCCCAACAGCTCCTAGAGAGTCTCATTTCTAACATCACACTAACACTACAGTGAGGGATAATCATGGAAACTACTGGAAATTCTGAACAAATGAGTTCCATTTATTCAATAACAACTGTTTTAAGTGCAGCAGAAATGCTTGCTGACTATAGAATGTATTAGCTAACACTCTTAACCACTTCTATGAAGTCAAGTGGGAATGGTGTGAGTGGTTTGTTCTTGTCTACTTGTCTACTTTTTTTTTTTTTTTGCAGTACTAGAAATTGAACCCAGGGGCATTCTACCTCTGAGCTACACCCATCCCATCCTATTTTTTATTCTTTATTTTTAAACAGGGTCTCACTATGTTGTGGAGGGCCTCATTAAGTAGCTGAGGCTGGCCATGAACCTTCAACCCTTCTGTTTCAGTCTCCCAAGTACTGGGATTACAAAGGTGCACCACCAAACTGGCTTATTGTCTACTTTTATAAGATAAGAGGACAATCTTCCAATTTCTAAGAGTGTGAAAAGTAAGCTATAAATACAAATTAAATGAATAGTCATGAGTAAAATAAATGAGATGGGAAATAATCTGAAAGAGTGATCAGAGAAAATAAAGAAGGTTTGCACTACAGGAAAATATTTGATAAAAAAGAGATATGTAAATGAGTGTCATGCAGTATGAAAAGGACTGAATGAGAAAGTATGGGTTTGCCTGGCATGGTGGCACATGCTTGTAATCCCAGCATTTGGGAGGCAGAGACTGGAGGATCTTGGTTCAAGGACAACTTCAACTACTTAGTGAGGCCCTCCACAACTTAGTGAGACCCTGTTTCAAAAATATAAAGAATAAAAAATATGGCAGGGGGTGTAGCTCGGAGGTCGAATGCCCCTGGGTTCCATTCCCAGACCCGCAAAATAAAATAAAATAAAATAAAATAAAATAAAATAAAATAAAATAAAGTATGGAGCTACATACAACTCACCAGTTGATGTAATTCTATACTAACTGGATGCCTTTTTCATAGCTATATATTATTTGTATTCATAAGACAGACACACTCCTAGACATTTACATATATTCCTTCACATTAAGCTATCATAGGAATTGAACCCAGGAGTGTTCTATGTCTGAGCTACCTCCAAAGCCTGATTTCATTTTTTTAAATTTTGAAACAGAGTCTCATTAATGGCTACACTTTGAACTGTGATCCTTCTTTTTCAGCCTCCCAAGTACTAGGATCACAGATGCGTGCCTGGCTTAATAAAAGCTTAATGTTGTAAAAGACAGAAATTATTTACCCATAGTGAATAAATCCAATGCATATATGCTAACACTCATCACCCAGTCTCCCTGACAGATACCAAGAGTGAACCACAAAATTTAATATTTCCCCTTCTTTTTTCTTAAATTTAGGACTAGATTTACCAATCCTATATCTGAAACTGAAACTTTTCCTGTGTGCCAAACTGAGCTAACAAAACCACATTCTAATCCAGTTATCAATGTGCTTTCTGGATAAAATATTTTTAAATATTTTAAATATATGTTGAGGTCTTATGAAAACAAATTCTAAAACATTAGAAGTGAAAAAGAAACTTTAAACAGGTCTACACTTGTGTTAATGGATACCATGTTAAGCAAGAGAGCTACTTTTTATAAACCATTATTATTAAAGATATTGCTCTTAATTTTCAGACAGTTTCAGGAAATGTGAACTTGTGCTCACTTAAAGTGGAGTTCTGAAACTGAATGTGCTTCCTAAACCTGG
This sequence comes from Muscardinus avellanarius, assembly GCF_963383645.1. Taxonomy (NCBI): domain Eukaryota; kingdom Metazoa; phylum Chordata; class Mammalia; order Rodentia; family Gliridae; genus Muscardinus; species Muscardinus avellanarius. The sequence goes on from NC_137786.1 coordinate 74,180,628, forward strand.
TATGTCAGAACAGTTCTATCCCACAGAAAAGATGAATAATAAAAACTCTGCTCATAGAGGTAGCTAAGCAAAAGAAAAAATGCCTTGAGGAATAATATCTTCAGTCTTTCCCACAGAGGGGTTTGTAGTCTGAGTTATATTTCCAGTACCATTGTGAAACAACAAAAAAATTATTAGGGTGAAAGCTAGTTACAATCCAAAAAAATCTCAGGGGTAAGTATGACAAACTAACAGAAAAATATTGAATTTGGTACTTCCAAAATCAAGGGCATAGAAACTCTCTCCAAACAAAACAAAAGCCACAGCTGAATGAAAGTTTATAATTAAAAGCTATAAATCATATAGAAGATGATTCACCATGAAGAAAAGTTGTCAGAACTAAAATAAAAAGGATAGTACCTCAAGACCTTAAAATAATAAAATAGTCCAAAAATATACCACAAAACAATTAGGTTTAAAGTGTTAAATAGGAAAAAATAAAACAGAAACTATAATACAAGAACACACACTCTGGTAAAAAAGAACAACTGGAGTTGAAACTCAAATTGAACTTCTAGAAGCAAAAACTAAAACTTAAATTTAAAATGTAGTAAATGAGTTAAAAGCTGAATAGACACAACTAAAGACATACTTCATGAACCAGAAGTTAAGTCAAGAGAAATACCTCAAAATCTAGCACAGAAAGTCAGAGTTTAAAAGCAGGGAAACAAGGTTAAGAGGCATGTAGCACTGACTGAATGTGTCCAATATCCAGCTATAGAAATGTGAGAAAAAGTGAATAGAGAAAAATACATAAAATTTAAACATTATGGTTGGGAATACAAAAAATATGTTAAAGTCATTAATATTTGAAATAATAAGGCACAATGAACCCCAAGTATAATAACAAAATTAAATGCATATATATGAAGTTTAAAACATTAATAACAGAGACAATTTAATAGCAATTAGAGAAAAATGATTACCTACAAATGAATGACATTTTGACAGAATAATTTCTCATCAACTATGATACATGGTAAATGATAATAAAATAATGCCTTTAAGAAACAAGAGAAAATAGTTGTCAATCTAAAAGTATATATAAATATATTTCTAGTTTTAAAAATCATTTCTACATTTTGAATACTCTAAGCTAATTTTAAGTGGGAAAGAAAAGCACAAGGAATCAACAAATGTCTAATATTGCAAAATATGTATATTTTCCTGAAAAAGCATTAACTATAAAAAATTAGTATTTTATGTATTCTGTAAGATTAAGAAAAACAGTGGTGATTAATAACATGAAAGGAGAATGTTAGGCATTCTAGATATCCTTTCATTGTTGACAAAAATGAAAAATATTAAGGACTATATTAGTAAATCATGTATGTAAATTATTTTAAAGGTATTCCATTAAAAAGTAAAGAATCAGCATACTAATACTAAACATACTAGAAAAGAAAATTTAAAAATGTAGAAAAAACAAAAGAGATGTAAATTTTTAAATAGCATAGTAAGTAGAAAAATGTCAGTGGCTCTACTAGAAAGAAGGGAAAATCAGATATTCCCAGATTGAATAAAAAGGAATACAAATACCAGCAGTTATTAAAAGGCAGCCTACAGTTTAGTCATAATAGACAATACTTCTTGCATCAGGGAATCATTTAAGTATTTTACATCAATACTTCATGAATCATTTCAATAACTCCTAAAGTAGGTGTTATTACTATTCTTATCCTACCAGTGAGTAAATTGAGCCTGAGTCATCTAGTTAGTATACATAAATTCACAAAGATAGGAAGAAGTGGTAAAGAACTCAAATATAGAAAGTCCGGCCCTAGAATATGTGTTTAACCACAAAGCCCTCTTCTGTACTATCTACCATGAAGATACAGGAAGTCTAAATGCAAAGGAAAGAAAAAGTGTTGGAAATGAATACAACCTAAGAAGATACTAGTTTAAGAAAGATGGTATCATAATATATATAGCAAATAAGACAGACCTAAACTAAAAACAAAATTGGCTGGGTAGAGGATTGTCATAAAATTATAAACATGTTCACCCATACGATGCGACAGTCCTGAACTTCTATGTGCTTTATAATATAACCTCAAAATGCAGAAAGCAAATTCTTACTATAATAGTAGAATAAAATAGCAAACATTAGTTGCTTACTATGTCACAGGAAAAGTCTTATGTGACTTCCTCACACTAACTTATTTAATACGATAAACCTATGTGAGTATTTTGCAGATGAAAAATAAGTGAAACATAGATTCAGTCCACTCAGGCTCCTATAGGAACACACCATAGATGGGTTGCTTATAGACAACACAACTTTTTCTTTATTTTTCTTCTTTTCTTTCCTTTTTTCCTTTTTATTTCTTCCTCCCGTTCTCTCTCTTTCCTTTGCTGTTCTTTGTCTTTCTTTTTCTTATATTGGGGATTGAACCTAGGAGCATCCTATCTCTGAACTACACTCCCCGGACATTTTATTTTTTATTTTAAAAGAGGGTCTTACTAAGTTGCTCAGGCTGGCCTCAAACCTGTGGTCCTCCTATCTCACCCTCTCAAGTACTGGGGTGGTTTGCATGCCATTCCCAGCTAATAGAACTTATTTCTAACAGCTCTGGAGGCTGGAAGTCCAAGATTAAGGTGTAGGCAGATTTAGTATCTGGTGAAGGTTGTCTTCTGGTTTGATGAAGACATCTTCTCACTGCATCCTCACATAGCACAAGGGGCAAACATGCTCTACTGGGCCTTTTTTTTTTTTTTAATAAGAACACTAATCCTATTCTTTGAGGAGTCTGCTCTCATGTCTAATAATCTTCTAAAGTGCCCACCTTTTAATAATATAACATTGGCAATTGGCTTCAACATAAGAATATAGAGAGGCAGGGAACACAAATATTCAGGCCACAGAAAAAGTTGAATAACTAGTACAAGTTATACAGCTAGAAATAACAATCAGTCTTTTTCTGGGGACCATGTTCTTAACCACTCTTCTGTACCATCTACCATGAAGATTCAAGAAGACTAGAAACAAAGGAGATAAAAAGTGTCGGAAATGAATATATCCCAAGAAGATATTAATCTAAGAAAGATGATATCATAATATACATACTGGACAAAACAGAGCCAAAGTAAAAATAAAATTTTCTATGTAGAGGATTGTCATACAATGATAAACACATTCTCCCATAAGATGCAACAATCCTGAATTTCTATAAGCTTTATAATATAACCTCAAAATACATTTAAAAAGTCGGTATCAATTAATTAGTATATAATAGTCATAAGAATTAAAAATTCTCTTTCAGAAACTAAGAGGTCAAGCCAGACGTGGTGGTGCACACTTGTAATCCCAGCTGATTACAGGAGGATCATGGTTCTCAGACAGACTCAATTACTTAGGCCCATTCGAACTCAGTGAAACCCTGTTTCCAAATCAAGAATAATAAATAAGGCTGGGGGTGTCTTCTGTAGGTAGAATGCCCTTGGGTTCCATCCCCAGTACTGTAAGAAAAAAATATTTAAAAAATTAAAAAAAGAAACTGAGAGGTCAAGAAAGCAAATAATGAATAAATAAAGTTCAGATAGAAGACATGAAGAATTTAAGGTCATACTATAGGTAGTGCTAAGTTCAGAAACAATAGCAATCCTTTGTATTCACACAATTTTCTGTATGTAAAAATAATTTTATCTATAACTTAATTTTATTGTTTTGAACCTTTCTACCTCTCTGACTTTCCTCAGAAAAAAAAATTAAGTAACCTGTTTTTTGGGGGGGAGGCAAAGGAGTTCTTTCACATGTTTGCCAGCAGGGAAAAGGTGAAAATGTTAAAAAAAGATGATAGCAAAAGATACTATGCGCCATCATGTCAGAGCCTCCCACCCAGGCCCACAAAAACTGACAACAGACAATTTCATTCTAAGTACTCAGATAATTTTTAAATGAGCAACATACTAAGGAAAAACCTTTTACTTGAGAACTCTTTCAGGTACCTTCATAGCAGTGATTTTCTTATATCAAATGAGCCTGGCTCTTTTAGATGTAACTAAGTTATTGCAAGTAATAAAAGGAATAGAACCAGCCCGGTGTGGTGGTGCACACTTGAAATCCTCACGCTTGGGAGGTTGAGACAGGAGTATTTTGCAGGTTCAAAGCCAGCCTCAGCTACTTAGTGATGCTCTCATCAACTTAGCGAGACCCTGTTTCCAAATAAAATATAAAATAGTCCTGGGAGTATAGCCCGTAGGTAGAAGTCTCCTGGGTTCCATCCCCAGTACCACCAAAAAGAAAAAAAAAAAATAGGTCTGGGGATATAGCTCGGCTGGGGGTAATTCATGCCCCTGAATTCCATCCTCAGTACCTAAAAAGAAAAAAAAGGTATAGAACCAGTGAGGAGGTGCAATACAACCTGATTTCAGTGGGAGAAGGTCATCCCTGGCAGCTTTATAGGTCTGATGAAATTTTACCATGGTGCTAACCATTAACCTAACACATTCCTTTCTTGGTCTTTGGCTACTTTTCTGTTTCCTCTTGTCCTACTGTCTGGACTTACTTAGCATTTTTACATTATAGCATTTATTATAACTCTGAGTCACATGACACTTTGCTTTGGTACTGATCTCTCATGATTCTCATGATCAGTTACCAACTGCCTAATACTCTCCATATTTGCCAAATATCTTTGAAAGTGAGCATCAGTTTTTCTACTTCAGAAAGCTATCTTTACTTCCAGGCTACCTCAACAGTGCTGTCCAGCCCATGGATTATTGTATTTGGGTCAGGCATTCATATATGAGCTGTGGTCAAGAAAGACATGCTGGCATAGCTAAAGACATGTCCAGTCAATATAGGTTAATCTTTTTCCCAGGAAGAACTAGTGGTTTATCATGAATGTGAAAGTCTAAAGAACATTTATTTATACAAGTTAACTAGAATTCTAAAAGATGATAAGAAATAGTTTCTTAAAGAAATACAGGAAGCTTTTCATACTACTATGAAAATTGAAATCAATTCTTTTTCTACCCCATAATTATTTCTCAGGAAATAATCTGTATTACTATATTATTTTTATAGAAGACTATTCAAAGCATATCACTGCCTACTACAAAATTGGTGATTCCAAAGTTTCAAAGTGGATAGAGTGATTCAAAAGTTCTAATATTTTGCTCTTTCTGTCAAACTCACAGACTCCAATAGAAAATAATCAAGATGGCCAAGTTATAATATTCGCCATCTATCTAGAATTTGGAAGAATAATTGAGATTGACTTTTCAATTTAATTTTGCTCAGATCACAAAAATGTTAAATGTATATTTGCAAGCATAAACTAAGATTAAATTTGAAAGAGCAATGGGAAGTAAAGCCATTGGGTTTTAATGATTCATGGCAAATAGCCACATCATCTGTTCCTTTTCATGTTGGAGTCCCTAGAGGGCAACAGATACACAGAAAATGAGCTTTGGCTAGACAGGCAGGATGTGTCACCATCTTGAGGCTAGTTCCAGAATGGTGAGGCTGTGGATGAGCCATGAGTTCAAAAGACTCCAACTGCCAAGCAATGTTGCCAGCATTTTTTGATACTGTAAAAAGATGAACGTTTTAATATTAAAAGGGAAGATCTTCCAAACAGCATACAATCAAATGTGATTGAAATAAGCCCCATTTCTTTCTTAATTCTACATTGGTACACAAACTACAAAATGTCCTCAAATGTACCACTAATGTTAAGAAGAAAAAGGGCTTCTGCTTCATGCATTTCCTTCCCAGTTGTCTGATTTTTTTTTTCCCCACAAAGCCTGGCCTTCAAGGAATGGCTCCTTCCCTAAACAAAGAAGGTCCTTAGCTGTTACAGCATAGCTGGACTGTCAGGCGCTGACAGACTGAAAAGCTACAAATCTGCAATGAACCAACAATAGAGCTCCATGACCTCTAGCACCTCCCCAAGTTGCCTGACCCCATTCCTTTGTCTCTTTCACTTTTAGTTTTGGATATGTTACCTACGGCTCCTTCAAAGACAAGGCATCATTTTAATGGTTCTGCAGAAGTCAAATACTCAATTTCAGATCCTCTCGGTGAAAAGTCAATTATTTTTTAACATGTTCTTTCATCCTTATGAAGATTTTCACATATGTCTACATTTAAAATATTTGATTTCTGAGGATTTGTCTCCAGCTGAATATTCTCAATTTCTTCCTGATGAAATAGAAAAAATATATATGTATATATTTATAATTACTAAGCTATTCTGACAGGCTCACTAAAAATTTTTTCAGTTTGCAGAGCACATAGCAACAAGTGACCTGTTAAATGATGACAAATCCTTTAGATTATGGCTTTGGACCTTTAACCTTTTGACTTTGGGTTGTATCCAGGGAGCAGTCAGAGAGGAAGAATGCAATAAACTGCTTGTAATCTAGTGGTCTCAAAAGAAATTACATCAAAACCAGCTGTTACACCACTAGTCATTAAAGACTGACAACATGTTAACTAAAATACGGCCATTATATTGAAAAAGACTTTTTTCCCCACCCACTGCCAAACTACTAGAGGTCTCTTGCCTCACTTAACATCAGAAAATGTGGATACAACAATGCAAGTTCAATACTTAAACTAGAAAGAAATAGCTTGCATTTGACTGAAACATGGCTTCTTTATTTTTAGTATACATGAGCGATCTGGGCAATTGTGCACATTGTGGTTTACACATTTTGGCAGCTAGAATAGCTTTCCTTTGGATTTTTTTTTAATGTGTGTGTTTGTGTAAGATTGCACCTGTCCTTTTCCCTCCCTCTTTTGATATGAAGAAAGTTGATGCGGGGATTTTAATCATAAAGTACAATTCCCCAGGTATCATTTTCCTGCTTCCTTCCACTTGAAATGTTGAAGGACTTTGAGCTGGAAGTCATACTGGTCTCTGTCTGACAACCAAGGACACGTCAAAGCTGCGGTATGAAAGCCTGAAGTGTAGTGCATGTCTTTCTGGGGATTGTCAGCCAGGCACGCCAGCATTTAAAATACAGCAAACAGTAGCAGTAGGCTTCAAAGATGAAAGTCAAAATCAGTGTGGAAAGCACACAGTGGTGGTCACAAAATGGGATGGAAACATGTCACTAAGTGCCTGTTACAAACAACCTGTTATAAAACAGACAGTGCCAAGGGCATCCATGAAAGAGGAGATGCCTTTCCTACCTGGGAAACAGAGTGCTTGAGCAAGAGGCAAAAGCCAGTAAACAGCCAGATTCCAAATTTAGCAAATGGCACTATTCCTGGGACAACGTCATGACCTTTTTCTCTTCTGGGTGGGGTTCAATAAGGAGTTTTCTCATTGTTGCTAGGTGTGGTGGTGCATGCCTAGTAGTCCCAGTACTCAGGCCTAGCACATGATAACTGAGTGAGATTGTTTCAAAACAACAACAATGTTGGGTGTGGTGGCGCACGCTTGTAATTCCCACGCTTGGGAGGCAGAGACAGGAGGATTGTACGGGTTCGAAGCCAGCCTCAGCTACTTAGTGAGGCTCTCAGCAACTTAGTGAGACCCTGTTTCCAAATAAAGTATAAAATAGGTCTGGGAGTATAGCCCAGAGGTAGAAAGCTCCTGGGTTCCACCCCCAGTACCACCAAAAAAAAAAAAAAAAAAAAAAAAAAACCCAACAACAACAAAAAAATAGAGATAGAACATCCCTGGGGTTAATCCCTAGCACTGCCCCCCCCAAAAAAAAAGAAAGAAAGAAAAAGAAAGGAAAGAGAGAAAGCTTCTGGTTAAGATCTATTCAATAATTTATGTTCTTTTTGCATTTTTGTGAGTTCTTCACTAAATTCTATTTTTTAGTTCAACTTATTTTAAATTTCACAGCACAATTAGCCAAAGATTAAATATCCAGTTTAGATTTTAAAAAATAACAAATATATGTTCATAATAAGCTCACGGCTTTGTTTTTTAATTCTGCAGGTAGGGCCGGGTCCATATTCAGTGCACGTGTCTAGGAGCTGTCCTCCTAGCCAAGCATGGGGGATGAAAATCTGGTGGCATGTTCCAGATTGTTTGCTCAGTTTGTCCGTCTATACTGTTAATCAGCACACTACCACAGCACCAGGCCTGGTTCAGCCAAACATGAATGAGATAGAAACTCTTGCTTAGTGTTTCTAAGCACCTTGGGATTAAACAAATGATAGTGAACCCACATTTAAATTGTGGCTTGTCTACCTATTCTGTACCTTTGGCACAACTTTACCAAGACCTGACTTTTCACATTTGTAATGCAGTTGTTAAGGCCCATGCTCTCAAATCTCAGATTTTTTAAACGAAAATACAATAAAATAATGTGCATGAAAGTTTTCTATGTAATTTAAAGAGTTATGCTCATAACAACTAATGCTTCCATCGTATCCTGCTACCTAGCCAGTGGAGTGAGTGGTAACCATGTTTCAGGGTCTGTCTGACTCCACTGTGTGGGGGATCAATCCCACACAAACCTTTTGGTTGCTGGAATCAGACCTGAAAATACTCACTGGTAAATAAAAGAATAGTGGTATCTACATGCCAGTTCCTTTAAATGGTTATAGTAATATTAGTTTTAGCAATATAAAGTTAATTAAATTGGTCACCTTACCCTTCTAACTTGACCTCCCATTGTTAGTCTACAAACACATTCTGAAAACTCTGAGAACCTATTCACATCCTCCAAGGCACTTTTATCCTTGTTAAGGAAGAATGATTCTTTATAAACTAAAGATTTTTATGTCTTCCTCTGAGAAAAATTCTTACCTCGGCATATGTTCTTGATTTACATTTTTAGGAAAATTCTAAATTGAATATAACAGACAAGTGGATAGAGCTCACCCCTTTTTTTGAGAAACTATGCTCAGGTCAGAGAAATGTTTGATTTTTTTCCTCAAAATGACTTTCTGCAATAAGACAGAAATAAGCCCTATGGTATCCATGTGGATATTTCATGACCATGCTTGATTAGTCTAGGCATGACATTAAAACTTAGAAACTAAAATAAATTAAATTTAGAAACTATTACTTAGAAAAAATATATATATTGCAAAATCATAATTTATAAACTTATAAACTATAAGAAACATGTTTATTAAAGTAGAAAAAGTTCATCTTAAAGGAAAAAAATGAAGCACACATTAAAAAATAGGCCAAAATAAAAGGGTCTGAACAGCTTCTAAATCACAACTTTTCATGATACATGAATGAAATGCAGTCCTCTATTTCACAAGCTGTTTCTCTATCATATAAAAAAATTCAGTTTTTGTTCTTGCTAGCCTATATCAAATTGATTCACATTACATGCAAGTCTTAAAAGATATAGTGAGATTTTTCATATTACTAATCTGTTTAAGACATCTTAATAGCCTGAAATAGCAGAAAATTGAGAGAAATAAAAGGAATTTGTAGGTGGAAAAGAAATGGATAGGAAATTTGTATGCATTTGTTATATGAACTATAGATAATTATTTTCTGTAAGATTTGGTGATATTAGATCTATTGTACTAGACATTAATTATATTTGTAGGATAGATTCTTGCATCAGTTGAATCAGACAAGATGTCTGCCAAATATTTGTCATACCATTACCAGATTTCATCTTTGAATCAAGAAAACCCACACACATGCACACACACACATACACACACATGTGCACACACACACATATGTTATCATGGGTTGTTGAGAGATCCTTTCATGGGCGCTAGGAACACAAAAACCCAAAAAACAATCAACACAGCCATTCCTAGCATCAGAACTGATTGGAGCAAAGGACTTACAAGATGAACTAGAACATTTTGTTATAATAGAAAGTATCAAAAAAAAGTATGGGCTATCACAAGAACAGAGAGCTCTATTTGAAGAGACTCCCAATGACTAAATTTGGGACATTTGTTGACCAAAATAGCTATGAATATTAATTATTAAAATGTTGGAAAATAGTAATTTACAAGTCCATACTATTAATGTATTAGTTAGACAGAAAGGCTCTTATTTAAGGTTGATGCCAGTTAGTGACTGATAAATGTGGAAAGAATGCTAATGGTGGAGAATCAGCAATTTGAAACCATCCTAGTAAAGACTGGGTCAAACAAAAAATCATCTACAGATGCTAAATCTAGAAGAAAGTTTTGACAAGGAGCAGGATATTTGTTTATGTCTTAAATATGTCTCCACGGACTACTTATTAAAGACAAGGAAAGGGGAAAAAAAAGCAATTACACAGTAGAAAAAGCAAACAATTTGACCACATGATTATAACTACTATCAACAATAAAGGACAAGTGGACATCACACATATTCCAGATGTGAAATCCTTGAAGAGGCCACAAGTTCGCCAAGATAGTATTTTGGCAAAGAAAAAGAGAAGTTGAATCTGAAGTTTCCAAAGAGATAACGGAACAAATTCAATCTCAAGATGAGAAATGTTCTATTTTTTAAAAGATGTAACATATCTATGTCATCCAAGATAGAAAAAAAGAGGCTGTGAAATGTTATAAAGAAGACAACAGAGACATAACAATTAGATGCATTATCTGACCTGGGTCCTGTATTGAAGGAGGAACAGGTTATCAAACACCTTATGGGATCAATTTTTAAAAATGGAAAATGAACAGTAAGTTAAAGTACTGTATGAATGTTAAGTTTCCTGAAGCTGACAATTGTACTTTGGCTTTGTGGGAGACTATCCCTGTTAGAAAATAGGCAAGGAAATAATTAGACATAAAGAGCCATGTGATGTATATATTTACCCTCCCACAAGTGGTTTAGAAATGACATTACAGAAAGATAGAAAGATAACTAGATAGATAGATGATAGATAGATAGATGATAATAGAGTATAAGTAACAAAATAGATAGAGTAAATGGAACAAAATGTTTATATAGGTTATTTTCTAAACAAGTGTGTGTGTGTGTGTGTGTGTGTGTGTGTGTGTGTGTGTGTGTGTGTGTGCGCGCGCGCATGTTTTGACTATTTGTTGTTTTTGTAGTACTGGGTATTGAACCCAGAGGCATTCTAACTCTGAGCTATACCCACAGCCCTATTTTATTTTTTTTAATTTTAAAACAGGGTCTTACTAAGTTGCTGAGGGCCTTGCTAAGTTGAAAAGGCTAGCTTCAAACCTGAGATCCTTCTGTCTCAGCTTCTCAAGTGTTGGGATTACAAGTGTGTACACCACACCTGGCGTGGTACAAGTTTTGAGTGTTCTTAATATTATTTTTATTCTTGCATTTTTCCTTTAAGTTTGAAATTGTTTCCAGTTAAGAAGCTTAATTTTTAGAGACGCATTCATAGATGAAACTGTGGAAAATATATAATAAATTATATCCCAAACTCTTCTAAGAGATATTAATAGATGTTATGAAAAATACATTTTATTTCTAGCAAATTTTAATGTGTTATGTTAAAAAATAATATACGATTCTTTACTGAAGAACTCCTGAGAATCTTTCTTATGCTCTTTATAGAGATTGTAAACCTCCAGAAAGGTCTTTAGTTTGAAGTACCTACCAAATATCTCTGGGTATTGAACTCTTTTCCTCTTGTTGAGTCTCATACTTACTTGATAGATATAGAACTGGAGTTTATGGATGATAAATGATTTTAGTTTGGCCAAAAGACTGTAACATGAAACTAAGAATCAAAGCCCAATATCTAACATCTTTAATACTTACAATGTAATGGCCCATCCTTACAACCCTCATAAAGCAGAAGTAATTGTCACTTCCACTTAACAGGTACAGCTTAGGGAAGCCATATGACTTGCTCAAAGTCACACATCTAATATGAGGACAGTGACTTGAAACCAGGCTGCTTGCTGTGAAGCAAAGAATTTGACCCCTACACCATATCGTCACACCAAATTAGGGCCAAACCCTAGAGCTTTCACTCCTAATCTAGACCTATTTGTGGGCTCACTAAATAAAAATGACCAAATTTATATCTTATATTAATGTCCAGAGTCATTGAAAGAGGTGAGCCATCTGCTAATTATTGTGGTGATCTGTTTATGTGCCCTTCATTTTTATAGTTTACAATGAGTGGTAAAATTCTTGTATTTCCTTATACATATGTATATGACAATTATCTCGGTGAGTGCTGAGCAAACGGTTTACCTTAAGTAATTTTAATTTCTGCTTCATGTATTGTCTCAAACTTCTGAAATATCACACTAGCTTCCCACTTCTAGAGACTTTAGAATATTATTAAGTAACATCTACATAGTATGTTACGATACCAAGTGTTTTGCAATCAGTTCTATCAGCTGTTCCTCTCAGGACACTCCTAAAGTAAAACAACAGTTTGTTAAATCCTCTGAATAAACCATAGATGAAAATGATTTCAAATACATCTAGTAGAACTTTGTCTTAGTTTGAGGACCATTCTTCCAGGTGGTACAATTAGCAATGCTTATCAAGGGCAAAACCCAAGAAATATGGCCAATGAAATCACCACCAATTCAAAACTGTTGATGGAGCTAGAGAAGAAAGCTGCTGAATCATGTCTATGCGCAAAGAAAATTTGTGCCGAAAAAGCATTTTACTACTGATTAGTTTCTGAAGTTAGTCGCACATCAGCCTAATTTTCTTTCCACTTGTAATTTTCAAGTATCTTCACTGTAGGCCAGCCTTCTAATTCCTATTTTAATGGAAATTCTAAGCAGCTCCTTACTTTGATATGTATTGCAATAACATTCTCTGAGAAGAACACGAATCTGTTACTTTATAATGAAGAATTATGGAACAGACAGCAATGCTTGTCTTAGCAGCCACTGATGTAAAAATTGACTACATTCAGGCTGCAGTCTCCTTTGCCCAACTTGGTTGGTAACTGCTCTGACTAAATGACAGTTTGCCAGCATGCAAAGACACTATACATGCACAGCTAAGTGTCTACAGGACAAATGAATCTCTGTTACTATTTATTCTACTAACTTAAATTTATCAATTGAAATCTACCTGGGACAAAGCCAATGAAGAAACCAGTTTTAAAAAAATAGGAAAATTCAGACATCAGCTGAATTTATATTAAAAAAATGAGTAGATATTCCCCTAATGTCTAAATTGTAAAGCCTTGGCATAATTGATTAAAATTATAATTGTGTCCAGTAATTAGACCAACTGCTAAGGGGATCTAAACCAAAATCAAATCCTGGGAAACATTTTGTGTCTCCCTCTAGTCTGCTCAAAAAATGAACTCATTTTCCATCACATGGAGCCCCTTTTGGTTCTTGCTTAGATGACTTTGCCAAAACCGAATGCTCTCTTGCTCTGTTCCCCCTTCCTTTTCCCAGATGCCTCTCCATCTTCCTTTCTACTCTTCCTTTCTAAACCTTGCCTGGATACCAACTCCTTCGTTTAAATTTTCCTAGATGAGGCCAGCCTGGGCAACTTATTAATTACTTATCTCAAAATTTAAATAATAATAATAAAATAAAAAGGACCAAGGATGTATCTCAGACAGGGGTAGTCCCTGCTTCAATCCCTGGTATCTCAAAGAATAAAAACAAAAATAAGTTCTCTCAGATCTCCAGCTCTTAGGCCAGAAACATAGGCTATTATTCTCTCTGTAATATTCTTTTTTCATCTCATTTTTATATTATTGTATGCAATAAATGTTTTAGAATGATTTTTTTTTACAAGTATATACCATCCACTAAACAGGGCACCTAAGTGAATAGAGACTATGTCCCACTCTTTCATCCAAGAACCTACAGCGCCTTAAGGCATAGCTGGTCATTAGTAAATACTAAGATGATCGGTTGAACATTGGCTAGGCCCTTCTAGAAGCAATTGCAAACCAATGAAAAAAAATACAGTATGTTAAGATATTAATGAAGAAGATGCATTATCTTTTTAAAATTGAGCTAGAGACTTTATTTTAAATTTGAAGACACCAAAAAGAAAGTAACAAATTATCAGGCTATGTAGTTATCTAGACATAAGTAGGCACAGACGCATATATATTCATTTGTAGACATAGATATACAATTATACATAAATGGTATTATTTTACATAAACTATTCTATAACCTGATTTCTAAAACTGAATTATATACCATAGATACTTTTCTATGTTAATACACATAGTCTAAGTGGTATTCTAATGGCAGAAGTCATTCATAATGTGAGTAAAACATACTTTAACATATTGATGACTATATAAGTACTATTTCAGTTTTTCATTGTTTTAAATATTATTGCCAATGTGATTTTCACCAGAGATCTATATGTTAACTTTGAAAACTTGGTATAAAATAGAATAGTCATTATGGAAGATAGTATAGTAGTTTATCTAAAAATTAAAACTAGAATTACCACATGTTCCAGCAATTTCATTTCTGAGTATATATCTGAATGGATTAGAAGCAGAGTATCAATGAAATATCCATGATCACTATAGTGTTACTCACAATAGCTAAAATACAGAAGCAATTTAAATGTGATTCAGTAGATGAGTGGATAAGGAAATATGGTATATTCATACAACAAAATATTATTTATCCTTAAAAAGGAAGAAAATTCTGGCACATATTACTACTACATGGGTGAATCTTGAGGACTTTATTCTAATGAAATGTGCCAGTCACAAAAAGACAAATGCTGCATGATTCACTTAAATTAAGTACTTATAGTAATAAAAATTGTAAAGACAGAAAGAAAAATGGTGGTTTCTAGGAGCTGAGGGAGAGGGGAATGAGGAAGAATTGTTGTTTAATTAATATAAAGTTTAAGTTTTACAAGATAAAAATAAGTACAGAGATGAATAGTGGTGGTGATTCTTGCAAATTACTCTGAATATATTTTATGCCATTGTTTTGTATACCTAAAAATGGTTAACATGGCATGATGATGTTCGTTATGTGTATTTTACCCCTATAACAATTTTGAAAAGTGTATATATTGCAATTCATAGTGGGGCAAAGCATTTTTCTATATTTATTGTTCACTTGTAGTTTCTCTTTTGTAATATAACTATTACAGCCTGTGTTTTTCATTCTCTGACTAGCATTTCACAAAGGATTGTTCATGTTCTTAATATTAAGAAGTACCTAATGTTGGAACGTCACTTATGGGGTCTAGAGAGTGATGATGACTTTTGATACATGTGCCTTTAAGTACTCCTCACTCTTGAACCTCTCTGAGCTCTTCCCAGGAAGTATGAACACCATATGTTTAAATTATAGAAATTGGGTTTCTCTTTTGGTTGCATTTCCATTGTGAGATAAGGAGTTTGGAAAGTAGATGCCAATTAAATTTTTTGCCTTTTCTTTAAGGTAATCCGTACCCATATTAACTGAAAAATATTTATGAATATTTTTATTGAATTTAGACTGTCTTTGTCTCATCTACACCTTCCTCTTTTTTAATTTACGACTTACATGTCACTATATCATTTGTTTTACCCATAGTAATTTTAAATACACATGTTCCAATAGAATTTATATATTTAGATTTTCATTTGAAATGAGCTCATTTTCTGAACATTTCTATGGTTTTCATTCAGCTAGAAAAGTTGATAAAATTTATTTTTCAAATCATTCTCTCTTTCTGAGGTCTTTAATCCTACAAGAAAAAAAAGTAAGACAGTTTCAAATATGGATCTAAATACACACCTATATATCCCTTTTATACCATAATTCACATTGGCTTTGTTGATCTCAAAGGTACTAAAATAAATTTGACTCTAATGCTATAAATACCATTATTCTGAGCTATTGGAAGATTAGTAGGTGAGAATCTGTATAGTGTTGCTTCTCAGCAGAAACGGAAAAGCAAAGTTAAAGGATCGATTTTTGTCAGATATGTGAACACCCGTTCTATAGAATTCAGCTCCTGTTTTGACAGCTTATTGAATACTCTCTCAACTTCTCCCGCCTGGTAATGTCTCCCATTAATTAATACCCATTCTCTGTTCACAGTTTTGATAGAATAGCAGTAGTTGTTAACACAACACTCATAATCACAATTGTTCAGGTATGTATTTGTCTGTGGGATATATAAGCCTCAGATATTAAATATGGCCTCAGGAGAAAAGTAAGGTAAATTTTTAAAAAATAAAGTTAAGTTTTATAGCAGGAATAAGAATTTTGTTTTTTACTTTTTCCTCCCTTTCCTTATGTTGATATCAATTTCAGTAAATCATGTTCTCCCTATATTTCTTTAATTTTTTTGAACAACTAAAACTATAAGAATTGGATTTGTTTTAAAAAATACATTAAAGAAACAATATTCTGTTACTTAGTGGAATTAGGGAACAATATTTTACAACAAGGCAAACACTCCTTAAGAGATGTTACATGTTCAAAGATATTTTCCCTTAAAGTGTAAAGTTGTTTGATGATTAAAAAAAAAAAAAAACCTTGGGAGGCTGAGACAGGAGGATTGTGCAGGTTCGAAGCCAGCCTCGTTGGCTTAAGAGACCCTGCTTTCAAATAAAAATAAAATTATAAAATAGTCTGGGAGTATAGCCCAGAGGTAGAAGCGTTTCCAGGAACCCCAGTACCACAAAAAAAAAAAAAAAATCCTTTCAACATTTGTAAAGTTTGCAAGACAAGACTGTGGTGTAATATTGTTCCAAATAATTAATATGCAGAAGAAAATAAATACAATCAAGTTACGGAGGACTTGAGGATGGTGAATGATAGAGATATTCACATGTATCTTTAAGATGCATGATTTAACCATATAAAAAGAAGTTATACGTGTCCTTTAATAAAAATTTTACAATTCAAAACTTTTTTGAAAAAAGTTGAATATTCATATAAACATTTGATAACTGTGTTTTCCTTCAAGGTTTCTTTCAATGTATACTTTTATTTATTGCATAATTATTTCAGTAAATAATAAGGATTTCCCCATATCATCACAACTTTTTCAAGACCTTTATTTCAATGTCTAGATAAGACACTGTTAAGCACATTAAGTAAGCACTGGAAGTTTACTTGGTCATTCCCTATAATCATGTATTTATTTGTTTTGTCTACTTCAAAAATATCAATATTACTTTGGAAAACATCACAATTCCTATAGTTTTACCCCCAGATTTAGAAATTGCTTAAGACAAGTTTCTAAAAGTAAAAACTGTTGACTAAAATAAAAGTAAAACTGTTGACTCAAATAATATGTGTGTTTACATAACCACAGATACACACATATATGTATAGAAAAAATATAGGTATATATTATTACAGTGTATATATTTTATATATGTATATATTTAATATATTTTATATATCAGAGAGATAGAAAAAATATTAGTTCATATATTGCTCTTCTGCCAGCAATACAATAAACTGATTTCTGAGTTTCATAGAACCACTGAAAGCATTTATGGCTATAATTTTTTCCTTTGTTTATTTTGAAGGCATCTAAATCTTTTCTTAACTTACATTTATTTGATTACAAGATAGATTTTGGCATCACATATTTATAGACTACAGTAACAATTTAACTTAAATATAATTATTGATTTTACAAACAAGAACTAATATAAAAATTGAAATATAAGTTTTTATAAAATATGTTTGAACTTTCAATTAAAATTACTAACAACTGCTAGTCTTATTCATAAAGTAAGTCCAAGACCATTCTTATGCATGAATCAGTTTGAGGAAATGAAGAAAAGTCATTTTCAAAGCAGCTGGCTAGAAAAGAGTTTTTCTGGCTATTTGGGCAACTTGAACTGCTTTGCTCCTAAAGTTCATTTTGGTTACATATAAATATTGAGGATTTTTTCTTTTTATATTAAGCTAGGAAAAAGAAAAAAGAAATCAAACCTTCTTATCAATTAAAACAATTAATAAGTGATTTTTTCAAGAAAATAATATAAATCTTAAATCTTTGGTTTTACTAATTATGAATTATTAAAAAAGTTAAACATGAACTTTTCTGCATAGATTTATAAGTTTTTAAAGTGTAATATCTAGGTAGCATCATAGTCAGTCAAAGAAAATACATGAAAGTGGAAGGGACAGGAGAGAGAAGACAAAATAAAGATAGAAATAAAAAAAATGGTCAAGGGCTAAGTGAGTGCATGTTTGCCTCTACCATCTCGTACTCTATTAAGATGTATGACTACAATGCACCAATAAAAATTTTTTAAGTAATAAAAAAGACAGGGAAAAAAGAGGGAGGAGTAGATGAGAGAAAACGACAGAAAGGGAGAAACAGGAACACAGAGCCATGAAGGAAAGCAAGAAGAGACAGAGGTACTAGTACTCTGAGGAGATCCTAGTTCAAGGCAATGAATCAGCTCTGCTCACTCTGTGGAGTGTGTGGGACATTGACCCTTCATTGCTGGCTTTTGTGATCCATTTTCCAGTACTAACTCCTCAGTGTCAGAACATGGATGATCAGCTGAACACTACAAACATAAAATCCTGGCCAGGCTTCCCCAACTATGTTTGAAGAGGACATTTAAACAGTGCTTGGCTTCATTAAAATAAAAGCTTTCTGTTCAAGGACATGGTTGTGAATGAGGGGGAGAAGTCCTTGCAACTGTGTCAAGCTCAGTTTGGGCTTGCTTTTGAAAAGACAACCTCAACAATGTCTTTGTTCTTATTGCTATTTTTCAGTACTGGGGATCGAACCTAGGGGCATTTTACCACCAAGCCATACCTCCAACCCTTTTTAATTTTTAATTATTTATTTGGAAACAGTGTCTTGCTAAATTGCTGAGGCTGGCCTTAAATCTGTGACCTTCCTGTCTCAGCCTCCTAAGTACTTGGTATATAGGCTTGTGCAACCAGCTAACCTCAGCAGTGTCTCAGAGACTGTAATCAGTCCACCTAATGTAGTTACCTACACAAGTATCTCTGGGGCAAGTGTTGTTGCCTAATTTCACTAATACAGAGAGGAATTATTTTTCCATTAGCTTGGAAAAATAATGGAGCACAGATTCACTTCATTTTATATTTTACATCAAGCATATATATATATATATATATATATATATATATATATATATATATATATATATATATATTACCATAAGCCTGTTTCTCTTGTTTCCATAGGAAATCACTGGAGAAGCTCATTTCATTACATTAATGTGATGTGCCATTCTTGGCGGGGAACTGTAGGTGTTGCTACAGCTACATAGCTGAAAAAGCTAAGCAAGGCCTCCAGTTCTTTGGCTCATTACAGTTCTATTTTAGCCATGTCCTCTTCTTCCCACTCAAATTCTGTACCCTAGCATGTGTTTGGATATGCTGTATCCTAAGGTTCTTCACACTAAATATACTCTCAGAAACCACGAGCAAAACTTGCGGATGAGTCATTTTCTCTGGAAGATGGTTTGGTGGTGGACAGCTCATAAATTGGAACAGACCCGGTTGGAGAGAGGGAGTAGACACGACAGTAGTTGGTTCATTGTGTTCTACTGAGGGAGCCGAAGCAGGGTGTGGGTGAGGATTTTCAGAGTAAACTGAAGCAAATGCTCATATTACACTTTAAATAAAAGCTGGTAAAAGAGACGGTACTCTAAAGACAATGCTCCAGAGCTGAGAATTTGTGTTTGTCCTTTGTTCCAGGGAGGGAGGGAGGCACCTTTATTTTTGTCATTTGTTGTTATCCTTTGACCAGCTCTCTGAGCATAATTTGTTTCCAGTCTTTTTGTTCTATGAGTGAAAAGGTCACCACCCTTTGACATGGCATAAGCTGTTCAGTGTGCCAGGGGAAAGTTCACCAGCAGTGCTGGACTTAAAACAACTTCAGGGCAACTAGAGTCAAACACAGGAAATGTTGTTCAAACCCCCTGAGAACACTGGCTTTGTTTATTAGCCAACTTACATCTTGTTGAATTGCTAAGTGCTGCTATCTTGAATGAGCAGATATATCAGAGACTCCAGACCCAGATGAGGTATTTGTAGGCATGATATAACAACATCATTCTCCTAAAGTGTCCCCTACAGGAATCTAAATACAGAGTGGCTATTTTCTTAAATGGGAAAAGTTCCATCTAAGGTCCCCATAGTCCAATACATGCTAAATGATTCTACAAATGAACAAACACTGCTTTGATGAGACAGTAAATTTAGTGGGAGAAATAATCAACTGGAAATGCAGAAAAAAGTGGACTTTTTATATAAACAGTCTAATCAGGAAATAAATTACACATTCGATCTTGTGCCCACACTGTTTTTTAATTATTAATTTAGTCCAAGAAAAACTGACCTTCTCAAAATAACATCAAAAATATTTTTATTTACATAGCAGTTTAAATTTCTAAGTGTCCTATGAATTATTAATTATTATTTTACTGGTATGGGATAATGTTTTAACTCCATTTTACAGATTAAGAAAGAAAGATTAAGTATTTTATGTAAGGGTATTCAGCAAATCTAAAACAGTGATACATTTAGTTCCCTGAATTATTGGCTTCTGGTATGTTCTAAATCAGTGAATCATTTGTTTCTAAATATACTAGAAGAGGCTTAAGGCTCTAAAGAAAAATCACATTGTGTAGTAGTTCCCTTTTGGAAATAGAAACACACACTCACTTTTCCTATAATATCAAAGATAACCCTAAAGAGAGAGAGAAAAAAAAATTCAACCTGAAAAAGGAAACTTTCCACTTAAATATTAAGTAGCTTGGCCATGCAAAGAACCATCTTTGCTTTCAGAACAAGAACCAAAATACTTGGCTTCTGGTCCCAGCTCTGTCATATAGTTAGCTGGATGATTCTTAACCACCCTGAGGCTGACTTTCCTCAGCTGTAAATGGATATAATAAGATCTGCCCTCCCTCAGGAAAGTCATGAACATCAAATGGGGCTATGAACACAAAAGAACATTTTAAAGAATATTGTGAGTCGTAAAAATGCCGTACAAATTCCATTAGTGACTAGGGTACTGGTGCTATTGTTACACTAGAAAGAGAATAGCAGGAAGCCAATGAATAACACAGATGTCATAAATTAGTGTTTCCCCATTCTACATCACCCTCATTGCAAATCCAATGAAAACCATGAACTCTCTCTTCAGAAAAGTCCACAGTAGGAAATATATACAAATTCTTAATTTCAAGTGGTACACATGCCATTTGAATCCTATGTGTTCACAAAACTCACATTAAGAACCTGTAAAGATGAAGGGAAGAGCTGATCACCTGGAAACCAAGAGGCCTGAGAGTCTTGTTGCACAACAAACACAAAATTGAGCTCAACAGGCTTGTGATGTAAAGCTAGAAGAAGGTTAAGAGGCATTTGAAGGTGAGATGTATATAGATTTCTGTTGAGGAATAGTGTCAACATGTCCTTGCTCAGGAGAGAAAGAAATTCTTTATCTGTTATGATGTAGACATAAAATGTCCTCTGAAAGAGCTCATATATTGATGTTGAGAGTTGATATAATGAAATCCTGAGGGTTTCTATCTCATTTGAATGAATTTATTGGGTGGTAACCTAGGCAAGTGGAATGTGGCTGTTGGAGGTGGGTCCCTGGGGATGTGGTCATAAGGACTGTGCTTGTGTCCTTGACTCTCCTTGCTTGCCAGCTCTCTTACATTCTTAGTGTAAGAGCAGAACTCTTATGCTTGTTTGTTCTTTCCTTCTCTCTCTTTCCTTTCTTTCTTTCTTTCTTTCTTTCTTTCTTTCTTTCTTTCTTTCTTTCTTTCTTTCTTTCTTTCTTTCTTTCTTTTCACTGACATGCCCTGATTTCCACTGATATAACCTGGCCTAACATGGACTAAGCCCTCTAAAATCTTCAGAACTGTGAGCAAATAAATTTCCTTTAGGTTGAAGTGGTCAGGTTTTTTAGATTACAGCAGTGAGAATGCTGACTGAAGCATTATCTGTTCATGAAAATTCTATGAGCACTCTCCTAGAGCTGCAGGAGAAAACCCAAAAGAGTGTATAATGGAGAGAATGAAGGATGATGGCAGCCAGAGATTCTAATGGGTTAGTGTGGAAAGGTAGAGGTGAGACAACATTGCCTGGCAGTAGGTCTAGCTCACAGTATCTCAGTACTTAACATCACTACTGGCACCCACCTCCACATTCCTCTGGCTCTTCTACCTGTGTGCTCAGGTACAAGCCATACTGGGACCTGGGACTGATTCTAGCAATATACTGAAGGAAAATCAAACATAGTCATAGAAGTCACTCTTTATTCATGACATCCTATAGCTGACTTGGTTTTGACCTTGACTCTCAGGCTCTCCATGAAAGAGTTTTATTTTCTACTGCTGCTGTCCATAGTTACCTCTTTTATACCCATATGGATAACCTGAATCTGATAGAATTTGGATTTGCTCCTATGTGTTTCCCCAAACCATCAGCCTTGTACTTGTCTCAGAACTAAGCTCATATGTCTCATCATGTGTAATGGATCCATGTGGCCTAGGCTACACCATCATCCCCATCTCCTCATGACAGAACTCAGGATGGATACTAGTGCTAGTACTCCATTTTTCTACCTTGACATTATTTTTCCTGATTCATGACCTGAGTAGCATAGGGGAGAGAGACCAGAGATTCTTGATGCTCTGTTTGTCTTGTGTAATTAGATTTGTGTGATGCCCATAAAGAGCTGTGTATCTTTCTCCTTCCATAGATAGCGCCTGAGTCACTGAGTCACCACAGCTCACTATAGTGGTAGAAACCTCCCTAAACCACAGAAAAGTTCCTCAGATTTTCCATACATGAAATGGCTCTGAGTCTGCCTCACATTTCTAAAAATAAAATCATCGGTAACAAAGGGAAATTGAGTTTTTGATTGTTGGAATGCCTTTCATGGTGGGTTTGCAGGAAGGTACCTTTGTTTCTGGGAGCTCCAATGTGCAGATGTCCTTCTTTTTTATAATGTCACCTTGGAATATACTGTTCATTCTGTACTCTGAGATTTATTGTTTTTTTCTAGCCTACATAAAATCTCTAGCTGTGTATTCTATTATATAATACAAAACTGGTTATATTATTTTCAGCACTCACCTCTGTGAGATTCTCAATTGGGAAAAAAAAGTATGAAGTTTAAAGAGGGAGTTGTAGAGGTAGAATTAATAAGTAAAGCCAGAAACCTCTGACTCTACTATACTTCTCTAAGTGTTAGAAATGGTGATTTTAAGAAGCATGAATTTATTATATACAGTTTTGAATAAGGAACTTTCTTTTAAATATAAGTTGTAAGAAACTCAGCAAAACCTCCTGGTAATTTATATATTTTTAATAATGCTCAGAACCATACAAATAGTCTATATTTTGACAAAATATTATTCTATTAATCTAAAGGAACAACAGATCATTTGGCATGTATGATAAAACAACGTAAGGAAGGCAGGTGCATTATATAACTCATAACCTCTAGAAAGTTCATCATCTACAGGGTAATTTCATTTGATAATCTATGCTCTCAAAATCCAATTCATTGTATTTTATTCTATCATATAATGCTTTCAACATAGAATTGAAGACATAGTGATAAACTATCACCTAAATTTCTGTAACAAGAAATATTGGCATATGTTTAGATATGCTTTATTTATTTATCTATTTGGTGGTACGGGGGTTCCTGGAAACCCTTCTATCTCCGGGATACACTCCCTATTTTAGGATCTATTTTATATTTTTTTTATTTGGAAACAGGGTCTCTTAAGCCAGCGAGGCTGACTTTGAACCAGTGTGATCCTCCTGTCTCCGCCTCCCAAGCGTGGGGATTACAAGCATGTGCCACCACACCCAGCTAGATATGATTTTTTAAAAAATGAAACAAGTCTTACTTTTTTTACCAACAAATATTGCAGATAATATTAGGTAATCATTTTAAAAGTACATCTGGAAAAAATAGAAATATTTTGCCAATGATGAAGAGCATCTTTTCATGTATCTATTAGCCCTTTGTATCTCTTCTTTTGTGAAGTGTCTATTTAGTTCATTTGCCCATTTCTTGATTGGGTTGTTTGTTTTGTTAGTGTAGAGCCTTTTGAGCTCTTTGTATACTCTGGATATTAGGCCCCTATCAGAATGGTGGCTGGTAAAGATCCTTTCCCATTCTGTAGGCTTCCTCTTTAGGTTATTGATAGTTTCCTTTGATGAGAAGAAACTTTTTAGTTTGATGTTATCCCACTTGTTTATTCTTGCTTTAATTTCCTGAGCTTTGGAGGCTTTGTTGAGAAAGTTATTGCCTGTGCCAAAATGTTGTAGTGTAGAACCTATGTTCTCCTCTACTAACTTCACCGTCTCAGGTCTAATTTCTAAGTCTTTGATCCATCTTGAGTTGATTCCTGTGTTAGGTGAGATATTGGGGTTTAGATTCATCTTTTTACAAATGTTTAGCCAGTTCTCCCAGCACCACTTGTTGAAAAGGCTGTCTTTTCTCCAGCGTATGTGTTTGGCCCCTTTGTCAAAGATTAATTGACTAAAGATGTGTGGGTTTGTTTCTGTATCTTCTATTCTAATCCACTGGTCAGTATATCTGTCAAAACTACACTGAGATTCCATCTAACCCCAGTCAGAGTAGCAAGCATAAAGAAATCAAACAACAACAAATGCTGGCGAGGATGTGGGGAAAGAGGAACTCTTTTACACTGTTGGTGGGAGTGCAAACTAGTTCAGCCACTATGGAGATCTGTGTGGAGATTCCTAAGAAAGGTGGGAATAGATCCACCATATGATCCAGCTATACCACTCCTGGGTATCTTTCCAAAAGGGTTGAATTCAGAGAAATACAGCAACATATGCATACCCATGTTCATAGCAGCACAATTTGTAATAGCCAAAATATGGAACCAACCCAGATCACCATCAACAGATGAATGGATAGCAAAACTGTGGGAAATACACACAATGGAATTCTATTCAGCCATAAAGAAGAACAAAATTATATCATTTGCAAGAAGATGGAAAGCCCTGGAAAGCATCATGTTAAGTGAGATCAGCCAAGCACAGAAGGAGAAGATACACATGTTTCCTCTAATATGCCCAAACTAGAAAACACAAAGGATACCAGTAGGACCCCAGATATTAGAGGGGAAATACTAGCTAAGTTTTAATGGAAAGATAGGAGAGGAGAAAGGCCGATCTTGATTAAGGAGCGTCTACACCTGAACATGTGTAAAATTATGAATAAGACACGGTTAACCTGGACAACCATTGGTGGGGGGGGGAGAGAAAACGGGGGCGGGGGGGGAGAGGGCACCAAATATAGTGTAAATGTATACTATTTATGTTCAATTAAAAAATTGTTAAAAATTAAAAAAATAAAAAAAATAAAAAATAAATTAAAAAAAGAAATATTTTGCCAAAATTTAGCATAAAATCGAAGTTCATTTTAAACAGCATTATTAAAAAGAGAATTGTGAATATCTATGGTTATAGTATTTATATGAGACAAGAGTAAGATAATTATTTGAGGGCTTCTAATCAGCAATGACTACCTCTGGATAAAGAGTACATAGCCGGGTGTGGTGGTGTCCATTAGTAATCCCAGCATTCGGGAAGCTGAGACAGGAGGATCACAGTTCACAGGCAGCCTCAGCTACTTCTTAAGGCCCTTTGCATCTCAGTGAGACCCTGTTTTAAAATAAAGAATAAAAAAATAGGACTGGGGGTGTAACTCAGATGTAGAATGCATCTGAGTTACTGGGGTTCCATCCCCAGTACCACACAAAAAAGTACAAATATACCATGATGTGGGTATTAATTTGTATTGATCTTATGGAACCTGAAAACAAGTAAACAAATGTTTAGGAAGCAAATTCAAGTTTCACCTATTTATTGGGAGTGATCTTGGAAAAGAAATGTGCTGTGATGAAAATCTCCAATCTGCAACAGAAATTGCAGGGCAAGTAATGGTTTGCATTGTACCTATGCAGATATGAAATAAAATCTGACCTTATTCTATGTAGTCAGCTATATTTCATCCATCTAGCCATTCATTCATTCTCTCAATCCATAATATTTAGTGCCCATTATATGCTATGTACTGTGTACAGCCCTGCATATATCGTGACAAAAAGGACATAATTTTCCCCCTCAAAGAACTTGAGGTTATTATGAAAAGAAGACAAATAAATGTTTTGATAGTTTAAATAACTCCTAATAATAAATGCTCTTGCTCAGAAGGGTATTTAACTCTTCCTATTGTAGATGAGAAAAAATAAGAGATAGTCTTAAGAGGAAAGTTGTGAAGCACAACTTTAAGGATAAGCATTTTTATAAGATATTGTGTTTTAATCTTGAGCCATTTTAGTTGGATATTGTTCTGTGTAGCCCAAAGTCTCCTAAGCAGTTACATTAGAAAAAATTAGAAAAAATTGCTTTTTCTATAGGTGAAAACCTGTTTGATATCAGCTATTTCATGTGCTTGACCCAAGAGTTAAGATAAAAAAAAAAAAAACAGGGCTTCAAGCAAGGGATTAACATGGCCATATTTTCATTTTAGAATGGTCATACTGACTACAGAGTATAGGAGGGTTGGGGGAGGATGCTAAGACAGTTAGCAAAATCACCAGTTAAAAGACTATTGCAATAGTTGAGTTGAGAGATAATGGGATCTAAGTAAAGTAAGAGCCAGGTGGTGATGCATGCCTGTAACTCCAGTACTTGGGGGGCTGAGACAGGAGGATCACAGATTTGAGGAGAGTTTAGCGCGAGATTCTCAGCAATCTAATGAGACCCTGTCTGAAAACAAAAAATAAAAAGGGCTAGGGATCTCGGGCATGGTGGCGCACACTTGTAATCCCCGCATTTGGGAGGCGGAGACTGGAGGATTGCAGTTTGCCGACAGCCTCAGCTACTTAGCAAGGCCCTTCGCAACTCAGTATGACCCTGTTTCAAAAATAAAAAGACTTAAAAATAGAGCTGGGGGTGCTCAGAGGTACAATGTCCCTAGGTTCCAGCCCTGGTACCGCAACAAAAGGGGGGGGGGGTTAGGGATTTAGCTCAGAGGTAGAATGCCTCTGAGTTCAATCCCTAGTGCCACAAGAAAATAAAATAATAAATTAAAATGGAAGAAAAGCAAGGATGACATGACGTGATATAGGAAATTGGGTGGGAAAGATGGGAAAGATAAAGAACTGACAGGCTTGGTAACCTATTGAAATTAGACTATGAGAGAGAAGATATGTCTCTAGAAGGACTTTTTAATCAAGTAGCTAGTAATACTGTCCATATTATTGATTGATTGTTCTTACTCTGTGTTTTGACTCAGGAGGCTCCTTGGGGCTGGAAGCCCAGGCTCACCCTCACTACGCCCCTTCATTTGTGCTTCTCTGACAGCATGAGGGCCTTTACCTGGTGACTTTTCCTTGAGGTTTCATGTCTATACCACATATTTTGTTGCTCAAAAGCACATAACTTTGTCCTGTCGTTAAGTGGGGGAAAAGGGCAACACGAGAGCCAAACTTTCCCAGTGGGAGTGCAGACTCCATGTAAAAGGACAGGACAACTGCCTTCTACTTCTTGATTGTCACTGTGATACCCAACATTGACATGTGCCTGAAGGAAGCAAAATTTACTTCAGTCATGGCAGTAGACCAAATGTCTCCTCATGAAAAATCACAAAGCATTTTAAAAAATATTAGTTAATTATAGGAAGAGATGACAGCTATAACGTCCCGGGCTCAGCTGTCCTGTCTTGTTTTCTGACCTCAAGTTATAGAACCATTCTCTGTGCCTTGTGAAGTATCAGACATCTGCCCCACCTTGACATTCCTTATCCCTAGGTTATTTGGAGAATAAATGAGGAAATTTATAGCTTGACATGCCCCATCATTTTAAAAAATTTGTTACTTGTATGAATAAATCTGAAAATAAAAATAATAATAAATTTTAAATTTTAAGGATTCTTAAAAAGTATTTGAAAGTATTTGCTTTTAGAGAACTATAGATATGAAAATAGCATCAGTATTCATCTGACTGTCCATAATCATTGGACATATATATTTTTATATATTTACCTGGAAATTAAAGATACAAATTTTGTGGATGCATGGTTTTGTTCTCAAAACCATGGACTTACTACACAAGAAAAGTTTGTTAAAAAGATAAGAAAAATGTATATTATTCAATGAACAATTTAACATATATTCCATTTTTGTTGTGATTTTCCACAATTACACAAAATGTAACAATTAAATATTTAACTTTTAAAACTTAAATACTACAACTTCTTTGTGCTTTTTTAGGAGAAAGAGAAATCTATGTAGGTCTTTCAACAGTTCTCTTTATCTACTACTATAATTTTATCATTTGATATAATCTATCTATATTGCATATGAAACTGCAAAATTTGAAAGGTGAAAATGATCTATTCAAATTATCTGCTATTACACAAACAGGTTAATAACAGTAATTAAAAGAATAATTATGCAACTACATGCCACTCAAAAAGAATCATTTAAATTATGCAAATAAAGCATAAGGTCATGTAATGTAAAAGAAAAGAGCTAAAATATGCAAAATAGTGTACTTTCTGTTGTTGCCAATGTTAGAAATATTCATATCACGAGCATGTGTCTCATTTTTGAACCTTTCTACCATAAAATCAAATTAATTTTTCTTACCTTATTGGGTACTAGAAAATTTGAGTGGTAATTTTACAGATGAACTAGTTTCATCCAAGAGAAGAATGTTTATTTTTATTTGAGCACTTTATTTTTAAAACATTGATTTTTTCTCATCATTGAAACATATCATAAAAAATGATTTGAAAAAATAGAAAAGTACAAAGTATAAAATAAAAAAATCATCTATAATATGATAAATTTGAAACAAGTATGATCTCATTTTTTGCATAATTCCTTTCCTTCTTTTTGGGATATGTTTTGTCATAGTAGATATCTATTTTGTTTTGCTTACATCATATTGGCTTTTGCATTTCAATTGATATTATATCATGAACATTTTCTACCTATTTCTTGAAACCTGAATTTTTAATGTTGGCATAAAAATTTGTATATATGTATGTAATATTTATTTCTTTATTTTTATACTCCTCTCATTGACCATTTTTGTAATAAAAATCATGCTATAATTAATGGGTCATAGGACAAACTCTAGACTAAGAAGGAGATATATGAACCAATAGATGAACAAATAAGACTACCTAATAGAAAGTGATAGGAGGGGGGAAGAGGGAAATTCTCTAGTGTACATGATATACATTCACAAACATATCAAAGTCTATCACTAAGCATAATGCAAAAAGGAGGGAGTAAGGAAGGAATGGAGGGGAATTGAGGAAGAGCTAAATGAGTGATGTGTGCATGCATGTATGCCTCTACCATCTTGTACTCCATTAACATGTATAACTATATTGTGCCAATAAAAAACATTTATACAGATTATAATGAGAAGTACTTGTTTTATTTGCATAAAATAGGTTAGGAGATTGTGGTATAGTTATGGAGGGAATTTGATTTAGATTTAAGATAAGGATTGAGGGGATAATAAATATGAACTTTTAAGTTTCTTAAATCATATTAAGAAATTTCTTTATAAAATATTTGTGCAGTATTTAGTTTTTATACACATCACTAGCCCAGATCATTATAAATTTTTCAGAAATAATAAAAATAGTCCCATTAATATTTCTTTGCTTATTAGTATAGTTGAGTGTTTCCCCATATTTCTAGGTCATTTGTCTTTCTTTCTCTATGACATGGTCTATTTGACCTTCATTCTTTTTTCACTGGGTTGTTATCTGTAAATCATTTGGGAGAATAATTTTCTTTTGTCACATTTATTGCAAATATTTTCCCAAATGATTAATTATTTTTATTCATACTTCAATACACAGAAGTATTATGTTTACCTATTCACCTACACTTATTTACTAAAGAGTTACTTTTCTTGTTTTTTCTAATTTTGTGCTTTAAAAGTTCCTCATTATTTATTTTTATTGTTAATCTCTATAACTATATAAATATTATGTTCATGAATGATATAACTTGGTTTATACCCCAAGAGACAATTTTTTCTAGCTTTTATTAAATTATAGCTCTCTTATTTATTTCATGTTTAGCCTTTGCTTTAAGATTATCTAATCTGTTCCTATGATCTGTCTGTTGATTCTTATATACAAACTGTACTCTCTTAATATAAACCATTTTAATAATTGAGAAACACTCAATCCCTGCCTTTCCATGCTGTATATGTATGTTTTAATTTTTCAGAAAAAAATCTGATTAATTATTAAATTTATTCTAAAGAGAAAACCATTTATTACTTTAAAATCATCTTTTACTATTTCTGAGTACTTCGGAAATGCTTCCTATATTTATACCTACCACAAAGGGAAAGACATTAAATATTAATATTTTCTATATTTTCCCAAGTACCTGTTAAACACATTTCTATACAACATGGCTCACTTAATCCTTAGTCATTCTTTGAAGACAGGATTACTTATTCTAAATTACACATGAAGTCTGAGACCTGGAGAAGTCCGATGTCACATAGGATTCTAGTAAACACATGAGTGAGATTATTCCAAATTTAATGTTTCTCTCCTAATAGCATACATACATTGCATCTTACTTGAAAATTGAAACACTTGAGTTTGTAGGCTATAATTTTATCTTCAATGTATGTAGTAAAAAAAAAGTGTATTCAAGGATCAACTCTTCAACATATAGGTACTAATAGCAACTTTATCAATAAGCATTCCAAAGCTAAGGAAATAGAACTATGAATCAATAAATGGGATGGCATAAAATTTAAACTTCTGTGAAGCAAAGGAAATAATCAAGAGTCTAAAATGAGAGCCCACAGAATAAAAGAGAATCATTGTCAGCTACTCCTCTGATATAGAACTAATAGTTAGAATATATAAAGAACTCAAAAATTTAACATTAAAAAATAACCTAATAAAACAGGAAATTGAACTGAATAGACACATATAAAAAGAAGAAATGTAATTGGCCAATAAATATATTTTTTAAATGTTTATTATCACTAGAAATTAGGAAAATTGAAAATCAAGACTGCACTGAAATTCCTTTTAACTCTAATTAGAATGTCATCAAAAATACAATCAGAGCATGGCATGGTGGCCCACGCTTGTAATTCCAGCATTTAGGAAACTAAGGCAGGAGAATTGGGGACAGCCTCAACTACTTAATGAGGCCCTTTGCCACTCAGTGAGACCCTGTTTTAAAATAAATAATAAAAAAATAGGGCTGGAGTGTAGCACAAAGGTAGAATGCCCCTGGGTTCTATCCCCATTACCAGAAAAAAAAAAAAAAATACAATCAGGCGGGAGCTCACCAAATGTTGTATGTATGTATGTATGTATGTTCCTATCACTCTAACGTTCATTCTGATGTGTGATTACAATGTACAAATAGAAGTATGTTTAAGAAAAAGAATAATAATAATAAACATAAATAATAATATTAAATATAATAATATTAATAAATAAATATATAATAAATAACAATATTAAATATAATAATAAAATAATAATAAAGGCTGGTAAGGATGAAGGGAAATAGAAACTCTTATACATTTTTTGATGGAATTGTAAGTTAATACAACCACTATGGATATCAGTTGGAGGTGCCTCAAAAAAAAAAAAACTAGAAATGAAATCAGCATATGATCCATCTACACATCTCCTTGGTAACTTTCCAAAAAGAGTTAAATCAGAATACTACCATGATACATGTTTATAGGAGCACAATTCTGTAAAATTATGGAATCAATCCGGGTATCCAACAGATGAATGGATAAAGAAAATGTGGTATATAAACACAGTGGAATTTCACTCAGCCACGAACAAGAACAAGAGGGATGATTGAAAAAGAGAACAGTTCAAATAATACCATGGCAATATGTTATCACTCTAAGTTCACTAACAGTGTATGCAGGGAGATAGCAAAAGCTATGTGCATGTATGTTTTTAACTCATTGAACCTCAATGATATATAGTTACAATGCTCTAAGAAAATAATTTTTTAAATTTTAAACAGAAAATAAAGTAAAATTGTATTTTATATAATTTATGCACACTTTCTCTTTTTTACATTTGTTATTTTGTTTAGATATTTTGAAGTGAAATATGCCAGAAAAGAAGACATAGAGTACCTAAAGGTAAGCAAATACACTTTGGCTTACTTTCAGACTACAGTGGAACTTCAAGTCAGTCACTCAATTTTAATGTTTATGGTAAATAATGTAATTCCTTGTCTTCACAGAGATGGTGGTAATTAAAGACTAACATGCATTTTCAAATTTTGAATTTGTGCATAGAGCAAGAAAAATAAAATCCCATATATGTAATCAAGAATTAAAAGTGTGCAAAATATTGCAGTCTAATGGGAAGAGCTCATTGCCTCAGTTCATTTAATTCAAATCCACAGCTATTCTAGAGATTCATATATGATTTAATCTTTCAGTAGTTCCCCTCTTGCGTCTAACATTTTCAGTTAGATTATTAGAGTGTTCTCATATATTGAGAATAATCAAGATTCTTTGGTTGCAAGTGATAGAAACTTAATTTAAGAAAGCTTAATTGAGCCAGACATAGTGGCTTTCAGTTAATTTCAGTAGTTGGGAGACTTGGACAAGAGGATCACAGGTTCGCTGCCAGTCTCAGCAACTTACAGAGAGGCCCTTTGTAACTTAGGGAGACATTTTTTTTTTTTAAGGTCTACAGCTATAGCTCAGAGGCAGAAAGACCCTCAGTTCAATCTCCAGCACCACTAAGAAAAGAAAGAAAATGAAAGTCAGAAAGAAGAAAGAAAGAAAGAAAGAAAGGAAAGAAAGAAAGAAAGAAAGAAAGAAAGAAAGAAAGAAAGAAAGAAAGAAAGAAAGTCAAGGTTAATGACTAAAGGGAAGGTAGCAGCTTACATAAATAAAATGGATAAGGATACCTGAATTCAGATACAATTTTATATGGGTGTTAAAAATTACTATTACAAATCTCTCTCTTTCCATATGCTCTTTTATTTATCTAGAAAGTAGAATGTCTCAGAAAATGTGAAGGTTCTAAGACTATACGTGCCCTCTTTGTAAGCTAACAAGTTAACTTGCCTTGGTGTCATGGTTGTTGAATGAAAACATGAAATTGCTGAATTAGACATTATTCATGGTCCAGCCAGTACCTAAGCATCATTGTAACTCTGTAATTTACTTCGTTCATAAATCCTATGGAGGCGACAAAGATTGATGACTAACTTGGCCATGTCACAGTAGAGGAACTCTGAACTTAGGAAACTTGAATCTTTTATAATGAATAGTAGGCATCCTTCTCCTTTGCTTCTCATTCATTCTCTCTCTTTCTTCTCTCTCTCTCTCTCTCTCTCTCTCTCTCTCTCTCTCTCTCTCTCTCCCTCCCTCCCTCCCTCCCTCCCTCCCTCCCTCTCACTCTGTGTGTGTATGTGTGTGTGTGTCTCTCTCTGTCTTTGTCTCTCTGTCTCTCTCTGTCTCTGTCTCTCTTCTTTCTCTCTCTTTTTCCTTGAGGATATTTACTAATCAAACATAGTGTTTTTTGTGGTACAGGGGCTGGAACCCAGGGGCTTTTCTACCTCTAAGCTATACTCCCAGACCTATTATATATTTTATTTGGAAACAGCGTCTCACTAAGTTGCTGAGAATGTCACTAAGTAGCTGAGGCTGGCTTCGAACCTATGCTATCCTCCCGTCTCAGCCTCCCAAGCTCTGGGATTATACGTGTGCACCACCACACCTGGCCTAATCAAACATATTTGAATATATAATCTATAATAAAGGACAGTAAGTATTTTTCTGAGAGATCATGGAGAATCATCTCCCAACAGAAGACTTTTTTTCCCCATGAGATCATGAGTAAGCAATGATGATTATTAGTTGCTTTCTATTATTTGAGCTATTTCAGCAGAAAGAGAAAGTGCACTTTTTTTTTCAAAATCCCTGAATAATATACTTATCCTTGCACCACTCTAAACCGGACTTAAAATGGCTGGGCTCTTCCTTAGAGTGATTAGAAAAACCTCCACTAAAACAAAGTATTGATGCCAAGCAAATAACATGAAGATAAGGTCTACTTCATTTGTCATTGTTCATCTCTGTACCTTTGTGCTCACTCTTCCCCATGCATTTGTGTTTTCTTCCTCTTGCCTCTATGTATTTGTATCTCAGATGTCCTCAAAGCCATGCCCACGATCATGCTCCAGTGTGAAAGCTGCATGATCTTCGCACCAGGGAATCCTTCCCTATTTCCCCTCAGTTTTTAAGTTCTTCCTTAACTCTGGCACTTTTTACTTCTACCTTGCAGTACAAGAATCTTTATAGATGCTTATCTTTCCAAGTAGACTGGGTGGGGTCTCCTTCTGAGTAGTCTTCTCTGTGACTGTCTTTATCCCCAATCAACCAAGCATATTGTCAGCACTTAGTATTATGTACAGAATGAAGGGAATGATGCTAGGTTGGATTTCAATCACTTAAGATTTCAATTAAGCACCGGGCGTGGTGGTGCACGCTTGTAATCCCCGCGCTTGGGAGGCGGAGACAGGAGGATTGCGCAAGTTCGAAGCCAGCCGTGCTGGCTTCAGAGAACCTGTTTCCAAAAATAAAATAGGTCTGGGAGTGTAGCCTGGAGTTAGAAGGGCTTCCAGGAACCCCAGTACCACCAAAAAAAAAAAGAGAAAAATCTCATTCTAAACAAAAGAAAGATTTCAATTAAGAATGGTGACACATTTACCAGGCCAAGAGTACAGAAACATTGTTTCTCTCTCTTTTTTTAATGTGCTTTTTTGGGTGTATTATAGTCTCACATCATAATGTAAATCACATTGACAATGAAATACATGCACATAGTACTTGGTGCCCCACGCCTCCCCATTTCCCTCCCTCCCAATACAGAGTACCAAGGTTGACATTGGCATATTTACATATATACACATAGTTGGTGGTAGTATTTCCATTAATGAACCTCAGTCTTCCTCTGCCCCTACCCTTAGATTTCCTCCCTGGCTCCCCTGAGGTTTGTCCTCTATTGTCTGCAGTCCCACTTGTATCCCAATTACTCCCTATCCTGCACATATTAGAGAAAACATATGACCCATAACTTTCTGTGATTGGCTAACTCACTTAACATAATGTTCTCCAGGTCCTTTCATTTTCTTGCAGATGATGTAATTTTGTTCTTTATTGCTGAGTAGAATTCCATTTTATGTATTTCCTACATTTTTGTAATCCATTCATCTGTTAATAAACACCTAGGTTGGTTCCATAATTTGGCTATTGTGAATTGTGCTACAACGAACATATATACATATATTACTGTAGTTCACCTCTTTGTAAAGATGCCCATGAGTGGTATAACTGGATCATGTGGTGTATCTATTCCCAGTTTTCTAAGGAATCTCGACACTAATTTTCATAGCCACTGAAGTAGTTTGCAATTCCAACAACATAGGTCTCTTCTTGTTTTTACCACACACTGGTTGACTATTTCAAGAAAATCTATTAACCTCTCTGAGGCTCAATTCTGTCATTTGTGAAAGATAAAACTATGTATTCCTCCTTCAATGGTTATTGAGATAACAAGAGAAACTGCACATGAAATTACTTTAGAAATGTAAACAACTAATAATTAATGAATTCCATTTCCAAATTAATGTGTGCTATTTATATTATATGAATTCAGTGTTTTTAATATTCACAGGATAGTTGTCATACAAAAAGTAGGTAGATGTGATTTGAAAAATGCTTGCAAAAGTTCTTCATGTACAAAAGTATCCTTGTCCTGGTACCTATAATTAATCTATCTACTTTTAATTTCTCTGAATTAAATTTAAGAATAATTATTTCTAAAAATTCTCATAAATGTTAAAATTATCAATAGAGTTAGTACATTAAATCATTATCTGTTAGTAAAATTTTATCATGTATTTTAATTGCCTGAGAGGCAAAGGGATGTTTCAAAGGTAGCCTTTGAAAGGAAGAAGAGAATTAGAAAATAAAAATTTTTCATAAGAGTTCCCAGAAGGTAGTTTTAAAAGGAATATATTTCCATGAAAAAAACAAATACTTCAACCAGCACAAAATTGTTGGCAAATAAAAATTTCACAATCTATGGCTTTGCCTTAGATTGATCAGTTTTATGCACATCTATTTTATTCATAATTGCCCCTTCAAATTTGGGGAGGAAAACAGAAATAGAATAAAATAATTCAGTTGTTCAAAGAATTTTCTCCCTTCAGCGGAGAATTCCACAATTTATTTTTATGTATTCTCTTTATTTTTCTTTTATTTTTTATTGGTGCATTGTAATCATACATCTTGACGCAGTTCAGGGTGATAGAGGCACACATGCCCACAGCACTCAAACCCTCCCCAGTTCCTACCCCATTCTCTCTCCCTTTCCATCTTGCCTTCCTCATCATAGTGATTACCTTTGATGAGTTTGTGTATATACATCATGTTCACTGAGGTATTTATCTCTTTAAGTCTTCCTTCTCCCTTCCCTCTCCCTCAATTAGACCCTTCTTTCACTCCACTCAGGTTTCTTCTTTGTCTGGAGTCTTTCCTGTATCCCAATTTCTTCCTAGCTTCCAGACATGATGGAGAACATCCAACTCTTCATTTTTTTGTGAATGACTCAATTAGCATAATATTCTCCAGTTCTACTCATTTCCCAACAAATTGCAAATGATTAATTTTATTCTTCTTTTTGGCTGAGTAGAGTTTTATTGTGTCTATATCCCATAATTTTGTAATATATTCATCTGTTGACAGACATCTCAACTGGTTCCATAGTTTTACAATTATGAATTGTACACCTATAAACATAGATATGCATACATTGCTATGATAGTTTGTTTTCAAATCTTTTGGGTAGATACCCCAGGAGTGATAGCTGGATCAGATGGTAGATTCATTTCCATTCTTCTGAGGATCTTCACACCATTTTCCAAAATGTTTGCATTAATCTGCAATCCCACCAACAATATATCAGAATTTCTACTTCCCACATCCTCATCAGCATTTATTATTGTTTGTGTTTTTAAAGATTGCCATTCTAATTGAGGATAGGTGAAATTGCAGGGTAGTTTTTGATTTATATCTCTCTGATTGCTAATGATGCTCAACATTCTTTCATATATTTGTTGGCCATTTGTATTTTTGTTTTATTAAGTGTCTATTTAATTCACTTGACTATTTTTTTTGGTGGGTCTGGGGATGGAACCCAGAGGCATTCGACCTTCAAGCTACACCCCCTGCCCTATTTTTTATTCCTTATTTTGAAACAGGATCTCACTGAGTTGCGGAGGGCCTCACTAAGTAGCCGAGGCTGTCCGCGAACCACAATCTTGTGGTCTCAGCCTCTCAAATATTTTGATGAGATTGCTTTGGATATGTATGTCAGTTTTAGAAGGACAGCCATTCTGATGATACTTGTTCTTCCAATTTAAGAGCATAAGAGATCCTTCTACCTTCTAAGGTTTCCTTCAGTTTCTTTCTCTAATGTTTTATAAGTTTTATTGTAGAGGTCTTTTACTTCTTTGGTTAGGTTTATTCCTAAGTATTTTACTGAAGTTATTGTAAATGTAAATGTTTTGGAATTCTTTTTGTGGAAGTCTAAATGTCTGGGCTCCTTCTAAGTATAATATTATGTCATCTGCAAATAGAGATTGTTTCAGTTATTCTTTTCCTATTTGTGTTTCTTTGATTTTCTTCTCTTAACTTCTTGCTCAGGCTAGATTCTTGAGTACTGTACTGAAAAAGAGTGGTGATAATGGGCATCCTTGTCTTGCTCCTGACTTTAAAGGGAATTCTCATAGATTTTCCCCATTCAATATTATGTTGGCTGTGGTCCTATTGTATGCTGCCTTTATGATGTTCAGGTATGTTTCTTCTATTTTGATTCACTGCAGTGTTTTTAGTATGTTGTTCTTCACTCTAATTTAATGATTTTCTATCTTCTAATGGTTTTAGTATTAGACTATTCCTGCTTTTTAAGGGTTCTGAATGTATTATTTTGTTGTTTATTTGATGATTTTCTGTTCTTATGTGAGCACTCAGTGCTATGAATTTTCCTATAAATACTGCCTTTAGAGTGATCCAGAGATTTTGATATATTGTGTCTTTGTATTCATGTTTCCAGAAATTTATTTTATTTGTTTTTTTGTTTGTTTGTTTTGTTTTGTTTTTGCAGTACTGGGGATGACTGAACCCAGGGGGCATCTATCTCTGAGCAACACCCTCATCCCTTTTTTAATTCTTTAATTTGAAATAGGGTCTCACTAAGTTGCAAAGGGCCTCAATAAGTAGCTGAGGCTGGCTAAAAAACTGTGATCCTCCTGTCTCAGCCTTCTAAGTACTGATATTACAAGTGTGCACTTGACTACCATTTTTTTATTTTTTCTATGACCCAGTCATAATTCAGCAGTGTGGCATTCAGTCTCCATGTATTTATGAAATTTCTCTGGATCTTCTTGTTGTTGATTTATACTAACATTCCATTATTTTCTGAAAATATGTGGGAAATTATGTTATCTTTGAATTTGCTAGTGTTTAATTTGTAGTCCAGGATATGGTATATTTTGAATAAGGCTCTGTATGCAGCTGAAAAGAATGTGTATTTAGACGTAGATGGATAGAATATTCTGTATGTATCTAATAGGTCCATTTGGTTTGTGGTGTTCTTGAGATCTAATGCATCTTTGCTGATATTTTGTCTGGAAGATCAGTCTAATAGTGTTAGAAGAGTGTTGAAATCTCCCAGTATTATTGTGTTGGGATCTAGGTAAGACTTAATGACATAAAATGTTTGTTTTTATAAAAGTTGAATACACCCATGTTTGGAGCATAAATGTTGACTATTGTTATATCTTTTTGTTAGATTATTTCTTTTACCAGTAAAAAAACAGTCTTGCTTTGTCTCTTTTGATAAATTTAAGCTTGAAGTCTATTTTGTCTGATATGAGAATTGATATTCCTTCTTGTCTTCACTTTCCATTACTTTGTATCTTTATCTGTAAAGTGATTTCTTGCAAAGAGTACATTGATGGATTGTTATGTTTAATCCGTTTGTCCACATTATGTCTTTTAATTGAGGAGTTGAGGCCATTGGTATTCAGAGTAATTATTGAGAGATGATTTTTAATTCCAAAAATTTTTACTTTCAACTTCTGTTTGATGTAGTATTTGTTCTTTGCTCAATTATTCATGTGATGTAAATCATCCTTTCTCTGGTTCCAGCATTTATTTTTTATTTCTTCTTTGTAATTTATTTCTTTAAGTATTTTCTCTAGTGATAGTTTAGAAGACATGAATTCTTTCAGCTTCTGTTTGTCATGGATGTTCTTTTTTCCTCCATCATATTTTAAAGATATCTTTGCTGGGTAGAATATTCTTGGCTGAAGGTGGTTTTTCTTTGTTTTGTTTTGTTTTTTAAGGTTGGAATATGTTGCTGCAGGCCCTCCTGCCTTTCATGGCTTGGTTTGAGAAGTCTTGAATGATTCTTATTATTTTGCCTGTGCATGTCATTCAGTCTTTTAGTCTTATTGTATTTAAGAGTCTCTCCTTAGCCTCAATATTGGTCAATTTTATTATATGGCATGATGAACCTTTTCTCTGATCTTGTTTAGTAGGGGTTTCATATATTTATTGTACCTGTGTATTGATTAATTTTAGAAAATTCTTTTATATTATTTCTCTGAAGAGATTTTTGATTCCTTTGGTTTCAGTTTTAGATTCTCTTCTATGCCTATTATTCGTAGATTTGTTCTTTTTAAAGTTAACCCAAATCTCTTGGATGTCCAGCTCATGCTGTCAAATTGATTTTTCTAAAATACTATACATTTATTTTGAAGTAGTCATTTGTAAGAGTGAGATTATGTTTTCCATGTGGTCTAATCTATCACTGATGGTTTGCATTGATGTTCTCATTTAATTTATTGCATCCTTCACTTTCTTCTGAACTTCTTTTTAATTCTTGTTCAAGGTACTAATTTATTCATTCATATGACTTTTTATTTCTTCCAGGCTCCCCCTGAACTCTTTTCTGAAATCCTGAATAATTTCTACTATTAAAATTCTGAATTCTCTTGGTATTCTCTGCAGCTTAGTTGTGAGCTCTATTATTATGGTATTGTAGGGGCTCACTCTTTCTATTCTTCTTTCTCATATTTTCAGGTTTCCCAATTTTGTATTGTTGTTGCACAGTGCCTTCTTTGTTGCCTGTGTCTCAGGTCATTTCTCTAATTCTGCCTGTAGATCACCAGCATTGGGTTACAGCTATTCCAGAACTTTCTGCCCGCTGCAATTGGGGCATTGATGTTTTCTTGTTAAAAACTGGGGAACTACCTATTGCATTCCTAATATGGAGGAACTCTGAGGTGCAGGCCAGTACTATTTGTGTCCTGTGTGTTTCTAACCTTTTATGTGTGGGGTACTGGGTGGCTCCATCTGTCAGCTGGGATTCGCCTATCCTTAACTGTTCAGAAATTTATCCCGTTGGTTCACTTATCTGGTCCAACTTCAGCAGTAGGAGTTTAGAAGAATCAACTGGAATATACAAGGGCAAACTATGATGTAATAAGTGGTGAAGGGTAAGTGAGGAGGAAGAAATAGAGAAAGGGATGCAAGAATTGAGTAAAATAGAAAATAGGATTAAGGAGAATAAGAGTTTACATGTGATTAGAAAAAAGAATAATAAAAAATAAAGATACTGCTGGGCCTGGTGGCGCGTGCTTGTAATCCCCGCGCTTGGGAGGTGGATACAGGAGGATCGTGCAGGTTTGAAGCTAGCCTCACTGGCTTACGAGACCCTGTTTCCAAATAAAAATATAAAAAATAGGTCCGGGAGTGTAGCCCAGAGGTAGAAGGGTTTCCAGGAACCCCAGTACCACCAATAAATAAATAAATAAATAAATAAATAAATAATAAAGATACTAAAACTAAAATTCTAGTATATAGTATAGAATATAAAGATATAGACTAAGAAATCAATAAAATATAAGGCACACGCAAACAGGCACATTGAGAGTCAAACAAACAAACTAGGACGCAGTCTCTCACACATACACATACAAAGGAAAAGGAGAATTTTTTTAAATGGGGGAAAAAGGAACTTTAGGAACTGTTTAACATAAAAATGAGCAAAATTTTCTTGTTGAAGAAGAGTTGAATCATGTTGTAGGTATTAATAGTCCTTTTTTTATTCTTGGATTGAGGCTTGCTTAGGAGAGATGTGAATGCTGCTCCAAAGCAGGATTTGGTAATGAGGCAAAATAGGGTGGAGGAGCAGAGAGGGACTAGCCCTAACTGCTGGCTGCTGAGAAAAGACTTTTTTAGCTAGGGGTTTGGGGGTGTGGTCCAGATCACTCATTCAGTGTTTACAAGAGTCTTAGGCTCAATCCTCAGAACTGCCAAAAAGGGAGAGAATAAAAAGAAAAATGAGAGAAGAAAGAAAAGGCACAATGGGGAAAAAACAAACTACAAGCATACAAACATACCACAGTGGCAAAAACAAAGAAACAAACAAAACAACAACAACAACAACAAAATAAAACAAATAAAATAATAGCAACAAAAACAAAGATTTATACTTGGCTTCTGCAACCCTTTGGGACTATTTGAATGTTTTCAGCTGTTTAAGGTCCATTTAATACTCTAGGTTTCTGAGTACATTTTAAGCATTTCCACTTGCTCAGAAACCTGTAAAAACATAAAGAAGTTAGTTTGCAGACGCGTGCTAGTTCCTCTAGTAAGACTCTGGGCCAGTGTGTCTCCTTTTTTCTGCATGAGTGCCAGGTGTAGGATCTGTCCGAAAGCAAGCATGGGGAGTCCATACTTTCCACAGAGAAGCCTGGATTGATCTGTGACTTGCAAACTCTATGTTTTTCTCCAAATATTTTGTACTGTGTGTAACAAAGGCCTGTGTATTTTCCTAGCCTTTTTTTATGGTCTCTTTTCAGTTATCCACAGTACAGGGCCTCCATGTGGGTCATACTCTCACCTCTGCCA
Source organism: Muscardinus avellanarius (assembly GCF_963383645.1). Lineage (NCBI taxonomy): Eukaryota > Metazoa > Chordata > Mammalia > Rodentia > Gliridae > Muscardinus > Muscardinus avellanarius. The sequence goes on from NC_137786.1 coordinate 74,222,521, forward strand.
ACAGGGTACAGTGGTGCCAGGAAAGGACAGAGTGGTGGATTTGGTTACATTTTTCTGTCTGGGGCTGCCACAAGGCTGTGAGATTCTATGTTTAGTGCCTTCATTGTTTGTGAAGTAAGTCTCAGGTTGCTGGGTATGAGATCCTGGCGCAGGGGGCAGTTTCAAAGTTTCCACTAGTCAGGAGTGCAGCCTATTGTACTTATGTCTCTGAGTATTCAGGAATTTATTGCTTCTTTTTTTATTTTTTTAGCCTTGATGTTTAAAAGCATCCTTGTAAATATTTTTGGGTTTCTCTGTCTTGAGTTTTCACCTCCCATAAATGTAGTCTGAGATGTTAGATCATACTCAATTAGGAGCTCATGAAACAGAAATGAGCCACCTTAGTGTCCTACTCCATTACCATTTTCTCTGGCTTCCAATTGTACATATTCAATTCTATAAATTTTTTAAGTTTCATGTTTGTTGTATTAACTTTAAGTGATTGAAAAAGCATGTGTTTTTCTAGAATTACTTTAAGACATTTTGATTGTCTCCACAATTTTAATTAGAATCTACAAAAACTTGTATTGAAAAATTACATCTGTATAGCCAGATATGTTGGCATTTGCCTGTAATTCCAGTACTTGGGAGACTGAGATAATCATATGTTCAAGACCAGCATCAGTAATGCATCAAGGTCCTCAGCAAGTTAAGTGAGACTGTTTCAAAATAAAAAATAAAATAGAACTGAGGGTGTAGCTCAGAAATAGAACATCACTGGGTTCAATCTTTAGTACCGCCCCCAACACAAATTACCCCTGTGTTTCCTTTATCTGTCAGAAAATTCAGTATGTTCTCATAAAATTTCTTTTAAATTATCAACAAATAAATGTCCTATGGAAAAATCATAATAATGTGATATAGAAATATTTTATCCCATTGAAAATTTCCAAAAGTACAGTTTTAAAACAGAAGGACATAGAAACCAACACAGAAAATACAAAGCAATTACAATTACTCTGTTAGAGATAAGAGCTATATAAAAATAGGTTTAAATATGTCCTCAAAGATTTTTTACAAAAAGAGTAACCAAGAATGAACTGTATTTTTAAGGTCCACAATGCCATAGAGGCATTTCAGTAGAGTCCTCATGACCTTCAGCATCAAAAGCTATAATAGGAATCAAGAAGAATTGAAATTGAGAGTTTGTTAGGTTATGACACCTCCTGCACCTTTATTAGTGCTCTCCTACACCTGATCTGAGGCTCTGAGTTGTAACCAAAATATCTTTTATCAATGCACTATCAAGGAGATTAATAAGACAGAGGTTCATTCCCCTATAGCCTTGGCAGAGATTTATTTTGGAAGCCTTTGCCACAACCACTAATGCTCAGATTTAAACATTTTATTAATTAAAACATTAGAGGAACATATCTCAAGATACAAAATTATATAATAGATACCTTACTTCATAGATACCTTACTTGCATTCAGCAGATGAAGGATATATCTGTATCAACATAACTGCAACTTTTAGTCCTTTTTTTCTGGTTTCCAGAGTAATAAGAAGAAATTTGGGTGAATTCTTTGAAGGCTTCATTTTTTTAACAATTCAATTCTCACCTAACTTCATAGATCTCTACAGTTTGAGAAGAGTAAGTTGGAGTGCTTCTTCGAAGCTCTAAAATATTGTTTACATCCTTAGAAAGTTTAAGATTTTCATATGATAGCCCTCTAAAAAAGCAATTAGTTAATGTAATGTACATGTTGAAGAAACATGAAAATTTAGTTTATTCATTGACAATAGTCATGCTTAGATTTAGGAGTTCAGCATCTTCTGTCTTCAAAGTTTTTAGAAGTAGTGTTTTTAAGCTGTTCTTTCAGTTTTCCTGGATCTACAAGCAGATTTAGAGTGTGTCCATAACACCTACTATCAGAGTATGTGATTTTTGACTAGTTTATATTATACCTGTTTAAGCATAAACATTGGCAATTAAAATTAGTCTTAAAACATACATTTGGTAACATAGTAGTGATGTTAGTATGACATATGACAACAGAACAAGAGTTTCCAGTGCCTGTATTCATAAAAAAAACTAGGAAAATAATCCATGCAGAAAAGTTATTTCACAATAGTTAAGAATCTAGGTGAGAGATTTCAGCACATGGGTGGAGAACAGATATAAGAAAAGACAAATTGAAGAAGGTAGGAAGGACAGTTTGACACTAGTTGTGCAACCCACCCCTTCTCCTATTATAATGCAGACATAGATACTTTTGCGAAGGGCAACAATAATAAAGTAACTTAAAACAATGTAGACTTAACCCAACTTTGTTGTAGACCCCATCACCAGGTCTGTCTCAGTGAAACCCAGATCCAGGCCAGCCCAACAAAATTCAGGCTATAACTCTACTCAGGAATAAGACTGAGATGGATCAAAGACTTGGAAATTATACCAGAGACTTTGCAGCTACTTGAAGAGCATATAGGTCCAACACTGCAACACATAGGCACAAGTTAAAAACTCTCTCAATAAGACCCCAAAGGTAAAAGAAACTAAAAGGTGGATCAGTGTGTGGGATTGCATTAAACTGAATAGCTTCTGTACAGCAAAGGAAACTATCAAGAACCTCAACAGAGAGCCAACAGAATGAGAGAAATTTTTTGACAACTATTCCTCCAATAGATGACTAATATCTAGAATATACAGAGAACTCAAGAAACCCAATGCTAAGAAAAAAAATAACCCAATCAAAAAATGGGCAAGTGAACTAAATAGTCACTTCACAAAAGAAGAAATTCAAATGGCCAATAAATGTATAAAAAATTCTCAATATCATTAGAAATCAGAAACATGCAAATCAAAATTCCTTGAGATTTCACCTAACTCCAAGTAGAGTTGCAATCATTTAAAACACAAATAATAACAAATGCTGGTGAGGATGTGGAGAAGTGGAAAGTCTAAAACACTGCTGGTTGGATTGTAAATTAGTGCACCCACTTTGGAAAACTGTATGGAGGATCCTCAAAAGAATGGAAACAAAGCTACCATATGCTCTAGCAATAAAACTTCTTGGTATCTACCTAAAAGAATGGGAAAAACTAACAAACTAATGCATGTATATCTATGTTTATTGCCACACAATTTACAATTGCCAAATATAGAACCAGCCAAGATGTCAATCAACAAATGAATAGATTACAAAACTATGGGATATGTACATGGTGGAATTTTACTCAGCCATAAAGATCAAAATCACGTCATTTCCAGGGAAATTGACAGAACTGTAAAACATTATGCTAAGTGAGATTAGTAAGTCACAAATTGTAAGAAATGGGATGTTCTCTCTAATATGTGGAAGGTAGGGAAAAAATGAGTCATAGGAGAAACTTTAGATAAAGAAGGAGAAAGTATAGGTGGACAAATAAGGTGACACAATGAGGGGGATGGAAGGAGGAAGAGGGAAATTCTCTAAAGTACATGATGTACATTCACAAGCATACCAAATTTAATTACTTAACCAAACATAAGAAGGAGGGAGGTGAGAGGGAATTGGGTGGAAATTGGGTAAGAGCTAATTGAGTGATGTGTGAATGTATGCCTCTACCATTTGTTTTCCATTAAGATGTATGACTACAATGTACCATTAAAAATAAAAAAAAGAATAAGACTGACCTTCATGATCTAGGCTACAAGTGAACCTCTGCAGTTCTAGGATCCAAGTCTACCCCCATAAACTCAGGATCAAAGCCCACCCCAGTGCTTGTCAAGCTCTAGTAGATGTAGGTTCAAGAACTGTCTCAGTGTCAGGTTGTCCTCTGAAGATCCAGATTTGAGGCCTATCCCTCATAATAATAAGAAAGACAAGATATTGAAGAAGAAAATAATAAATAGCCCCAGAAACCAAGTATAAAGAAATAAAAATTTATGATCTAACAGAAGTCAAAATAAATTAAGTTAAAAATTGAGTTAAAGAATCTCAGTGTGCAACAAGGAAACAGTGATAGATATCAGAATATAATAACAGGAAAATAATAAGTGAGTACAAGAAGTTCAACAAAGAAATAGAAACCATAAAAAAGAACTAAACAGAAATTCTGGAGCTGAAGAACCCAATGACCAAAATAAAAAATTTCATAGAGAGCTTTGATAGCAGACTTGATTAAGCAGAAAAAGGAATTAGTGACATTGCATTTAAAGTTACCCAGATGAACAAAAATGAAAATAAAAGAAAAGGTCAATACATATGAAATACTGCATATAACCAAGAAAGCAGATATATTGATAGATGATAGATAGATAGATAGATAGATTGATTGATTGATTCACCATGGAAATGCAGTAAGAAACAGAAAAAAGGAAAAATCAAAAAGTTTATTTTAAGAAATAACAATCTGGATATGGTGTTTCAAGCCTATAATCTCAGTATGGGAAGCTGAGTCAGGAGGATCACAGATTAGGTGCCAGCCTCAACAACTGAGACTCTCAGCATCTAGCAAAACCCTGTTTCAAAACAAAATAAGAAGAAAAGAAAAATAGCTGGAAATGTACTTTAACAGTAGAATGCCTTTGGGTTCAATCCCCAGTACCTCCCCTCCCACCACACACACACACACACACACACACACACACAAAACTTCCCAATCTGGAGACAAAAGAACAGTCAGATCCCAAAGAAGAACATATAAACGAATCATAAAATGGCTAATTGGGTGATGTGTGCATGTATATTTTCACCATCTTTTATCCCATTAAGATGCATGACTACAGTGCATCAATAAAAAATTTTAAAAAAAGAAACTTTCAACAAGACAAATTATTTTAAAAATTCTCAAAAATCACAGAGAATTTTGAAAATAGCAAAAGAAAAATGACTCATCATTGATTATTAGTGAATTTCTCAGCAGAGGCCTTGCTGGCTAGGAGAGAGTGGGAAGATATAGAAAAAGTGTCAACCAAAAATATTATTTCAGCATATCTGTCTTTCAAAAATGAGTGAAAGAAAACGACTTTTCTAGACAAACAAAAGCTAATAGAATTTATTACTATACTTGCCTCCCCTCCCCCCCAAAAAAGCTAAGGGAAGTTATTAAAGTTGAAACAAAAGGATAGTAACAAAATGAAAACACATAGGAATATAAAACTTCCTATAAAATCAAAGAATTCAGAATACTGCAATGCTCTAATGGTGGTGCTTAAATTACTTTAACAATAGTATAAAAGACAAAAGTAATAAAATAAGTACACTTATGATAATTTAATGAATAAAAATATATAATTTTTACATCAATAACATAAAATGTAAAGTCAAGAAAACTAAAGTGTAGAATGTTTATATGCAAAGCTAATATTCACTTAAAATAGGCTGCAATGACTACAATATGGTTTATGTAAGTTTCATAGTAACCAAAAAGAAAAAAACTATAAAAACATTCAAAGAAGATAGAAATAAAAACATACCACCACAAAGTAATTAAATCACTCGAGAAGACAGTGACAGTGGAAGAAAGGAACAATAAAAACAATAAACCTTTTAATTGGAGCGTTTAAATTATTGTAATTAACCATTAGTTGCCAGTTATGGTGGCAGACACTTGTAATCCCAGCATTAGGGAGTCTGAGACTGGAGGATGGCAATTTAGTGAGACCCAGTTTCAAAATAAAGAATAAAAAAAATAGTGCAGGGGATGTAGCTTGGAGATTAAATGCTCCTGGGTTCCATCCCTAGACCCACACACACACAAAAAAAATAGTAGTAAGGAAGGATTAACTATGAGTGCTTTGTTAGTAAAAACTTTTTTTTTTGTTATTGTTGTTTACAAATCCAGGCTTGCAGTTAGAGAGGCACTAGTGGCAATCAGCACCTGCACAGACAGCAGAGTCCCAATCATTGAAAAAGATCAAAAAGTGGGGCTACTAAATGACATCATTGCTAGAGGCTACAGAACAAATGAGAGCACAGGGAAAATAGAATCTCACTCTTAGAAGATTATCATTCCAAAAATGAACTCATAGTATATAGTTTAGAAAAAACACTTTGACAGCATGAACTGGACATAGAAAAGATATGGGCTATTTTAAAGAGCTAACTTAAGAATACTAGGCATGGGAGAGGGAATAGGAACTGAAACCAAAGGAATAAATAGTCTTTTCAAGGAAGTAATATCAAATAATTTCCCAAATATAGAAAAGGAGTTTGACACATAGGTACAGAAAACATACAGAACACCTAGTAGACAAGATCAGAGAAAAGGTTCACCACATCACATAAAAGTCAAATTGACAAATATAGTGGCCAAGGAAAGAATCTTAAAGGCAATGAAAGTAAAAGACCAAGTGACATTCAGAGGCAAAGCAATAACAATCACTTGAGACTTCCCATACCAAGTCATGAAATCCAGAAGAGCCTGGAGCAGCATATTTTAAACCCTGAAAGAAAACAACTTCCAGCCAAAATTATTCTACCCAGAAAAACTATCTCTCAAATTCGATGGTGAAATAAAAAAAAAAACTCTCCATGACAAACAGAAGCTGAAAGAACTTATGTGCCTTCCAAACCAGCACTAGAGAAAATTCTTAGAGATTAATTAAAAAGAAGAATTAATAAACACCAGAAACAGAGAAACAATGATTTCCATCAAACAACTAGGCAAAGAAAAAAAGAAAACTACCTCAAACAGAAGTTAAAACTAAAAATGTTAGAAATGAAAAATAATCTCTCACCTGGCATGATGGTGCAAGCTTGTAATCCCAACACTTAGGAGGCTGAGACAGGAGTATTGCTGTTTGTGGACAACCTTGGCTACTTAGTGAGGCCCTCTGCAACTCATGAGACCCTGTTTCAAAATAAAGAATAAAAAATATGGCTGAGGGTGTAGCTCAAAGGTAGAATGACCCTGGGTTCTATTCCTTGTAGCCCCTTCCCAAAAATAAAATAAAATAAAATAATTTAGAAAACAAATAGCCTCTTCAACAAATGGTGTTGGCAAAACTTGTTAACCATATGCAGAAAAATGGAAATAAACCCCACTTTCTCACCCTGCACAAGAGTCAATTCAAAATGAACCAAAGACCTAGAAATTAGACCTTGAAGCTACTTGAAGAGCATACAGGTCCAACACTGCAACACACAGGCACAGCTAAAATCTTTCTCAACAAGATCCAAAAAGTACAAGAAATTAAAAGAAGGATCATTATGTGGGATTGCATTAAACTTAATAGCTTCTTTGCAGCAAAAGAAAGTATCAAGAACTGCAACAGAAAGACAACAGAATGGGAGAAGATTTTTGCCAGCATCTCCTCTGATAGAGGACTAATATCTAGAATATACAGAGAACTCAAGAAACTCAATGCTAATAAAAAATGGGCAAGCAAACTAGACACTTCACAAAAAAATTCAAATGGCCAATAAATTATGAAAAAATGTTCAACATCATTGGCAATCAGAGAGATGCAAATCAAAATACCCTGATATTTCACCTAACTCCAACTAGAAAGGCAATCATTCAAAATACAAACAACAATAAATGCTGGCAAGGATGTGGAGAAGTGGAAACTCAAATACATTGCTGGTTGGATTGTGAAATAGTGCAACCACTTTGGAAAATTGTATGGAGGATCCTCAGAAGAATGGGAATAAACTTACCCTAGGATGCAGCAATACCACTTTGGGATATTTACCCAAAAGAATGGAAACCAAACTACCAGACTAAAGCAAATATATCTATGTTTATAGCTACATAATTCACAATTCCAAAACTACAGAACCAGCCAGGATGTCCATCAACAGATGAATGGATTACAAAACTATGGGTTATGTATACAATGAAATTTTACTCAGCCATAGAGAACAAGATGATGTAATTTGCAGGGAAATGGATAGAACTGGAGAGCATTATGCTAAGTGAGATTAGCCAGTCGAAAAAAGTGAAAAGTTGGGTGTTCTCCCTAATATGAAGAAGAAAGGAAGAAAACAGGACATAGGAAGGACTCTAGACAAAGAAAAACCTTAGATGAATAAAGAAGGTGACATAACTATGGAATATGGGAGGAAGGAAGAGGAAAGTCCCCTAATGCACATGATGTACATTCACAAACATATCAAAGTCAGTTACCAAGTTGCACTTGAGAAGGAGGGAGAGAGTAGGCAATGGAGTGGGAATTGTGGAAGGACTAAATGTGTGATGTGTGCATGTATGCCTCTACCATTCTGTACCTTATGATGAGACATGATTACAATGCACTGACAAATAAAAGTAAAAGTATAGTAATGGTGTAAAAATGGGCTCAAACGAAAAGAATAGAGAACACATGAATAAATCATTGATATTCAACATACCTGTCAAAAACACAGTTTTTTTCAAGGGCCTTGAAAACTAGAAAATCTAGGAAACTAGGTACCCACATGAGGAAGAATGACAACTATCTAAATCCAACCCAAAATAGATTACAGCCTTATGTATAATATTATATATCTATTAGGAAAAAAGACACAGGTGAAAATGTTTTATGACACTAGTTAAGGCAATAGATATATACACAGATGATAGATAGATATAGATATGGAAATAGATATTTTGAGGGGTACTGAGGATTGAATACAGGGGCATTCTATTTCTAAGCTATACCCCCAATACTTTCTATTTTTTATTTTGAAACAAGTCTTGCTAAGTTGCTGAGAGTCTTGCTAAATTTCCAATGCTGACCGTAAACTGGCAATTCTTTTGTCTCAAGCTTCCCAAATACTGGTATTATAGGCATGTGCCACTGCATTCTGTGTGTATATGTATATGTATATGTATATGTATATGTATATGTATATGTATATGTATATATACCACTATATATCCACAAATATAATGATACTAGGGATTAAGCCCATGCCTAATACACACTAGACAAATGTTCTACCCCTAAGATTCATTCTCATCCATCTGGTCATTAATTTTTAGATATGTCTAAATGCATAGACAATAAACGAAAAAAATATTGCAATGTTATTACATCAAACCAAAAAGCTTCTTCAGCTGGGCTTGGTGGCACATGCTTGTAATCTCTGCATTTGCGAGGCTGAGACAGAAGGATCACAGTTCACCGCCAGCCTCAGCTACTTAGTGAGGTCCTTTTCAACTCAGTGATACTGTTTCAAAATAAAGAATAAAAATAGGGCTGGGGATATAGTGTGGAGGTAGAGAGGTAGAATGCCCTTGGGTTCTCTCCCAAGTACTGCAAAAACAAAAAAAATCTTCTTCATAACAAAGAAAATGATCAAAAAGTATAGCGACAATATAAAAAATGCAAAAATATATGCAAACCATATTTCCGATAAGAGGTTAATACCTAAACCATACAAGAAACTTAAAAAATTCAGTACCAAGAAAACAAATAACCAGAGTAAAAATATCAACAAAGAGCCTGCATAAGGAGGTCATGTAAGTGGCCACTGAGTATATAAAAAGGTATTCCAAGCAGGGCATGGTGGCATACACTTGTAATTCCAGTGCTTAGGAGGCTGAGACAGGAGGGTCGCACAGGTTCGAAGCCAGCCTCAGGTACTTAGTGAGGCTCTCAGCAACTTAGTGGGACCCTGTTTCCAAAGAAAGTATAAAATAGGTCTGGGAGTATAGCAGCTAAGAGGTAGAAATGCCCCTGGCTTCTACCCCCAGTACCACACAAAAAAATAAATAATAAAAAATGTTCCAAATTGCTAACCATTAGAGATATGTAATTAAAACCACAATGAGATATTATCTCACATCCTTTAGAATTATTATCAAAAGGCAAGCATTGGCAAGGATATGGGGAAAAAAGGGAACACTTGTACACCATTGCTGGAAATAGCAATTACTAAAGCCATTATGAAAAATGGTATAGAGTTGCTTACAAATATTAAAAATAGAACTATAATGTGATCCAGATAATCTTCTTCTGGATATATAGACTAAAGTGGGGAAAAAGAAATAAATATGTCTAAAAGATACTTGCTATGCCCAAGGTACCCACTAAAGGCTGTTAAGATATAATAAAAGAATCTCATTCTATATGTAATATGAGATAGCTAAAATCTAAGGGATTTGAAGGCTTTTAGGATGGTGTTGGTATATAGAAAAATAATCTTTGGATTGGCCAAATTCTGCTTTTTTTTTTAAAGGCACTAAAACCTAGGCTACAATATGAACATGTTTATGGATACGACAGAATTACTTCCATAAAAGAATGAGGTCAAGTTGTATAAAGGTGCCAACAATGGGTTATAGTGTTACAATTTGGGTATCAACTTAACTGAATTAATGCTTAGATGTGTGATGAAATATTGTTTTGGGGTGTGACTATGAGAGAGTTTCCAGAGGAAATTGGCTGTGAGTTGGTAGACTGAGTGAGGAAGATCTGCCCTAAATGTGGTCAGGGACCATTTGTCAGATGGGGCAAAGATAAGCAGGAAGAAGACAGGAGAACCCTCATCCATCAGGCAAGGTATCCTTCCTCCCCAACCCTGGAGACCAGAACTCAAAGTTATTTGGCCTTTGGACTCTGGGGCTTGACCAGCAGACTCTTGGAGCTTTTAGGCTTTAGCCCCAGACAAAATTGTCCTCCTACTAGTTACTCTGATTCTGAAGGCTTTGAATTTAGACTGAGTCATGCTATTGGCATTCTAGGGACTTCAGCTTGCAAACAGCCTATCATAGATCTCCTCAGCCTTTATAGCAACACTCATATACATTTATATCTAAATATACTCATATACATTTATATCCTCTCATATACATTTATATCTATATACACAGTTTCCAATTTATAATAATTCAATTTATGATTTTTGACCTTGTGATTGCTTTATCAGGGCACTACATGCATTTTTACTTACTTTTTTTTTCTTATAATAGGTTTTTCAGAATGTAGTTCCATAAGTCAAGCACCACTGCCTGCCTGCCTGCCTATTTGTCTGTCTGTCTCTTAGTGTATCTATCTGTCCATCATACTGTTTTGTCTTTCTGGACAACCATGAGTAATGTAAGATTTAAATATCCTCTGATTCCCCCAAACCATTCAGAAAGTAAAACAAATCTAGCAAAATATAGCAAAAACAAATCTTTATAAGCCATTATGGAGTATGTCTAAAGTCAACAACCATTTGCAGCACAAATTCATTGTATTTCAAAGGATCATAAGATGGCCCCCAAATCCAGAAGTCTTTCTCTCTCTTTTTCTAAATCAAATAAGTGGAAAAAGCAGCAGGACTGTCTTCTCACTCTCTTGAATCAAATGCATATTTAGTCAAATTTTAAAAGGAAAAGAAATAAATGAGCCCTTTAACATTGAGAGTAAAAAAAATAAAGCTGTACCACTATGGTATTGAAATTGGAGCTCAAAATGTCTAAAAAACAAAGAGAAAGAATTCTCACCCAGGAGAGACTGGGCTGTGTTGGAAAAACCCTATTCTAGTTGATCCTTGGTTTGCACTAGCTGGTTACATTACTTAGAGCAGATACGCTAATGGCTCATCTAGGGTTGCGCTCTCCTTCCAGAGACAAGGGCTATTGCTGGAAAAAGTTGGCCCAGCCAAAAATTACATTTCCAAGTGCCCTCTGCATGTAGGTGCCTAATTCATCAATGTGCACAGAAATGATGTATGTGATATTCTGTCGTGAATGGTAAGGAAGCATAGGTATCTTCTCCTCAACTGTCTTTTACCAAGTAAAAGCCACATATTGAGAAGTCAGAGCCTTTGACTGCCTGGTTTCTGAGTAATGTTAAGAACTCGACTTTTCTCACTCCCATCTTCCCAGCCTGCTTATAGACAGGTGCACTTGTATTACGCAGTTATGTTTCAACTCATTGCCCATTAGCCCAGAGAATACTACAAGTTTTGGTCTACTAAGGCTCTTTTTTATAAACTTTATCTTTGGCAAGTTATGACCAGTGAAAGGTTTTTTACTTTTGACTCGGTGCCTGTATTTTGTCAACAATTCTTCCATATCTGCCAGTCAATCAAAGAGCCAGATTTCATTTCAGAAGATAGAACCTGTGTCTTCCTTGTAAATACATTTTCAATTGCATACACTTCAAACAAAAGTGTTGCAGTAATGAATCACCAAATTTAGGTTCCACTCTGGGTAAATGAGTCAAGATGCTCAACATTCCACAAGGATGAACAACAAATAAGTAAATAAAAAAAACTACAAGCTGCTTACTTTTAACTGAGTACAAAGATCTTTAGTGTCTTATTTCTCAAGATCAGAAAATGAAAAAACTAAGCCAGGCATGGTGGCGCATGCTTGTAATCCCAGCATTCAGGAGGCTGAGACAAGAGGCTTGCGGTTCTCTGACAGCCTCAGCTACTTAGTGAGGCTCTCCCCAACTTAGTGAGACACTGTTTCAAAATAAAGAACAAAAAAATAGGGCAGGGGATGTAGCTCGGAGATGTAATGCCCCTGGGTTCCATCCCCAAACCTAAAAAAAAAAAAAAAGAAAAAAAAAGAAAAGAAAAGAAAAGAAAAGAAAATGAAAAAACTATGAAGATAAGAGCTGGGCGTGGTGGCGCATGCTTGTAATCCCAGCATTCTGGAGGCTGAGACCAGAGGATCACGGTTCGCGGACAGCCTCTGCTTCTTAGTGAGGCCCTCTGCAACTCAGTGAGACCCGATTTCAAAATAAAGAATAAAAAATAGGTCAGGAGGTGTAGCTCGGAGGTCAAATGCCCCTGGGTTCCATCCCCAGACCCGCAAAAAAAAAAAAAAGATAATCAAATAATAATATATTTTGTAATCTTTTGAATCTTATATGCATGCTAATCCTCATTCTCTCATTAATTTAGGTTCAAAAATAAATTATTGTTATCTCAATTTTAAAGTCAGTGTATGAAACACAATGATGAGATGTCTTTCCTGCTACCAGATAACAAACTATTGGTGACTTATCTGTCAGAATGTTATTTTTTCCTTAAAATCAACCAATTAATATGTGAAGAACTAAGAAAAAAATTGAGGGCAAAAATAATAATCTCAACTTTCTAGTATTAAAAATGATACATAGGGGAGTGGTGAGTTGGCCTGGGCCACCCTCCCCCCTCATGCCATTTTGGCATGGGGCTGTAACTATTTTCTGTATTTCTATCTTTTTAATGAACTTCTTTAAATCTTCAAAAAAATGATACGTAATAGTAGGATCTATCTACCATTATAAATAAAAAACATAACATAAAAGACTTCATAATTAAAATATAAAGTTCAAATGATGCCGGGCTTGGTGGCACATGCTTGTAATCCCAGCATTTGGGAGGCTGAGACAAGAGGATTGTGGTTTGTGGACAACCTCAGCTACTCAGTGAGGCCCTTTGCAACTCAGTGAGACCCTGTTTCAAAATCAAGAATGAAAAATAGGGCTGGGTGTGTAGTTTGGAGGTAGAATATTCCTGGGTTCCATCACCAGTACTGCAAAAAATAAAATAAAATAAAGTTCATATGTACAAAACTAAATGAAAGAGATACATATTTTCTGGACTATGTTTGGAGCTTTAAGATTTATCTATAAATTTAACATAATCAAGACTTGAGTAATAGAGTCAGTAGAATCTTTTGCTGCAGCATATTATGACTAATAGAATTTTTATATAGAACAGCATTCTAATAAAGCTAGGTACACTAAAAGATAAATCATATACCACAACATGAGGTTAGAAAATAATTTGAACGTTCTCTTTTAGATTCTTAAGATGAAAAGATTGTTTTTAGTGTTAATTTTTGGTAAAAAGTGATAAGGAAAACTGGCCAATTTAATTTTTTCTCCCCATTTCAGAAACAGTTTTCATGTATCAGTCACAAAAAGTGATAGCTGATAGACTGATACTACATTTCCCAAAGGTTTGGATATTTTATTTATTTATTTTATTATTTATTTATTTATTTATTTATTTATTTATTTATTTATTTTATGGTGGTACTGGGGTTCCTGGAAACACTTCTACCTCTGGGCTACACTCCCAGACCTATTTTTATACTTTTTTATTTGGAAACAGGGTCTCTTAAGCCAGCACAGCTGGCTTCCAACCAGCGCGATCCTCCTGTCTCCACCTCCCAAGCGCGGGGATTACAAGCGTGCACCACCATGCTTGGCTCGGGTTTGGGTATTTTAAGAAAAATCAAAGTGCTTTGCAAATTCAATGGGTGAAGGAAAATTTGGGGCACAGGAACACTGGGCTTCCCAAGAATTCCTGAATTCATTCATGAAGATTCTTGGTCTCACACTTTGTCCTGAGAGAAAGTGAATCAAACTCCTTTTAGCATTGAATGTGGCCCAACATATTCTTTTACTGACTCTACATTTTCTTAATGTCTCAGCACTTTGTCATAAATTCTCATAGGAATCCAATTTTTTTATATCTGAATAGAAACTTAAGAACTCTGCTGTAGGGCTAGGCACACGGTTGAGTAATAACTCTTGCTGACCATATACAAGACTCTGGGTTCAACCCCACTACAGAAGTTTAAAAAAAAGCAGCCTTAAAAAGAACAGCCAGGCATGGTAGTACACACCTATAATTCCAGTATTTGGGAGAATGAGACAGGAGGATCACGGGTTCAGGGACAGCTTCAGCAAGGAGCAAGACTCTGAGCAACCTAGTGAGACCTTGTTTCAAAACAAAAAATAAAAAATAAAATTGGACTGAGGATGTAGCTTAGAGGTAGAATGCCTCTGGATTTGATCCTCAGTAACACACACACACACACACACACACACACACACACACACACACAACCAAAAACTTCACTGTAATAGAAAGAGATGAAAATACTCAGGGCATCCTTTACTTAGGGAACCCTACTGGACATGGATGGCTTCAAAAAAGATCTTGAAATGGCCCCATTGTGTTGGCAATGTGTGGGAGCTCTTTAAAAAATTGAGGTACCTAAGGAGAAATAGTAAATACTATAATTTATGAAGAAAGAGGCAGGAACCTGAGCCCTTATCCTGACTCCTACTCTGACAGGTACAAAATAGGTTTCTTTTGTTAGGTAACTTAATTTGCTAAGACTCTGGTAATAAAATACATGGAAGTACTTAAGAATGTCATGTAATTTGTTTTTATTTCTTTTGTTCATTTTTGTACTTAGAATTGAGCCCAGGGGCATTCTACTTCTGAGACACATGCTCAGATATTTTTGTTTATTTGTTTTGTTTTGTTTTGTTTTGTTTTGTTTTGTTTTGTTTTTGTAAAAGGGTCTCACTAAGTTGTTGATGGTCTTGCTAAATTACCAACGCTGGCCTGGACCCTGTGATCCTTCAGGGTCAGTCTCCCAAGTACTGAGATTACAGGCAGGCGCCACCATGCCCAGATTGTTTGATTTCTTTAACTCTACATGATCTGTCTGAAAAGCCTGCATTAATCATATCAACACCTTAAAAATACACCAAAACATTAAAGGGAAGATGATGTTCTCAAGTACAGAAGATCTTTAAAGAGTTTAAGATATAACAAAGAAGGCCGGGCGTGGTGGCGCATGCATATAATCCCCACGCTTAGGAGGTGGAGACAGGAGGATTGTGCAGGTTTGAAGCCAGCCTCCCTGGCTTAAGAGACCCTGTTTCCAAATAAAAATATAAAATAGGTCTGGGAGTGTAGCCCAGAGGTAGAAGGGTTTCCAGGAACCCCAGTACCACACACACAAAAAAAAAGATATAACAAAGAAAAATATTATGGGCATAGGGTTTAAAGAATGAATTAAATCCAAATCTATTGCTGAGGATATACAATGTAGAAAACACACACTATCATAATTCTTTTCAAGTTATAAAATAAAATAATATCAGTAATGATACAGAAATGTACTATTTCATTTTGAATACTCTTATTAGTTCATTCATACCCTACTTTATTCTAGAAAATATTTGAATGAGCTAAGTCATTGGTTGTATATCTTAAAAATATTAATTTTTAAAAGACAATTCAACAATAATTGAAATGGCAAAAATGAGGAAAACATAAAATGTGTATAATTTCTGAATTATTATCTTAAATAATAGTCCAGAAACATTTTTAACATTTTCGATTCTTAAAATGCCTAAGTGCCAAAATATATTCCCTGAGACCAATTAAGGAATTTGTATTTCATATATGCAGTAGCATATATAAGGCTTTTTCTCCAACTAAAATAAAATACATGTCTAAGACAGAACTCCTATATCTTGATAAGGCCTATTATTTTGTTGTTTCAGTCCTTTATCTGCATTGTCTTGTTTAATCTTTGCAACAATTCTAAAAGACAAGTACTAATATTATCCCTATTTTACAGATGCGGAAACCAAGAATTAGGTAGGCAAGTACTTTGCCTAGAGTCAATTAAGTATGAAATGAGAGAACTAAACTATAAATATAGCTTAATCTGTCTTTACTTTCTTTATTCCAGTGCTGAGAATTGAACCCAGAGTGTTCTATATCGAAGCTACTTCCCAGTCTGTTTAACTTTTTCATGTTGAAACATGGTTTCATAAGATTATTGAGAGTCTCACTAAATTTCTAAGACTGGTCTCAAACCTTCAATCTTTCTGTCTCGGCTTCCCAAGTACTGTGATTACAGGCACGCACTACCACACCTGGCTCTGTTCTTACATTTCTACTTTCCTATTCTTTCCTCCCTTTTACCTGACCATTTGAGATAGAATTATTTCTTGCTGGCACAAATAGAATTGCTATAACTCTATATGGTTACTTTGATCAGGTATTTTGTTTTCCACAGTGTCCAAGTAAAATGAAGATATTCAGCCATATCATCACTCTCCTACCACAATAATCTCAGGAAGCACAGAACCCACGTGCATACTGTAGATTTCCTCTGAGCTGTCACAGTCAAGACGTGGGTAGAAAGCTGGCTTCAGGCTTCCACACTGGGGACAAGGCAGGCGAAGGCAAGGGCCGGTGGGGGACAGAGCCACAGCTACGGCTCCTCTCTGATTGCTAGAAAAGGAAGTCTTAAGCTTGCTACTGTGTTGCTGGTTCCCTGAGCTGCATTGCCTTTGCTGGAGGAAAATAATATTTTCTCTAGAAAAATAAGTGTATTACATGTAAATCATTTATATTCTGCTTAAAAGATTTGCATATGGTTGAGCCCAGACTTCTCCTGTTCCTTCCATTTCTGTGCTGTATTCTTGGTCATGGCTTGAAGCCCATCACATGTACACATGTACATACCACACACATGCACACATGCACACACGCACACACTATTCTGCAATTTCACTAAACTGTGTGAGACCATGTCTCATGATGAAGAGCAAGCTCTGGGGATGAACCGGCTAGCCCAATGTATAAGATGGCAGCGTCTTCTCAGTGACATCTCATCACCCAAGAGAGCGCTTTATCCTTATCTATTCCTGTGAAAACTGAAAAGGGGAAATTGTCATAAACTCATGATCTTTTTAAGATCTAGGTCCCCTAATTCCCTTCCTACTGTACTCCAGCTGTGTGGTAATTTTCAACACTAGAGAAGCTGTATCTTAAAGTATGTGAACAGTGGCAGACCTGTGTGGAGGTAGGTTAAGGGGACTTTTTGACATAAGCTAAGTCTGTGAGTTTCCCCCTGTAACTCAAATCATTACTTTCAAGACAGATCATAAAACTCAAACTGTAAAAAAAAAAGAAAATTTTAAATTTGTTTCTCAACAACTGTTTTTTCTTTTCTTCTTTTATGGTACTTGGGATTGAACCTAGAGGTATACTATCTCTAAATTACATACCCAGCCTTATTTTATTTTAAATTTTCAAACAGAATCTAAATTATCCTGTACTGGCCTTCTTCCTATGATTCTCCTGTTTCTGCCTTTCAAGTACTGGGATTGCAGGAATGTGCCACCACACACAGCTAGTCCAACAACTTTCAATGCCAGGAATGGGATCTGGTTGACTCTATACCTATTGGACCTCCACTATCAGTAGTTCCAAGGGTATTCCAAATTGCTTGCACCTGTGGTAGGAAACATGTTTAGTTTCTCTTTTGGGGTCAAGTGTGCATGCATCTGATACCATGAAATTGTCTGAGTCATTCATTCAGTCACTAAACAAGTGTTTCCCAAGTGCATGCTCCATGCCAGGCACTGAACTAGGTGCTGAGACTGTAACGGGGAGCAAAATCAATCTGCTCTTGGTGCTCAAGAAGCTGTGGTAGAAGGGGAGGCAAAAAATAGCTAAGAAAATAAAATGGAGACATTTATAAGTGTATTCATTGTCAATTATATTCATTTCAACCACAAAAAGAAGAAGTGAGTTGGTAGAGGAGAAAAAAGAGAAACATAACAAATTTAAATTCTGACTGCCATTCTTTTCTTTGCTAACACATCTTGAAGTAAACATGATCCAGAAAGTCTGAAATCTCAGTTCCTACCTGCCACTCATTATATGAACATCTTACCACAGGATGTGTGAGTGTTTTAAAGGTATGACAACCTAACACAAACCACCGTCTCTATCTTATCTTCAGCTGAATTAATAGCAGTCAGGAAGACAAACAGGTTGTGTTGGATTTATTATAGACAGGATAAATAAATGTATCTTTCTCCCTTGTGGTCTGTTCTGCATAGGACTTTTCAAAGGTAATTTTGACCTTATACAAATCCTGTTTACTGAAATATATAAGCTATGTCCCCACTGGATGATTGTGTGGTATATGTCAGGAAAAAAATGGTTCAGGCACATCCAGGAGGCCAAAATTTTTCCTGTTCATTTGCAAAGATCACCATATATTCAAGTGGGAGTGTATGCAAGTTATGTTCTTTGCCAGGAATTGTAGAGTTAACTCTTTTCTTTCAGTGGTGCTTGTTGAGTACTGATGATATCTTTAGCATGCAAAGAAATTTTGAAAAGATCAAGGAATTTTGCCACTAAGATCTTTTCTTGCCTGAGAGGATGTTGTATTTAATCCCACTGCAGTTCTTGATACAAGTGAGACTATCCAAAAAGACCTTTTTGTCAGCGTCTTTACTCTCCCTTTCTATTGCTAGACTCAGGATAAGATATTTGACTATTTCCTTCCAAATTGTTTTCTCACTGAATATTTCTAGCAACTCTGCTCAAATGAACTGAGTCAAAGGAACAATTCTTTGGATACAAGGAAAGAGAACCTGAGGATAAAATAAAAACAATCACCTGAATAATTCAAGGCAAGAACCACCTTTACCTCAATTATCTGGTTACTTGGAGTAGGAAAAATGCAGTAAAATACTAAGATAATTGTATTATTTCTTCATCTCACTGAACCTTCATACTCAACTGCAAAGAATTTCTTATTTTCTTTCGGCAAACAGTTTGATTTCTAAACTAAATTGAAATAAATATCAAAGCTAATGGAAGCATTATCATTCAGATAAAGATTCGATGACCCCGAGACATGTATTGGTCCTATAGCAAAATGATAGCAGTTAACTTTCACATTACGGTTGTTTCACATCATCACTTAATTGATATTCAAAAACATGCAAACCCACACTACTGTCCCATAAAACTAAAGTGAAAGTGTTGGATCGGGGAAGAACAACCAGAATGCGTAAATAAAATATGAAAAGTTTTGTCATGTTCCATTAAGGGTTTTCATGTTAGCATCCTATTATATTAGTATTTGTTTTCACTAATACGATATGAAAATTGCTGAAATGATTGCATGGTCATATCTTGTTAGGCGACTCAAATTCTTAAATTATGAGATTCTAATATAAAATGAAAGAAAATTGTTAATATTATCAAAAGTTTCTAATGTGATGTGAAGGCCCATCTGGGGGGAAAAAAACAAGTTTTTGTTATTTTAGCATGACTTCTTGGAAGTAGTTTCTTTATGAAAACCAAGTGGTGACAGAGAAGGAGAAATTGGGCCTGAGAACAGAGATGCTGGACTCGACAGAGCCGTGGAAAACAATTCTAACAGGTAGAAGATAGGCTGCCTGAAATTCTCTCTCCATTCTAAACAATTATGAAGATTGACCAGCAGAGCTGAGCCTTTTAGTTTTATTGTAGGACATAGCTGTAGTTGTTTACTATTTTGGTAAGAAGTGCCACTGTTAATGGTATTTCTCTTCATAAACTGGCTTCCTTGAGGATAGTTTTCATGTGAGTCTCCAAACTTGAAAGCATAATTTGACTTTGCTTTGAATCTATTGTTAAACAATACAACTTGTGGTTGTATTGTTTAAACAAGACTTTGTGGTGATAAATGTAAGACTGAGCTCAAGCGAACAGTTCTTTAGTGATTACTGGAAAGCTGTTTTTACATTTAATATATTTCGTGTGTGTGGGGAGGATACTGGGGATGGGACAAAGGGGTTCTACCACTCAGCTTCATCTCTAGCCTCTCTTGTTTTTTTACTTTGAAACAGGGTCTTGGTAAGTTAACCAGGCTGGCTTCAAACTTGGGATCCTCCTGTCTCAGCCTCCCAAATACTTGAATCACAGGTGTATGCAACTCTACCTGGCTCAAATGTAATATATTCCTTAAGAGTTATAATATCTCATCAATGGTCTATTAAGTAATTTGAGGTTAACCCAAAAGGTCACTTTCAATCTGGAAATAAAGATTTACTTTGGTGTGTCAGAAATAGTGTGCCAAACATACCTCTGAAATCAAAGTAGATTTCTTTGACAAATGTGTGTTTTATCTTGCAGAAATCTTGCATAAGAACCAAGTTGAGAGCTGAGATGTAGGAAGAATAAAACAATAGATTTTAAAGGATGTTATTTACTCTTTTAAAAATAGCTGATTTTTAAATTCTGTAAGATTCACTAAAACATTATATTTGAATGTAGACTGCCACATTTTAATATTTATCTTAATGTAACATTTTATACACTGGAAAAGAAATCTTTTCTCTCAAAGATGATATTATCAACGGTTTACAAAATGATTATGATTGCTTGAAGGGCTTGGCTTAGGAAATCTAGTCCTGACATATATTACTTTTATGGAAAAATAAATTTATCTCAATTGGCTTAATGTCAGCTGAAAGGGGGAACCATTTAAAATTAGCTGCCAGACACAAAAATGATATTAGTTGAATGAGAATATGTTTTATACAAAAGACAAAGTGACAAGCCTGACTTTATGATAGAACTTTTTGAATATAGTATACTTGATCTTAAATATGGCACAGGTTTAATTTGTCAGGAACAGACTATTCCCATCTCTTTCTTATTCGGTCCAACACCAGGGGTTCACTCCTATGTTCTAATTCTTCAAATGATTTGGGATAAGTACTCTCCTAATGTAAACTTCTACAAGGCTATTCAAGACTCTGAAGAATCAACAAGACTAATTAGCAGCAGTAACAGCTAAGCTAATCATTTGAATGTTTTAGATGATAGGATTTGAATTACACTTGTGATAAGTGCTCCTGAACTTAATTATCATATGCCATCCCACTGAACATCCAGGTAAGTTACCGAGTCTTCACTTGTCCAAGACCAAGAACATCGGGTGATACTTAAATTTCAGTAAGAAAATTAAAGTATCTATACCAGCTTTGTGATCCATTTCCAATACACTATGTAGGCAAAAGATCAGATTTAACTTTTAACAGGAAAGTGAATATTTCCCAATTAAAAAAAAAAACAAACTGCAGACCTGTACATCTTCCAAAAAGCATGGATTTTCTTACTTCAGTATTTCTTTGTTCTTTTTTATTCTATAAGCTGTATTCTTATCTATGCTAATTCATCAAGAAATCATAATGTCTCCTAGAGTTATGTGTTTTCCTAGGCAACTTTTCTATTGCTTTCATTAACTTCCTTTAAATTGCCTGCATGGGTAAAGATGTAATGTGTCACCAAAGCCCTGGTCTTTATTTCTGTCCAGAAATAGTGGAAGCCACAGAACTTACACACTGTATTACCTCCTGCACTGAGAATCTAGCCAGCCCCAAACCAAATGCCTTTCTTCCCTTAAAGCCTCAACAATCCTCACCCACCCCCCCATAAATTAGCAGTGTTTAGAAGGAGGACTGCCCACATTCTATAGATTATTTTAAGGAAAGCCTCCATCATCCATAATACATTTGGGCTTCTTTCTAGTTGAAGATTTATATATTTTTTATTGATGGGTTATGAATATTGACACAGGAGATATTCATTGTTTATTGAAGGCTTGTTTACATAAAAGATCTTCACAGGCTACCCCCTAAGTCTAGAGGTCCTAAACCAGTGTCAGGGAGCTGTCTGGGTATTTTTTCCCACGTATTGCACTGCCATTCTACCAACAATAGAGGCCCATTAACGTTTGGCCCTTCAAGTTACTGCAGCCCAAGCCTCAGTGGCAGGACGTCTGCCCAATATGTAAAATAACGGAATGAATGGATTCCTTGGAAACAATGATAACAAGACCTGGCTGAGCTAACTGTGACAGCATGTGGTAATTTTCCAGCCCGCTGGCCCTGTAAAGGAAACTGGAACACAAAGCATAGACTGCAGGGCGGGCCGGCCTCAATAGCTGCAAACAAGTGCAGAATATCTGATGATGTCATACGCACAGTTTGACAGATGGGGCTGGGCAATTTTTCCCCTTCAAACGTGTTCTTAACTATTTGTATTCCATTGGCTCCTCACTTGGGAAGTTCAATTCTGTAATCACCTGCTTGAAAGACTAAACAAACCTTAACTGTCATGTGCTTGATTCAAGTACCACCAGTTTTATGAAGAAAAATGATATCCATTATTAGTGGCTGAATGCTGCGGGGAGCAGTGGGGGAGAGGGTGTCGCTGTGCATTAATGCATCATCTCTGCTTTCAGCTGTGGGCCAGGTTTTGAGTCTAGCTCCGACTGAATCCTGCCATACACTTTGAATAGCATAATGAAGTATTGTTATTGCCCTAGTCTAGTCATTACATCAGGGAAACAGACATCTAAAGTTATCAAAACTGATTACTAGCTGAGCTTTTGTGTCTATAAAATAAATGCTTTAAAAGGAGGGTTTTCTCTCTCTCTCCCTCTCTTTTTTGGTCTTATGGGTGTTTTATCAGGGTTGGATATTTTAATGTTTATAGCAGTACATGTCACTGTGTAGAAGTTGATGTTAGGGTCTCTACACACAGTACACTCCCCAAACACGTTGCTGTGTGTGTGTGTGTGTGTGTGTGTGTGTGTGTGTGTGTGTGTTTAAGTCAGTATGTGGGAGACAGAGAAAATGAAGATTGACAACATTTATAAAAATGAGACACAACTCAATTAAAATTCACCAAAAATAGTAAATGAACCAGTGTACTCAGTTTAATTGTAAGGACACAAGACTGTCTTTTTGCACCCTTCAAGTGAGTAGCTGCTTTGAATCTCACATGTCTTCACCATTTTATTCATGTAGTTCTTTTTATTTACTTTTCAAGGAATTTATGTAAATATATGTAGGCTACAGAATAGGTCTTGGATCCAGCTTTATTCTTTAATCTTTTCATCAAATAGCTAACCAAAGAGGGATAACCAAAGGATCCTGTTTATGGAGAAGTGATATCTGCTCCATAGAAAAGCATGGCACACTGCCTAGCCTGCAGAAGCAAGAACAGAAATAGCCTGATAATAAAAATTAATGATTAGGATTTACAAAATACCTTTCAACTAGGAAAGCACCACACACAACTACTTTCTTCCAAACCTTCCAGATTATAGAAGCTTTACAAAAGCTATCCCAAATTTAACTTTCCCCATCTGAACTAACAGTAGTTGGATAGGAGAGAAAAAATGTTGATAATTATAAGCAAAGGAAATTCTCACTCTTATCCTTGAAGATTAGTTATGCGCCACTCACCACTATCTCTAATCTCCACCCTCATCTTTTAAATGTAAAGAGAAAAACGTACCACTGATACCTCTACCATCTGTCAGCTTACCTACACACAATCAAGTTTTGTTTTGGTTATATTGCATGCACTCAGTCAATACTGAGAGCCTACTATGTGCTTGACACTGGACTATAGCTTTATTCTTTGCAAATACTTCAACTTACAAGTGAGTGTAAGAGAATTATCTGTACAATGCACGTCTGCACCTGTAGCTGCTTTTCAGCAGAAGAGTTTTGGTTCATAAGAGGCCACAATCTATTCCTAGGTCATGACTACATTTTGGCCCACATAGCTGCCATAAGCTATAATGAATGAGAAATTCATCACAGGGCACATTGTTTATGAAGAGGAGTTCATCCCCACTGCCCACATTTCCCATTAACTAGCACCAAGGGCATCCCTCTACATGTTTACACCAGATGGAGGTCCCCATCTGCTACAAAAAGCCAAATTGTTTTATTAGTAGCTGTGGTGCTTACATCTCTATAGGAGACTGAAAAGGTGAGAGGAAAGAAAAAAAGGTGGGGATGGGAAATAAGAGCTTTTAGCTATCACAAATCATAATCTGGAGCTATCCACAAGCTGTTCTTTGACACCTATTTCTTACCCATCTATGTTAGCAGCCCAGGTGGGACTCCCTTCAAAGGCTTTGAGGTCACAGCCAAGGAATTCAGTTGAGGAAACGTGGTGATGCCAGGTAAGAAAGAAATCCAGAGTACCACGTTCCCATTGTTAACACTGAGTTAAAAGTGTGTTAACACATTAACTTTCTTAAAGTCTTCATCTGACCAAAGGGGGGAAAAATTGAACAAATCACTGAGGTTCATCAAAGTAATATCAGCTAGAATGACAATAATGACAGTATTTTATAATGAGTACAATCTGGCAGGACATTTGGAAGAAACTGATAGATGAAGTTTCCACATACATTTAGTATGACTTGTAAAAATATCAGTAAAGATAATGTCATATTAAGTCAGACAAGGATCATCCAGTCCAATGTGCCAGAGGCATTCTATGGAAGGATGCATTGTCACTCAAGTTCACACCTCCAAAAGTAATTTATTCCTGCAAGTATGTCTGAGTTCCTTAACAATCAATTATTGGTCTACCAGAATTTAACCTAAGGATTTCTGAATCTGCTGAGAATGCAAGTCTATCATCACTTCTTGGGATAACAAGATTTGTAAATATGCTAGTCATTTGCAAAACTATACTTCATGTGCATCTTAAAATTACAATTTAGTTTGATTAGATAAATATTTAAGAATTTACATACTGAGCAGTACTATGTAAGAACTACTAAAAATACCAAGGTAGGCAAGAAGCTCACAGAAATGTCTGTAATTGTCATGAAGTTAGAGTTTTGTTGTGGAAATAATATTTATCAACTATATAAAAAGTCTAAAAGAAATATCCACTAGCAAGAATGCTGTGATTTGGGGGGAACACATTCATGTGTACCCTGGAATTATCATATAATAATTTTTGAACTTTATTAAGATGTGACCCATTCTTAGTGTCTTCATTTTTCTATACTACAGTTGAATCTTGCCTTTAGCTTATCTGCCTTCAGAAAGCAGCCTTCAATAATTTCACCCTTAGTGATTCTTCTTTGAACATTCTCTGAATTCATATTTGTTTATTGGCTTTCCATAAAGTATGTCTAAGTATCAATGGACTCTTGAACTTGGTCTGTATAAACAGTGTAGTGAAGTTGGTCAGTTCCAAATCCAAAATAATATAGGCCAAAATTCTGTGGTTAAAAAATATTTAATTAAATTCAATTCTTGATATTTGCTGTTCCTATAGAGCAGTTCAAAAAAAGAAAAAAATTTGAGGAAAGGATTTAAAGACAGGACAAAGGACTTCATATAGTTCTTATCAGTTGTTTAGCAAAAGCAATGACAGGGGATAGAAGATATACTAATAGCTAATTTTGCTATTACTTGTTTGTATAGTTGTAGTTAATGCCTGTCATAGAGTAAGTGTTAAGATACCTCGTTTGGGTACAGCAGATCTGTTTTTGTCACTTTCCAAGTGTGATATTTGAAAAATCACTGGTCCTTTCTGCATCTTGTTTCTTCATTAGTACAACAGAAATAATATCCATGCCACATAGTTCTTATTTCTGCAACCAGAATACAATAAGATAATAAATTCTATAACTTGCTATTATTAACAACAAAAGCAATTAATAAAGGCTTTCCTTTCCTCAATTGTGAAATAAAAAGTTTTGTGTTCTACAGTTTCTTTTACCTTTGAAATCCTATGTTCCTATAAAGCAGAAGTAATAGCTTAACCAGATAGTATTTAGCATATTTTGTTTATTTATTTTAAAAAGATCCATAGCAGCCAGGCATGGTGGTGCACACCTGTAATCCCAGTACTTGATAGACTGAGACAGGAGGATTGGAAGCTTGAGGCCAGTCTCAGAAATTTAGCAAGACCCTGTTTCAAAATGTAAAAGAAAGAAAGAAAGAAAGAAAGAAAGAAAGAAAGAAAGAAAGAAAGAAAGAAAGAGAAAAAAGAAACTAAAAGATGAGATGGCTGGGCCAGTATTCAAAGGTAGAATTCTCTTGGGCTCAATCTCCAGTACCCAAAATGAAAGAAAAAAGGAAAAGAGATACAGAGCTCAACAACCACCAGCAAGAATGATGCAGCAGAGGCAACAGAGGTTGGTTCTCACAGTCCAAGTCCTGTGCGTGGCTCCAGATCCTTTTTTGCTCATTTAGTGATTCAAATCAGGGAACATTTCCGAAGCCATCCAGAGAAAGGGATTATTAATGCCCATGTCAGTATTGAAGCCCTTGTAATCTTCAACGTGCTCTAGCATCATCAGTCATCATTGTCTTAGAATATTTGGGAACCTTTATTTGTACTTCAATATCACATCCATATATACACCTCCAGACTCGACATAAGTGTTTGAAAATTTTTGTTATTAGAATGATTAAAAGTCAATAAGAGTCCATTTTTAAATATTTTATTTAAAAGATTTAATTACATTTTTCAAAACCCCTCCAAAAATCTCTTAAAGGTTTTTTTTTAAGAATTTAGCTACAATTTTTACTTGCTCATTTTAAAAATTTTGTGAGAAAAAAGTCTTTTTCAAAAATATTTTGTGAAGTCTTTCTGAGTGGACTCATTGATGTCATTGCATATGTCAGACATGTCTCTCAAGAGTATTTAGGGAAAAATCTATTTTAATTTAATATTTCACAATATTCTTGAAATCAATTTGCAAATATTCATTAGGTCTCTTCCAAAGGAAAGGCATTAAGACGAGGTTGCAAAGTATACAAATGAGTAGATTAAGGAGCCAATCTCGAGAAAATGACAAAAGTGTTAAGGTATGACATAGGGACACCGATTGCTTTTAAAGAGAAGAAGATAGATGTTGTATAAGAAATAAAAGAAAAGGTTTATAAGAAAATCAAAAAGGGAGAAAAAAAAGAGATGTTCTGTGCCTGGAGAATAATTCCATTTGCAATTAGAAAACTTCTCTTTGGGACAGTTCTGCCAATGACTTGTAAAATAGAGACATGAAAAGATTATAATTATAATGCAGCATGGCCCATTTAAAGAAGCCCTACTTAATATAATGTAATTTCAAAAGTAATATGATAAAGAATACATACTGCACGTGCATACCAAAGGTACAATGGATTTGTGTGTGTGTGTGTGTGTGTGTGTGTGTGTGTACATGTTTTAAATTGGTCACTCTAACAGAATCACACTTTTTTTTTTAGAAAAAATAAGATAAATTTGAAGAGATGATAGGCACTTCCTGGGTGAAAATGAACTGTTTCTGTTGGTGTCAGTGGACGCGACATCAGGTCCATGTAGCGCTCCATACATAGCATTTCAGCAGGTGCTTAACTCAGCATCGGGCCACCACAGGATCACGCAGACCTCCAGGGGAGGAGACAGCTCCCAAAGAGGCCCCTTTCCAGGATATCTTTCTTTGGAGTCCAGTGGCCCTCTTTAAAGGATGGGGTCCCTCACGCAACCTCTCTGCCCTCCCCAGTCTGGGTCTGGGCACCATTAGTGCACTGGAGCAGTAATTTCACTCAATTGTACCTTACTGGCCCCCTATTACGAAAGGAAGTATGAATGCTGCCAAAGCCCTTTCCTAACTGGCAATGGAATCACAGGTCAGAAAACATCTTTAGCAAGCATAAATTATTAGGCTCACTATACAAGAGAGCTGACAGATGAAACAGGCATTTCCATGAGTGAACAATACAGCTTCCATTCAAAGACTGCTGATTGGGTGTCCAGCCTTCCAGCATAAACAGCTATTCAAATTTTAAACTGTAACCAAGTGAATAAAGAGAAGGAATGCCACGGCCACCTCGGGTTCTTCAGAACGCTTCAACAAGAGATGTGATATAAATAAAATGTCAACCTATAGGTTGAGTATTTCTTCTTGTTCCCAAGGGTGCTTCACAGCTCATGAAACAGAAGGCCAGTGTTTCAGACGATGGGCCACTCCGGAATCCTGGAGAGCCAAGTCCCCCCACCGGTTGTCCCAGGGCCTCCCCAAGAGATGGTCACTGAGCACATCAGCCTCCCTCTCCTCCCACCAGACTGTCTGAGCCGTTCCCAGCCTCCCCTTTTGTAAGATGTTATCTGTATTCATGGGGTGAGGCTGTTGGGGATGAAGTCACAAACATGTAATTATAAACCCGCAACAATGCAAAGCATTCTACTCATAAGAAAAGTAGACACTGGCGGCTTCTTGCTGAGATGCCACAAAGGAAGAGCGCCTCCCTGAGATAAAACTATGTGTAGTTCACGAAAAGGAAAAGCACTTATCTCTGCTCTGCCAAAGGATACACATCCCAGATGTTTAAAGCCTCCTAGCATTTCTTGAGAGACTGTGATAAGAACCTAAGACCATCTGCAATCGTTAGTTGTATGTAAATCTCTGATTAAAATACAGGCATGTGGCTGTATCTCGTGACCGCAGACACACCAGTGTCTGGTGCTTACTTAGAGAGAACGCTTTGCTGTGTTAGCAACAGGCCACGTTGTTTAACAAAGCAAAAATATTGGCCACTCCCATGTTGGCATAAATTGAGCTCCCTTGAGTTTCAGATCAGAGAAATCATTTTAGGCATAACAAAGGAAGTAATTTTTGGTTTTGTCTCTGAGAAACTTGGGTCTGAGCCTTCTGTAATGCTTGCATATTGAGCCCTCTGTCTCCACCCTTGTCCTGGAGGTGTCAGTTTGGGTTTCCTTTTCTACACAAAAGGGCACCTGTTACCATAGAACAGCCTGTCGGTGGTTGCTTCTTGGTTAATTTTTCTATATTTTAATTTTTGCTGTACTTTCCACTGTATGCTCAGTCTTCCAATATTAATAATATCCATCCCTAGAGCTCCCAGGTTAGCAGAGAGTTTTGATTTTTTTTTATTGGTGTGTTGTAATTGTACATGATAGTGAGATTCGTAGTGATGCATTTGGCTATGCAAATAAGTATTTGGCTCAGTTTGTAATGAACGAAGTGCACAGACAACTCATTTACATTGACAATTTAGTCAGATTAAGTTAAATTCTTTTTTTTCTTCATATTTTTGCATCAGATAATAATTATGAAAGATACCCCTGCAGCCCATTTTTTTAAAAAAAAAGCTGCTCTTAGATGATATTTCTTTAAAATTATCCAACTTACAAAATTTGAAAATGAGTGGGCCTTTGTGCGTGGGATCTCCTGTAGTATGCTTGTAGTATTTAGCTGCTAACTATAAAATCAGCGATTAATGAATAAGCTAAGCATACTGCTGCTGAGAACTGCTTTAAAATATGCCAAAAGAGAGGTATAATTTTAGGGGGAAAATTGAATATGTGTGCAATTACATATGCCTTCAATGACCTGTGACCTCATGAAGTTATCATTCATTTAGTATCTTGTCCATAACTAAGGGTGCTTGTGACTTGAGGGAGAGTAGTTCTAGAACCACCACTTAGCATGATAGTAGAGAAATCACAATGTGATACAGATACTTTTATTATTAAAAGTACCTCCGAAAAAAAAACAGTACTTCGGCCATGGTGATACTTCAGACTTAGCTCTGTGTGATGATGTCTAAAAATCCAGACATGTCACACAATCTGCAACTGACTGTGATGTAAGTCTGATGCTAAGTCTCAACCTAGTTGTTGGATTGGTGACCATGCAATTATTTTGATGACCAATTATTATCAATTTTTACATCAACATTCCAGGATTCAAGTTGGCTTAACTTTTGTACACAAAATGTTAAAATCCAGTGGTTTTGTGTTTAAACCAAAGTATATGAAGAGAAACCTTTTTTTCCCATTCTTTGGTAGAGTGTGCTTTACTAAATTTCTTTCTGCTATAACATTAATCTGAGTAGATCAAGTACATACATATCCTGACGCAGAGAGTTATTAGAAAAAAATGGTACATTATTACCCACTGATTGCTCAACACTGATATTTTTAGGCAAGGTAATTATAAGATAAATTTTATAACTAAATTTAACCCTAACAATAAGATCTTCAGTGAAATAACCTCCAGACCTGCTACATTTGCTCTATGAATACTTCAAACATTTTCATCTGTTCTAGATAGATATTTGTCCATGATATTCCAAACTTCCATTGCAATATGTGTGTATATGTGTGTGTATCTGTGGTCCAGAGAACTGAACTGAAGCACACCTTCACCAGCCCTATTTTATTTTTTGAAACAGGTCTTGTTAAGTTGCTGAACACTGGTCTTGAACCTATGATTCTCCTGTCTCTGCCTCCCGATTACTGGGATTACAGTTGTTACAGGTTTACACCACTATGCCTGGCATGTATACTTCTTTATCATAATAGTAATCATCTTGCCATTACATGTAGTCAGTGTTAGTCTTTTAATCATTGGTTCTCAAATGTGGGAGAATCAAAAATTTCAGAGAGTTTTTTAAAAATACTAATGTCTAGGCCAATTAACACTGGATCTCGAAATATTAGTGTGTGTGTTGAGAGTGAGGGGAGGAGAGAAATCATATTGCATTTTTAAACCTCTTAAGATGATTTTAAGGAGCAAGTAGATATTAGTAACAAAGCAAAATACTTCTCTAGGTTGTTAGGTTCATGAAGAACAGGACTATTTCTGCATATTGTTGTCTGGGAAATAATGGTACTCAAAACTCATGGTTGAATAAATAAATGAATATTATATTATTATTGGGTAGGCACAATGACAATGCTTTTTCAACAAAGCCCGCACAGGTATTTCAGCAACTTCCCATGTTTGAGGCTAACCTTAGACATATGGCCTCTAAGTGCTATTTCCAACAAAGCAGGCTTTAATAAAATTATAGCATTAGTCCAAGCTTTTCTCTTTAAGTTTAAATTGCCACTCTGTGATAGGCAGCGGCTCCAGAACATTGCCAGAACCCTCTAACCAACAGCTCCTCACCTCCACAGTGCACACCAGAGGGTAAACTTATGTGCCCCTTCTTTTTTGCTCCATGAACATAGGCGTACACAAATAAAACTTGTTGCCCTAGCAAAATAAATGTTGATCTTTTCATTCCCTCGTATCACAAAGTGGTGAGATATAAATTGTTTATTTCCCACCTAGGATATAAAGACATTTGGATACCTACAGTGAGCAGTATTCCAGGTCTTGTGTCTGGCTCCGGTAGAAGCACCAAATGAGATGTTGATATTAATATAAAATCAAGAATCTATATCTGAATTTAATTTATCTTTTAAAGTCTATTTACATATTGGTTATTATCAAATATTAGATTATTGTTCTCAACGTGTATCTTTCCCTCTTCTTCCAGGCTTCAAGGGAATTTCCTTCTGTAAGAGCTATGGAATTCACTAAACAATTTTGTATATTCTCAATAGAAATAATCAATGCCATTAGCAATTTCAATCGCAT
The DNA here is from genome assembly GCF_963383645.1 of Muscardinus avellanarius. Classification (NCBI taxonomy): domain Eukaryota; kingdom Metazoa; phylum Chordata; class Mammalia; order Rodentia; family Gliridae; genus Muscardinus; species Muscardinus avellanarius. Next base: position 74,254,220 of record NC_137786.1, read on the forward strand.
GCCTGCTCTACCTTCTTCTTTCCAGAAGGAAGAGTTTAAGCTTTTCTGTCTGCCTTCAAAGGACAGCACCCCAGCCTTTTGAGCATCTTAGTTCTCTTCTTTAGATAAGTACACTTAGTAGGGATATAGAATTAGAGACAGTTTGAATGATTTATCTTGGCTTTCTGCATCGTTTACCATCCATCCTTTTTCCTTCTAAATCCAACTTTGGTTCTCATTATGAAATAATTTGGCCTGCTGTTTTTCATTTCTCCCCAACCCCTTGATTTCTCCTTGAATCTCATTGCGTCTGTCAGTCAGTTGACGTTTCCTAAACCACCAAGTCTATGCCGTGTGAATTTTGCCAGTTTCTCAGAGTCATTCTTACTTGTGGGGCTTTTTCCTTATTTTATCCTTTACACTTCCTTTCTCTCCTCTCTTGATGAATATGTCTCCCAACCCCTCTCTTTCCTCCCACTATTTCCGGAAGGAATTAATGAATATCTATGGACTCCCTTTGTTAGTCTTCCATCCTCATACCTACTCCTCACCCTTGCCACAGCTACAGATTTCCCAAAGCAAATTGGATTACTCACTGCATCCAATTGTCATTGACAGACATTCAAGTTCATATTCCCTCAGGCCTGTTTTAATTTATTGACTTGAATTCTAACTTTTAGGATTCTACTTGACAAAGAACATATTTAAATCTTTATTGATATTAATAATCCTAATATTAATTCCTGCCTAGAACATATTTCATCGAATTATGTGTATTGTCTAAATTTTTAAAAATGCATTTGGATCCCCTCACCCTTTAGTAACTCAAGGAAAAAGTATAATTATTCCCATTTTGCATATGAAATCATTGAGGTAAAACAATGCATATTTTCCCAGAGGCAAAATAGAGCAGAAGGGAAATGAATGTCTGACTCCCAGTTATCTGCTGAGCCATGATGAGAAAAAAAATTCTTAAACTCAAGAAAATTCAGATAACCCTTTGTGCCAATGACTTACTATTGCCTTGAAATGATTATAGTGAATATTTATTCAAGAAATTCTGAGATAGCTCATGTATGTCATGCTACCCCGAGGAGAAAATGTCAAATGACTGAGAATAAGAGAAATGCCATGAAGAACACGACCCACAGAGGTGATTAAAATGGAGTTTATCCATTGAGATATAAAATTTAAATGGAAATCTTTGACTTAATGCAACCTGAAGATGAAGACTCTCTGGAGATACTTCTAAGGCCTGCAACAGTGCCTTCCCAGAGTTCAGAGACCTAATTGAACTTTCTTTCACCCTCCTTGTCCTCATACAATGCTGCCCCTGCCTTGGGAGGAATAAAAAATATCCCTCTTAACTCATTTCACTCTAGAGATTAGGAGAGGAGGCAGTTGGTATGGCTCTTCAATCAGATCTGTGACATTACAGGTATAAGAAATGTAGACTTGATGCAGTAGGGGGGAATAAAGACAAAACAAAATACAAATTAAACCATAGCTATGAAGGGTTTCAGAGATAGTATAGGGTATTACAACATTTAACATATAGGCAAGAAGCCTATAGAAAAGTCTCTTGATTCAAGACAAATTGGCAACTGGTTTCTGTTTCTTGCTTGCTAGGTTAATTTTTTTACCAAACTAAATTTTACTCTAATTTTAAATTTTGTCCAAAATTCAGGCAAAATGTTACTGTATTCATGGCTTTTCTTTTTTGGGCATTCCTTCTATTGGCTAGTGTATTCCAGTAAAAGCCAGTTTCCCAGTATTTAAACACACAGAATGTAAGATTTACTTAGTGTAAATTTAGTAGAAAATATTAAGAAATTTAAATATTTAAATAACTTATTTTTTTGTGGCACTGGGGTTCTTGGAAACCCTTCTACCTCCGGACTACACTCCCAGACCTATTTTATATTTTTATTTGGAAATTGGTTCTCTTAAGCCAGAGAGGCTGGCTTCGAACCTGCGCGATCCTCCTGTCTCAGCCTCCCAAGCACAGGAATTACAAGCGTGCGCCACCATGCCTGGCAAATAACTTACATTTTTTGAATAAATGTCTTGATCTACTTGTGAAAATATTACTTAATATGGTTATAAAGATACTAATGAGCATTTCATTTATATTTTTAGGAGTAAAAGCCAAAGAGCCAAAAAAAGTTTATATATATATATATATATATATATATATATATATATATATTTCTATTGGTGCATTGTAGTCATACATCACAATGGAATACAAGACTTGTGAGGATATATAGCACACATTATCCAATTAGCCTTTATCCAATCCCCATCCCATTCCCTCTTAGGCTGGGGCCAGAACCAGAAAGGCCAGGATCGGAGCCTGCCGTGAGTTAAGGCTGGTGCTGGAGCCTCCGAGGCTGGGATCAGAGCCTGCCAAGGGGTGAGGCCGGTGCCGGAGCCAGCAAGTCCGGGATTGGGGCCTGCCATGAGACAAGGCCAGTGCTGGAGCCAGCAAGGCCAGGATCAGAGTCTGCTGGGTGGCCAGGCCAGTGCCAGGGCCTTCAAGAGTGGGATCAGAACTTGCAATGCGGCATACACAGAGAAATATGACAGAAAATAAAAAGTCAGATGCTTTCCCTAATATGCAAAAACTAGGAAGAATTAGGTAAAAGGAGGAGATCTAGTTGAAGAAAGGGCCCTATAGAGGAGCAATTAAGGTGACCAATCAGAGGGAATGGGATGGAGGACGATGGAATCTCTTTAAAACTCATGATGTATGGTAAAAAAAAATATATCAAAGTTAATCACCAAATTGCTAGGTTAATTTAATGACATTAAGTGGTTTTTCTCTTTTGGCTGGACAAGTTGATTCTTTCCCTAGTAAGGTAGCTGTTCCCATTCAACTAGAATTTCCTCATATCCACATACATGGTAATAGCATCTGAAGTGCATATAGTTCTTGTTAATTAATGGGCCAGCCACAGTACTAGATAGTCTCAGTTTTAATTCTTATTTCCCAAATTCCTATTCTTATTTACTCTTATGTATCAGTGGAGTTCTCCAATTCTTTTTCTTTCCTCACTTATAAGAGGAATTCACCCTACGTTAAACTTTCTCTTTTTCATTATTCTTGAAACTATATCATGGTCAATCTTTGTTAAGGAGAAAAGAATTTTGGAAGAGCTTTCTCAATACTTCTTATACAAATCAAGATATTTTTTTCTTGAGTTAGTGTAAATGAGTTTATGAGGCCCAGATTAAACAATAAATAAATAAAGGAAAATATAGTTCTGCTAACCCTTTCCAGAAAAACTATATTCCCCTTTAATAAATTCAAGAAAGCCAAGCATTCTTGACTCTGCTTAGCAAGATCATGTTCTAAAATAAAATATAATATAGGGTTTGGTGTATATGCACTTGGGTGTAATAACCAGTGATACACAAACAACATACACACACACACACACACACACACACACACACTCCCCTCAAAAAAGTCAAGTGAGAAGACAGAATTCAGAATTTTAGGCAAAATGCAAAGTATTTTTCCAGGGTGAGAACTGTAGTCCTGAGGTGGCTCTGTATCTGTAAGGCTTTAAGAACACAACCGGAGTATCAAACAGGTCACGTTGACTCAGGTCTCCATTATGTTCCATTTCCTGACCCCTGACTTCATACTCAGAACTCTGAAAATTCTTTGGTCCTAATCATTATTCCAGGTACCATAATACCCTTTAGGGATATTACGAATTCTCTTTGGGATTGAATTTGTTAAGATGGTAGAAGGGAAAAAGAGCTAACCTCACTGCATGTATGGATGTTATACAACCATGTTTATATCTATGTTGCAAAATGAGTAAAAAAGAGTTGGAGAAATATTTTAGTATTCCTGACAGTATACATTTCATTATTTTCATATTGAGATATCATCTGACCTCCAACCCAAATGTAGGCACTCATAGCTTTTTGCTGTGAGCATAGAAAACCATTAGTGCTGACAGGCTGATCATATTCTCAAAAGGTCAAGATCTGCTGTAATAGTGCTTTTTCTTCATCATTTGTCATTTTTGTGGGGTCTTTTTAACTTTAGTGTCAACATATCTTTTCCTCACATCTGGGTCGACATCCTGACTTCAAAGGCATGTTTTATTCTCGTTGCTTCAAATATATGTAATAACACAACCTGTTTTAATAATTTAAAATAAACTCATAAGGAGAAATATCTGTACTATTGAAAATGTATCAAGATTATGATTTTCTTTTATGTTTATTTGTAACTTCTCTCTAAAATTTGTCAAGTAAAAATGGGCATATATCATCAATCTTTGATGAGGTTAAAGTGGAAAGTTATCATTAATCTCCCTTAATAGATGGGGCCACTCAGAAGACTCTTCTGAGTTATCTGAGAATGAAAACTACTCTTTTTATTTGCACTCATGTCCTTTTCATTCGCATCCTTGCCTGAGGAGTGTGATACTGGAACCTAGGTTAGTAACTACAAGTGGTGATAGGACCAGTCCCTACAGTTTTATTTCAGGAAGGTAGATATCAAGTGAAAGAATGAAAGGGGATTGATGTCTGATTGAATTGGGGACCAAAGATTAAGAAGGAGGAATTCATTATCTCCCCTTTCTCAAGACTGTTCTTGGGTTTTATGACATCCATTCCAAACCTTGTGTCCCCCACATTTCCTAATCATGCTTTTTTCCTTCAGTATTTTTTTCTTTTTTGGTGGAACTGGGGATGGAACCCTCTACCTCCGACTACACTCCCAGACCTATTTTATATTTTATTTGGAAACAGGGTTTCTTAAACCAGTGAGACTGGCTTTGAACCTGCATGATCCTCCTGTCTCCACCTCCCAAGTGCAGGGATTAGAAGAGTGCACCACCACGCCCGACTTCCTTCGATTTTTAATCTTCAAATTTTTCATCTAAATCATTGCAAATATTCATAGTACTATAGAAAATAGACCTTCTATAGAACGTTTTTCACCCACACTATTTTCTCTATAAAAGTAAAATTATTTGGTCATTTTCTAAATACTCTCCTGTACAATCAAGAATACATATCATTGCCATAATACATTCTGGCAATGATATAGGGAAATAGGAGTGCTTTTATACTATTGGTGGGATTTTATTTTATTTTAAATTTTTTTATTGGTGCATTGTAGTCATACATCTTAATGGAGTACAAGATGGTAGAGGATTACATGTACACATCACCCAATTAGCCCTTACCCAGTTCCCACCCCATTCCCTCCCACTCCCTCCTTCTCATGTTTGGCTTAGTGATTGACTTTGATATGTTTATGAATGTACATTATTTACATTAGCAAATTTTCCTCTTTCCCCCCCTCATCCCCCTCAGTTTGCCTTATTTGCTCATCTGTAGTTTCTCCTTCTTCATCTAGAGTTCCTCCTATGACCCATTTTCTCCCTAGTTTTCGCATATTAGGGAAAGACTCTGATTTCATATTTTTTGTGACTGACTAATCTAACTTAACATAATGTTCTCCAGCCAGCCATTTTCCTGTAAATGATGTAATTTTATTCTTCTTTATGACTGAGTAAAATATCACTGTGTACATATCCAATAGTTTTGTAATCCATTCATCTGTTGATGGACATCTTAGCTGCTTCCATAGTTTGGCAATGGTGAATTGTGCAACTATGAGCATAGATACACATGCATTCGTTTGGTAGTTTGGCTTCCTTTTGGGTAGATATTCAGAAGTGGTATTGCTGGATCATATGGTAAGTTTTTTCCCCATTCTTCTAAGGATCCTCTAAAGTAGTTGCACTAATTTGCAATCCCACCAACAATGTATTAGAATTCTTCTCCACATCTTCACCAGCATTTGTTATTTGTGTTTTGAATGATTGCCATTCTAGTTGGAGTTAAGTGAAATCTCAGGGTAGTTTTGATTTGCACCTCTCTGATTATTGATGATGTTGAACATTTTTATACATGTATTGACCATTTGAATTTCTTCTTCTGTGAAGTGTCTATTTAGTTCACACGCCTGTTTTCTTAGTGCTGAGTTTCTTGAGTTCTCTGTATATTCTAGATATTAGTCCTCTATTGGAGGAGTAGGTGGCAAAAATCTTCTCCCATTCTGTTGGCTCTCTGATGAGGTACTTGATATTTTTATTTGCTGTACAGAAGCTCTTCAGTTTAATGCAATCCCACGTATTCATCTGCCTTTTAGTTTCTTGTCCCTTTGGGGTCTTGTTGAGAAAGTTTTTACCTGTGTCTATGTATTGCAGTGTTGGACCTATCCCATCTTCATGAAGCCTCAAAATCTCTGGTCTAATTTCCAACTCTTTGATCCATCTTGAATTGACTCTTGTGCAGGGTGAGAAAATGCAGTTTATTTCCATTTTTCTGCAAGTGTTTAACCAGTTTCTCCAACATCATTTGTTGAACAGTCTACCTTTTTTCCAGTGTACGTTTTTGGTCCCTTGGTCAAAAATCAATTGACTATAAGTGTGTGGATTTGTTTCTGAATCTTCTATTCTGTTCCATTGGTCTGTGTATCTGTTTTGTGCCAGTACCATGCTGTTTTTATTACCATGGCTTTGTAGCATAGTTTAAAGACAGGTATTGTGATTCCTCCTGCATGATTTTTGTTGCTGAGAACTATTTTGGCTATTCTAGGTTGTTGTTCCAAATGAATTTAAAGACTGATGTTCCTATGTCTGTGAGAAATGACCTTGGTAATTGAATGGGTATTGCATTGAATCTATAGGTACTTTTGGGAGTATAGCCATTTTTGTAGATTTTAAATTAGTACAATTGCCAGGCATGGTGGCGCACGCTTGTAGTCCCCACACTTGGGAGGCTGAGACTGGAGGATCACACAGGTTCAAAGCTAGCCTCATCTACTGAGTGAGGCTCTCAGCAACTTAGTGAGACCCTGTTTCCAAATAAAATATAAAATAGTTCTGGGAATATAGCCTGGAGGTAGAGAGCCTTTGGGTTCCATCCCAGTCCCACTAAATAAATAAATAAATAAATAAATAAATAAATAAATAAATTAGTACAATCACTGTGGTAGTCAATATGGAGGTTTCTCAAAAGACTAGGAACAGAACAACCATATAATTCAGCTATGCCTTTCATTAGTATCTTTCCAAAAGAACTGAAGTCAGAATACTATAGTGACATATGCATATCTATGTTTATAGCAGCACAATTCACAAAAGTGAAATTATGGAATCAACGTAGGTATATGTCAACAGATGAATGAATAAAGAAAATATGGTATATACAAAAAGTGCAATTTTACTCAGCCATAAAGAAGAATAAAATTATTTAATTTGCAGGAAAATGGATGGAATTAGAGAATATCATGCCAAAATCAGCCAGTCTGAAAACTTCATGGTTAAAAGTTTTATCTCATATGTGGAGGCTAGTGAGAAAAGAAACAAAAGGGGCTTAAGATAAATGAAGAGGTAAGTAGAACCATGGAGGGGAGTGGGGGAGGGTGGGAAGGGGGAAGAGGAAACTTAATGAAGGGAAGGGTTCAAATAATTCTGTGTCTATATATGAAGGCATCACTACCAGTCACTAGGATGGAGGGAGAGGAGCGGGATAACAGGGTGGGATACAGAGAGAAACATACCAAGTGCTGTGTGTATGTATGTTACTATCACTCCAAACCTCATTATGATGTATAATTATAATGTACCAATAAAAGTATACTTAAAATATTAAATTAAAAAAGAACATCTCAAAACTGGAAAATATCTAGTCCAAATCTGAGTTTTTAAAAAGAAAAGCCAGAGATTCAGAAAAATGAAACATTTCCCAAATTTCGTGGGGAATTATCTACCTTAAATGATTTATCCTGTTTCTATTCCTCCTCCTCTTCCTCCTCCTCCTCTTCCTCCTCCTCCTCCCCCTCCTCCTCCTTCTCCTCCTTCTCTTTTCAATGGATATGGTTCTTTTCTACTGGGCTTTTTGTTTTGTTTTGTTTTTACAAAAATGAGGGAAACTAAGCCTGGCCTGGTGGCACAAGCTTATAATCCTAGGAGTTGGGAGGCTGAGACAGGAGGATCACAGCCTTAGCTACTTATTGAGGCCTCCTGCAATTTAATGAGATCCTGTTTCAAAACAAAGAATAAAATCTAGGGCTGAGGGTGTAGCCCAGAGGTAGAATGTCCCTGGGTTCCATCCCCAGTACTTGGGGAAAAAATGGGCAAAAACTACCACCTTTCTTATGTCAAAAGTTTGTCAGTGATCTGGTCACTTAGGAACAAGGGTAAAGCAGAGGCTATCATATCCTGTCCCAAGTTCTGCACAGCCTGGAGAGTGACCTCAGCCTCTTTTGAAGGAAAGACATGGGATGTTGGTGACTACTTTTGCCTCAGGGAACCATAGGAATCTATGCTTTAAAAATATCTCTATCTGAACAAAGCCAAGGATAGAAAAGTACCTATTTCCAGCATTTCCATTGTCCAAAACTATTTCTAGCACCTCCATTGTCCAAAAGCTTCTGCCCATGAAAGCTGAAATTTTCTGTCATTGCTCTAGAAATAAATGCAAGAGAGAATTCTTGAATTGTATTCCAAGATCACTCTACTCAAATCTTCCTGAAGCAAGAGCTGCCAATTCCTACTCTTTTTAAACTTGCTATTTTAACAAGTTGAAACTTCCAAATGTCCAGAGTTTCTCACGTTAATGTCCTTAGCCATCAAACCTCACATCCAGCTTAAGTCACAACTCAAAAAATTGTCAGGGCACTGCTGTGCAAATTACACTGCCCAGATCAAAATGAGAATGTCAAAACCAAATCTAAGGGCTCTGTTACTCCCCTTGGAGATCACAAAACAAAGCTATTCTTCTTAAATGAGAGAGTGCTCAGTACCCTCCACCACCACCACCAAAGCTTGAGATGAGGCAGGAAGGCCTGGCCAGATCTCTCTGGATGAAGTATTACCATTACTTTGCAAAAGCGCCAACTGTGCTTCCCACGTGACACTGATGAACAGCTTGTCTGAGGAGAAAAGTAGATTTCAGGATTACACACACTGTTTGGTTGTCAGCATTCCACCCACTTATTTGTCTGCATATCATTCCAGTCTGACATGTTCCCCAAGCACTGAGTAACACTACCTGCCACACATTCTGTTTCAGGCACTATGCTAAATATTCTACATTCATTATCTCATTTGTGTGTGTGTGGTGCTGGGAATTGAACCCAAGGGCATTCTACTTCTACCTCTCAGCTACATTTCCAGCCCTAATTTTTATTTTTTATTTTAAAACAGGGTTTCACTGAGTTGTAGAGGGCCTTACAAAATAGCTGAGGCTGGCCACAAACCTGGATCCTCCTATCTCAGCTTCCCAAGTACGGGGATTACAAGCATGCACCACCACTCCTGGCTCTCTGCATCTCATTTAATACTTATAAAAATCCCATCAGAAGACACCGTTAACCCTATTTTAACAGATAAGGAATCTAATACCTGGATAAAACAGCTCATTGGCCATAAAAGCAAAGTGGCAGAGCTGGATTTCAAGTGTGTTTCTTAACTTTGAATCATGCTGCTTAGCACATAGTAGACACTAAATAACTGAATCAAATATTTCTCAGTCTTTTTTTATTTTGGACTGGAATTTGAGCTCAGGGGTATTCTACTTCTGAACTCCAAATCCCCTAGCCCTTTTTATTTTTTAATTTTGAAGCAGGGTCTTGACAAATTTCTGAGGGTTTCACTATGTTGCTAAGGCTGGCCTTGCACCCATAATAATCCTCCTGTCTCAGGTTCTCAGGTACTGGGATTAGAAGCATATGCCACCATGTCTGACTTCCCAACCTTTCTTCTCCTACTTATAAACTTTTAAACTGTCTGTTTATTTACCTATTTTTATCAATCTAGAAATTCCTTGAGGATCAAAATTATTGTATTCTCAGCATCTAGCACACAGAAGATGCTCAATAGCAGAATGAATGGAAGAAGTCTATGTGAATCCATAATTAGCAAGTATATCAATTTGCTAGGGCTGCCATTATAAAACACCACAAACTGAGTGGCTTAAGCAAGAGAAATGTCTTGGCTCATTGCTCTGGAAGCTGGAATTTTGAAGTCAAAGTGTTCTTGGACTTGATTCCTCTGAGATTTGTAAGAAAAGAATCTGCCAGTCCTCTCACTCTGACCATAGAGACTATTCCCTCTTCCATTACTTTTGCACTAAGAGAATTTCTGTATCCAAGTTGCCCTCTGCATAGCCTCTCCTCCTCCTCCTCCTCCTCTTCCTCCTTCTTCTTCTTTTCCTCCTCTCCTTCCTCCTATTCCTCCTTCTTCTCCTCCTGCTCTTCCTCCCCAACCTCCTCATGATCCTTCTTTTTCTTTTTCTTCTTCTTTTTGTACTGGAGGTTGAACCCTTAGTCATTCTACCTCCAAACTACAATCCCAGCCCTATCTTATTTTTTATTTGGAGATCAGGTCTCTCAAGGTTAATGAAAACCTCACTAATTTGCTGGGGCTGCCCTTGAACCTGTAACCCTTCTGTTTCAGCCTCCCAAACTCTGGAATTATAGGCATGTGCCACCACTCCTGGCATGACTTTAACTTGATTACTTCTCTAGAAAACCTATCTCCAAATAAGGTCGCATTCTGAAGGACTAAACATTAGGACTTCAGATATGAATCTGGGCATGAAAAGACAAAAGTCAACTCCTAACTATGGACATCAAACATACTTTCTAAGTGGAGCGGAGCTGGTCATAATTTAGTCCAGCTTTTTGGAGGGCATCACCTGATGAAAGCATACCCCAAGAACACACTTGTTCACACATGTGAACACAGAAGATGTCCTGGGCATGTGCAAGGGCCTCTGTGCCTCACAGATGGCCTAACCTCACCGAGAAACGCTAGTAATTAAAACCTGTTAGATCAAGGTCTAGTTTATGAACAGAGGATTATAATTATAGCCTGTTAATGTTGGAAAACTATAAACCAAAGTGTAAGAAATGTTCAGGTTTCACTTTTATAATCAGTCCTATAGCACCACTTCTATGTTCATGTTGGTTTGTAAAGTATAATAGAAATAGTCAAGGGCATTTGCTGTCCTACTAAGCTACTTCTTCAGGTCCTTATATATCTCGGAAAAATAAATTCCATTCAGAGGGCAACACTCTTTAGAGATTTCTGAGCTAAGCAAGAAAAACAAAAACCATAACATCTATTCCATGTGCTCAGCCATCACTTCTCCTAGGCCTTTTGTGCCTGAAATGTAGTGATTTTTTTCTGGACCACTTATTGGCCCCATTATTCCAAGACAAAAGTAAGTTTCTTTTATCTACTATTAAAACTATTTCTTGGTGATAAGGAGAAGAGTGTGTGTGTGTGTGTGTGTGTGTGTGTGTGTGTGTGTGTGTGTGTATGAGAGAGAGAGAGAGAGAGAAGAGAGAGAGAGAGAGAGAGAGAGAGAGAGAGAGAGAGAGAGAGAGAGAGAATGAATTGAATCCAGGGGCATTCTACCCTTGAGCTATACCTCCACTTCTTTTTATTTATTTATTTTTTTTGCAATACTGGGAATATTTCCCAGGGGTATTCTACCTCAGAGGTATACCCACAGCCCTATTTTTTATTCTTTATTTTGAAACAGGGTCTCACTGAGTTGCAAAGGCCCTAAGTAGCTGAAGCTATTCTCGAATGCAGTCCTCCTGTCTCAGCCTTCCAAACGCTGGGATTTCAAGCATGTGCCACCCTGCCCAGTCTTTTTTTTTTTTTTTCCTTATGAAACAGGGTCTTGCCTTATTGCCGAGGTCCTCATCAGGTTGCTGAGACTGGCCTTGAATCTGCAATCCTCCTGTATCAGCCTCCCGAGTACAGGCATGTACCAATATGCCTGGCAGTAATGAGAAATCCTGCTTCCATGTTCCTTGATTGCCAGGCTCCAGACTCAGCCACAGGTGGCTAGCACATGCCAATGGAACAGAGGCCTGGACCTTCTTTATGTGCATAGCTTCTGTCTTCATACTGGATTGAAGAAAGCCACCCAAAGTCAGGGATTGAAACCCTTCCAGCCCTCCTCACTCCTCTCACATGCTTCTTTCATGAGTCTTTAGAGGACATTAAGTCCACAGGTGCATCCTCCTTCCAGAGCAGAGGCTGAGAGGAGTCTCTTAGAGGGTCATGGTGTGCGCCCTCCCCTGTGGGCCAGCATCTGTCTCCTTGTTCACTTTTTCCTACACAGTCTGTTAAGCAGCGACTTTAAATTTTCATGTGATTTGGATCCATCAACTCTTTCAGAAATTGCTTTCATTCCCCAGTCGATTAAATTTTTCTCCAATCCTTCAAATGCTTCTTGTTCAAATTTAAATTCAATATTTCTATTCTTATCTTCTCTAACTAATGAGAATTGTCTCTTGCTCTTTGGGAAACTCCCAAGGTGTGCATGTTACTGTGTTCACATTTGTGTGTGTGTGTGTTTTCTGTCATGTTTCGAAAGGTTATCACCAATTCGGAAGAAGAAAACCTTGTTTTAATTAAAATATAACACATTTTTATTCTTTCCCGGGAAACTCTTACATGTTTATTTTCCATATTTGTCTCCTTAGGGAAATGCATAAGTAATAAGAAAGATGTTTCTCAGATACTATTTAAAACATACAGTCTATTATCAAAACTACTATCAAAATTCTACTATTGGGTGACTTGATTGTGGAAATTGAAGCGACTTGGCCGACAAAGAGATTACTTCACCAGCACACAATTTCCCAAGATGACATATTCTCAAATTCTAATTTCCTTAATAAATTACTATAATTTGATCTACCTTCATCTGATACGTGATGAATCATGAAGAGTTACTTCCTGTATTTCCCTCTTCTGAGTTGTCAATAAATATCCCTGTCGTCCTCTTCCTCGCTCTTCAATTTCTCATCTTGTTCCTCCACAAATCAATCCTTATATCAAATAAACATGCCCTAACCCATACAAGGCTTCTCCTGGCAAAATATAAGCACTCGCCTGCCCCATTCCCCACCCCCACACACACCACAATGGGCATCCTGCTTTCTACCACCATGGTACAAATCTCAAGTTATTCGACACTGTCTTTGTCCCCCAACCCAACGCATCCTGAGGCAGGTAAACCCTCTGTCTTCTTCTAAATACACCCACATTTCTACAGCCTGCCAACTCTATGAGCTACTTCACCTTCACCACCATGCCTAGGTTCTGCTCACCACAGAGAACTTCTAATCTATAATTCTGTATCAGCATTTTCAAAAAAAGTAAAAGCTTTTGGAGCTGGGTGTGGTGGTGCATATCTGCAGTGTCAAAGATAGAATACCCTGGAATCAATGTCAGTTCCACAAAATGAGGGAAGGAGAGAAGGAGAGGGAGAAAAAGAGAAAGGAAGGGAGGGAAGGAGAGAGAGAGAGAGAGAGAGAGAGAGAGAGAGAGAGAGAGAGAGAGAGAGAGAGAGAGAGAGAGAAGAGTTAGAGTTAGTTTGGAATTACATAGATTTCCAAGGGATATACATATACTTTTAAGGGAATCATTTTCCAGATCCTCACTTTCCACACATGTTCTTTCAAACAACTGATCTGTCCAGTTGGGCCTGGTGGCTCACATTTGTAATCCCACTATTTTGGCAGGCTTAGACAAAAGGATCACAGGTTCAAGGCCAGTCTCAGAAACTTATCAAAGCCTTCAGCAATTTAGCCAGAACTTGTTTCAAAATAACAAATAAAATAGGACTGAGTAGATACCTCAGATTTCAAATGCCCCTGGGTTCAACCCCTAGCAACACACACACACACACACACACACACACACACACACACACACACACACACTTCATCTATATGAGAATAGTACTAGGTGGGAGACATCATGACAGTTCTCCTTTCTCACTTTATACATCCTTTTCACACCTAAACAGATACATACATAGATACATATATGAATAGAATGGTAAATAAAAACTAAATTGACTCACTCTCATTTCAAAATTTACTGTATTTCAATGCCTTAAAATATTAAAAACCTCCAGACTTCCCACCAAAAAAAAAAAAAACTTTCAAATATGGATCCTAACACTTTCTTTTATCAAGACTTTTACTTCATACAATACTTATTTTTTTTGTCTATATATTTTTGTTAAGAGAAAAGTACAGAATAGAAACAGCGAGTTTCAGCTTCGAGTTGTGTAATGGATTGAGACATTTTTCACAGTGCAGTCAGAGAATGACAATGAGTTTAAGGACATCATCTCAACCATTGCTCTACTATTTACAAAAAAATTTTAATTAAAAATAGTAATGTTTTTTGTTCTTTGTGTGTGTGTGTGTGTGTGTGTGTGTGTGTGTGGTACTGGGGATAGAACCCAGGGACATTCTACCTCCAAGCTACACTCTCAGCCCTATTATTTATTCTTATTTTGAAACAGGGTCTCACTGAGTTGCAAAGGGCCTCACTAAGTAGCTGAGGCTGGCTTCAAACCGCGATCCTTCTGTCTCAGCCTCCCAAATGCTGGGATTACAAGTGTGCGCCACAACATACAGCTAAAAATAGTAATAGTTCAATGTTTACAAAAAATCATTTCTGTAAGAAGACAGCTGAAGAGAATAAAACAGAGTGTATGGATAAGACATTTTGAAGACATTTTATTTTTTATAAAATATTGACTTATATAAACATTGATTTATAAAAATATTTTTATAAAATATTGACTAACTTTATTTAGTCAATATTCCTAGTAAGACTGATTTGTCTATCCTAAAATAGCATTAAGAAGTAGGATGTCAAGGAGTTGTATTTACACGTTTATTTGAACTGGTAAGTGAGGTCAGATTTGTCTCAGAGACAGTGAGTTTAATTTATCTAATTGCTTTGATAGTGAAAACTGGCCTTGCCTAATTGGTTATACAACAGATGTTTTCCATAATTTGAATGTGTTAAATCTGTAGTTTTAAGGTTTTTGATGAGTAAATATTTAAGGCTTGTGATACAATAAATGTAATTTTCTAGTACAGTATACTGAAATTAACAATACCTAAAGGTTCCCAATAGTTTCTGAACAGTTATTTTTAAAACATGCCTTAAGATAAAAGAGAATCAAGTATGATGAGTAATAGTGAAACCTTTTTGTTAGGCTTATCAGTGATTTAGAAACTAAATAAATACATTTCACAAATTCTTTTATAATCTGAATAAAATTAAGGAAGATCAATGACAGATTGTTATAAATAATTTTGGTACTATGTTATTGTGAAATTTTTGTTACCAGCTCTAAATGGATTCAAATAATTGTGAGGGATTAATGTTAAAAATAAACAAAGCCCTACTATTTTTATTCTGGGTTTCCAGTCCTTTCCATACTTATATGATCCATAGTGGGGACAGAGTTGATATTTGAACCCTCATCTATTCCAACTATTCATCCTAAAGAAAAGGCCTAGCCAGCTGATTTCAGAACACATTTCTAATAAAACTTATTTCTAATGTTTAATGATTTTGCTGTTGTTGTTTTGTGGTACTGGAGGTTGAACCCAGGGATGCTTTCACTGAGCTGTATTCCCAACCTCTTTTTAAAATTTATTTTTATTTTGAGACAAGATCTTGCTAAATTGCTCAGACTGACCTTGAATTTATGAAACTCCTACTTCAGTCAACTGAGTAGCTGGGATTACGAGTGTGCACGTTGTGCCCAGTTTGTTATATATAGGTTTTTGTGTGTGTGTGTTTGGTGCTGGGGGTGGAATCCAGGGGCTTTTCTACCTCCAGACTATATTCCCAGACCTATTTTATACTTTATTTGGAAACAGGGTCTCATTAAGTTGCTGAGAGCATCACTAAGTAGCTGAGGCTGGCTTCGAACCTGTGTGATCCTCCTGTCTCAGCCTCCCATGCTCTGGGATTACAAGTGTGTGCCACCACGCCCGGCTATATATAGTTTTGATACTGAGAATTGAACCCAGGGGCATTCTACCTTCAAGCTACACCACCAGTTCCTTTTATTTTCTATTTTCGTTTTTTTTTAATTTTTTTTTAAACAAAGTCTCACTAAATAGCTAAGAGTTTCTCACTAAATCACTGAGGTTGTCCTCGAACTTTAAATCTTCCTCTCTCAGCCTCCCAAGTACTGGAATTATAGGCATGCACCATCATGCCTGACAATTTTTATATCAAAGTTTATAATATATTGCCTATTGAGTACTAATAAAAATTGTAAAGGTAACTCAACCTTGAAAAGACTGTTTAAGCCTTAGAGCATGAGAGTCACAAAATAATCAAATTTAAAAATTTTATTTGTTATAAAATTTTATGAGAAAAAATGAAGTAGAAATATAGCTTCAAAAAGTGCAAGAAATTGTATTAAGAGGGAACAAACGGATATCTTGTTCAAATTTTTAGTTACTTTTTAATCCAAAGATAGTATCTAGTCAGCCTATATTCAGAAAAGCATAAAAATCCTAAGTGCATCTCATTAAATTTTCACAAAGTAAACATGTAAAACAGCTTCTAGATCAAGAATAAGAACATTACCAGTTTCTAGAAATACCTGATGCTCCCACCTAGCCACCTAGCCACTACCTACCAAAGTCAACCACTATCCTTGCTTCTGGGATCTTAGATGTGGTATACCTGGTTCTGAACTTTATAAATGGAGTCATATAGCATATAAACATTTTTACTTTTTTCATTTATTACTGTAAAATTTCTTCATATTCATATACAATGTAAATGCATTATGAGTGGTAGTAAATATTGATTTATATTATCAATTTTTTAAATGAATGTCAACATATAATTATATAAGTTATGTAACATCCCTGTGCCTTGATTTTATCAGATGTCAAATGGAGTTGAAATACTATTTTTCTCATAGAGTTGCTGTGTAGCATACATGGAAAGTGCTTAGCTTAGTTCTTGATGCATACATAAAGAGCAGACATTGTTGCTGTGGTTGAGTTCCAAGTGATCATCCCAACTGTATCGCATTTTCCACATACACTGACTTCCGAGTGTTCTCACTGGAAATGATGCTCCTTCCACATGTAGGTTCATTTGTTCTAGCTCTTTATCACTTAGCAAATGTGGTCTAAGCACTCTCACCTAACTAGCAATGAATGACAACCTATCCCACATCCCTGCCTGCTTCCTCTGAGTTACCAATACCTCTCTCAGTCAAGCTGATGAGAAATTAACGCGAAAAGGAAAAAGAAAAGAAACAAAAGAGCTTAGTCTATGTACGTAAAGTACTTGAGTTAAAGCAGGTGCACACAAGATACAAGGAAGGAAAGGAGGAAGAGAAGGGGGCAGGGAGGAAGATCACTGCATACCTCTAGGTGCTGGTGATAGATCTAACTTAGTCAGCTGATCTCGAGTCTCACTTCCCAGCCAAGGTGGGTAGAAGTAGCATGAGTAAAGCAAATACGTGATGTTGTTCCATTTTTAAGATGAGAAAAGGGAAATCCTGAGAGGTTAAGCGATTTGCCCAAGGATTTGCAGAGAATTAGTAGCAAGGCAAGTATTCTCATGTGAATCTGTCTGATTCCACAGCTATAAATTTTTTTTGCTCCATTCCATTGCCTTTCTGAAATATTTTAATTTTAATGTAGTATCTCAAGTATGTTCCACTCCTAGAAAGAGATAATTTTCTACTTTAGCTTCTCTGAGCCTCAGGGTCTAGCCTATAAATTTGAGTTAATAATAATCATTGACTTTTAAATGAGTTAATACATATTAAGTGCCTAGAATAGCATTCAACAAGTGTTATTTGTTGTTATTTTAATTTTAAACTATCAACTTGTTTATGGACATTATTTAAACAGGAAATCGGCATGTGAAGCTTTGGCCAACCTAGGACATAAATTTTAGGGAAGCATTATTTCTCTTCTGTTTAAGGTAAACATTAGCATTCTGATACGTCACTGAACCTTCTTCTAATTGTTACCATAAGTCTTCAATATCCTTGTGAACTCAAGCCCCAATAATAGGTACTAATTAAATACTAATTCACAACTTACCTATTAAAATCACTGCCCTTAAAAATATTAACTGTTATTTCCATGGTCTAGCTCCATTTTTATCAGATATGTTTACCACAATTTCTCCCTATAGTTTTTCAAAATATTGTGAAGCTCAGCTTAAAATATGAGTGTTTTTATATTGCTTTACTAATAATAATACCTCAAATTCTGTAACATTCCACAGTTTTCAATGTGCTCTATGGGTCTTCTTATTTATTTTTTATTTTTTATTTTTTGAACCAAGAATTTAACCTTGGAGAGCCATTTATACCTCAGAGTTACAACCCCAGCCCTTTTTATTATTTGTTTTGAAACAAGTTTCACTGTGTTGCTGAGGCTGTCCTTGAACCGATGATTCTCCTGTCTCAGCCTCCCAAGTACTGAAATTATAAGCATGTACCACTTTACAATTTTTATTCTATAATTTTTATCATGAATAATTGTTTGATTAGGCATATCATAAATCTAAATGTTGTCACTTATATTCATGGCAAGGAAAAATGAAAGGTTCTCTCCAAAGGATAATTTAAATCATCTTTACCTAGATAATATGGGAAATAGGGACTTCCTGGATAAATTCAGTACTGTTCAGTTAAAAATTTATTAAATTTACCCTGGCCACACTGGATTATATAGAGGACACAGAGTTGACTTGGACATAGTTCCTGCCCTTTGAGAGGATCCAGCCCATGGGAGAGGAAGAAAAGTAAACACACACATGCTCACACATGCCTGCCCACAAACCATGTCAACAGAGTCTAGATAGAACAAATTCATGAGATAACTGAACCCCATCCACTCTACTGAGCTGAAATCAACTGATAATTTTAAAAGACTGTGTAGCTGTGAGAAGGCGCTTTGGCTATCAGATCTCTAAAAGCTATAAGGCTAGTGTCATACAGCCCTGCTTCTCAAAGTGCCTTCCCCAGACCAGCAGCAGATTCTCAGGTCTCACAATTGACTTCCTGAGCCAGAATTTGTCTTCAACAAGACATCAGGTGATTTGTATGTATGCACATATATGTATATAAACCTTCAGTATTGAACCCTGGGTTCAATTCCCAGCAACACAAAAATAAAAGTAAATATCCAGTTGGCCCAGGACCATTTATTAGAAAATCCTCTGTTCACCTCATATTTTTTTTATACTGTAACCTTCATCATACATCTGGTGTTAACCTCTAGTTCTAGTTCATGTGTCTAGTATACATCTAGTTCTAGACTCTCATTTTGTCCTAGTGGTGTATCAAAACTTACTGGGGCTTTTGCTATTCAATAGCAAAAGCTATTGAATTCCATGCTGTCCTTCTACATTTAAGACTATTTTGTATATTCTTGGCCTTGTGCATTTTCATACAAATTCTTGAACCAGTTTGTCAATTTTCATAAATAAACACAAACCTTATTGATATTTTGGTTGTAATTTAAATCTATAAATTAAGAAAAATTGACATTTGCATAATATTGTATCCTCTAATCAACAGGATAAATATCACTCCTTGATTTATGCCTTTAATTTATACTAATAATTTTTACAGATTATTGCATAGAAGGCTTGTGTGTCTTTCATGATTTATATCCAGAAATTTTATATTTTTGATGCTACTATAAATCATCATCTTTACATTTCATTTTCTAACCTTGTCCTGATATACATACACATATATATAATACACACACACACACACACACACACACACACACACACACACATACACACACATACCTAAAAGCATTCTACCTTTGAGTTAACTTCCAGCCCTATTTTATTTTTTATTTGGAAACAGCATCTCACTAAGTTGCAGAAAACCTCACTAAGTTGCTGAAGCTGGACACAAACCTGCAATCCTCCTCTCTCAGCTTCCCATTTATTGGGATTACAGGTGTATGCCACCATGCTTATATTATAGAAATATTTTAAAAATTTTTATATTTCTTTTCTTTTCTTTCTTTTTTCTTTTCTTTTTTCTTTTTTTTTTTTTTTTTTGGTGGTACTGGGGTTCCTGGAAGCCCTTCTACCTCCAGGCTACACTTCCAGACCTATTTTATTTTTTTGGAAACAGGGTCTCTTAAGCCAGCACGTCTGGCTTCTTCTTCTGGCTTCGAACCTGTGCGATCCTCCTGTCTCCGCCTCCCAAGCGCAGGGATTACAAGCGTGCGCCACCACGCCCTGCATCCAAGAAAACTTTCTAAATTTATTTAATAATTGCAATTTATTTGTAGAATCTCTAAACTTTCAATGTATGCAATCATGCTGTTTAAGAATAAACTTTCCATTTCTCTTTTCCAATTCATTATAGCTTTTACATTTTCTCACATATAAAACAGTGTTCAAAACATATAAGGTCTTCCTGTCTTCTTCCCAGCTCAGAGGAAAGCTTTCAACATTTCTCTTCAAATAAGATGATTGCTGTAGGCTTTTTGTAGGTGTTCTTAACCAGATTAAGAAATATCTTCCCATTCCTATTATGCTAAGCATTTTTATTATGAATTAAAGTGTAATTTTATTGCATTATTTTGCTGTAGCTATTTTTCTCTTATTCTTTTAATGTGGGGCTAATGTCACAATAATTCATTACAAATGTTAAAGCAATCCTGCATTCCTGGGTTAAATTCCATTTGATCAAAACATAATATTCTTTTCATAGGTGTCCAGATTCTCTTGGTTAATACTGCTCTGGGGCTTTGGTATCTATGTTTCTGAGAGAGATTGGCCTTCCATCTGCCTTATGCTGACCTCTCAGGTGTTGATATAAGGTTCTGTTGGCCTCATAAACTCACTGAATCAGTCACACCTTTTAATTTTTTGGAGAACTTTCTGTAAAATGGAGATTATTTGTTCCTTACATGTTTGGTAGAATTATCCAGTAAGGCTATCTTAAAGTTTCCTCTTTTGGTGAACATTCACAATGCTGACTGAATATTAAATTTATATGATAGGAAGAAAGAGCAGCAGGCCTGCAGTCCATTCTTTTATTGGAAAGAAAATTGGGTAGAAAAACACATGACCTAATCAAGTAAATATGCTATTAAGAGACCTCCTCAAGACCAAACTGAGCATTCTGCATGCATTAGGCCCCCAGTGTATACTTTCTGATAGCCTAACATATGGTGTAAATAAATTTGTCATTTTCTTAATGATTTTTTCAGTATTCAAAACTAAACTTGCTATTGTGATTGTTTCTGTTCTTCGCTTAACTGCAAACATCTCAAACTTATATATTTTTTCTAGTGTTACCTTTAAGCAATCCCCTCAACATTGAATCTAAGAGTCTGCCTGAATAGGAAAGAAATCAATAAAGAAATCAATAAAGAAAGATATCAATATTCAGAATACATTCCTGATTTTCATATATTCTGTTTTTGGTTTCTGCAGTGCTGGGGATTGAATCCAGGTCCTCAAGCACATTAGGCAATCACTCTACACCTGAACTATATCCCGTCTGTGTCCACATATTCATTAGGGGAAGAATTGAACTATAGAAGCTTGAACGTTATTTGGAAGTACCTTGTAATAAACAGAAAAAGCAAAACTGCCAAGTCTTGAAGGTGAGATCAGTCTGAGTTTTTTCAAATGTCACACATGCATTCACTCACATTTGGCCTCCCAAGGAAAGACTCCAAAGATAAATAGGATGCTTGAGGTGACAAGTTTTGGTTTTGTTTGTTATTTTGTGGTGCTGGGGATTGAACCCAGGGGTGTTCAACAAGCTACATCCCAACCCTATTTTATTTTACTTTTTTTAAGATTTTAAAACAGGGTTTCCCAAGGCTGCTGACAGTCTCATTAAATTGCTGAGGCTGACCAGCAACCTGGGATCCTCCTGTCTCAGGCTTCCAAGTACTGGGATTACCAGCATGGGACCCCACTCCCAGTAAGTTGACAGTTTGATATGGGACCCAATCTTTGAATGGATTATCATAGTCAGAATATGGTGGTTATTTCCCATTCTGCTCTAATAATACAAAATGTACCACTGTAGTGTCACACCGTTAGAAATGTTACTCAAGACAGTGTCAGTGCTTTTCAACATATATATTCCTCTGTCCTTGATCATTTTTAGTCTGGGCTAGTGATATTTAGAAGGATTTCTTTTTTTCCATTTTCATAAAAAAAAAGATGGAGAAAGCAGCCTTCCTCTATGCATTATGACATTCTTTTGGGGGAAGAAAAAGCCAACTCTGGTTTTTCAAGTAAATGTTAACCACCATTCTGTCACACAAATTCTTTTTTTTTTAATTAAAATGTAAAGATTACCCTTACACTTTTCCAAAATACAAAGCCCACCATTAATCCTGTTGGGTTAAGATGTGGCAAAACTTATCTAATAGCCTCCAGGGCCTTCTGAACTGAGCAGCTTAGACCCTCCAGAGGCACTGCTCTGCTGTCAGGTTAGAAATCCTCCTAAATTGTGGGTATCTTTTCAATCTCCTAGTATTTTATGCAATCCACACATAGAATTTTCCTTATTTCAAAGTAAAATTGCATGTAACTAATGACTTGGTGAGTCATATTTACTTCAGTTCACTTTTACTTTATAACATTACAAGGGAAAGAGATTAAGTCTTCAACTCCTAGAAACTAGTTTAACAAACAATGACAATACATATTTATATAGTTTGTATGCTGTATATTCTACTTCCACCACATATCTGAAATCACTGTTTCTATCTCTAAAATGTCTTAGAATGTGCAGAAATAATGTGATTTCTAAAGGATAACTAAAAATATTGTGCATCAAACACAAAAAGCTGCATTTACATCTTTGCACACATTTTAACTTTTTACCATTAGCAATTACAATCTTGCTAAATAAGGACAGAATGATGTTACTAATGGTAAAATCTCCTCATGTTTAAATAAGTCTACTTGGATAAACTAAGCACATCATAAATTATTACGACCAGGTGGTTACCATCACATAAAGCATTACATAGTCCCACTATTTAGGATTATTGTTAATCCTTAATTAGCTAATTCAAAATTTATTCGTTTATATAACATTAGATTATAACTGAACATAAGACACAAAAAATTATGTAGATAATAATATGGTTGAAAAATATACATTTTAGGGGGCACGCCAGCCGGGGCCCGGGTCGCGGGACTCTGGGCCCCGGGCCGGACTGCGCGTAGCACGCCAGACCCCTGGAGAAGCTGGGCACAGTAAGACGCTGGGTCCCGGGTGGGGGTCGCGCGGGGCACGCCAGCCGGGGCCTGGGTTGTGGGACTCTGGGCCCCGGGCCGGAACGCGCATAGCACTCCAGACCCCTGGAGAAACCGGGCCCAGTACCCTGGGTCCCAGGCGGGGTTTGCACGGGGCACGCCAGCCGGGGCCGGGTCGCGGGACTCTGGGCCCCAGGCAGAGTAGTGCGGAGCATGCTGGACCCATGGGGAAACCGACCGGATCATAGTGCTACTGAGTGCCTGATCCCACTACCTCCTCAAACCACATATACTGACCTCTCTTATTTAAAAAAAAAAAGGAAGAGAAAAAGAAGAAGAAAAAGAAAAAGAAAAAGAAAAAGAAAAAGAAAAAGAAAAAGAAAAAATATCCGAGAGTAGTTAAGAAAGCCGTGGTGGATGCCAGGATACTGGAGATGCAGACAAAACTTATCCAAATGCACTGGAACTTATGGAAAAATTCCCTGTGAAGGAAGACTGCTGTTTCTCTATATTGTTAAGAATCTTGGACATCACTTGTAAGAAGAGAGTTTAGCAGAGACCAAGGAGAAAGGCAGTATTGAAAGCGGTCTCCGCGATGGCGGTGGAGACTTGTATGCAGGAGAAGCAGAAATCGGATCCTACCAACCTTATTTTTTTTTTTTTGAGAAATTACACCAAATATCAAATGCTACCGTCACGCATGCTTAGTAACACTGGACAACATTCAGAGTGGAAAAAGAGCTTGGGAAGGATTTGAAATGGTGGAGGCAGTGGCAATGGCAGTGGCCAATACTCAGGGGAGGCAGAGATCTGATGCATTACACTTGGAACCTTTGAAATAATAACCCCAGAGGCAGAATGTTACTACCACGCACCCTCAAGAATGTGGGATAATTGGTTGGGCGAAGAGGGTGCTCGTATTGGAGCCTGCTGAGGGGTGAGGCTGGCGACAGACACAGCAAAGCTGGGATTGGAGCCTGCCTTGAGGCAAGGCTGGTGCTGGAGCCTCTGAGGCCAGGATCGGAGCCTACCGAGGGGTTAGGCCGGTGCTGGGGCCAGTGAGGCCAGGATTGGAGCCTGCCGTGAGGCAAGGCCGGTGCTGGAGCTTCGAGACAGTGATCAGAGCCTACTGAGGGGTTAGGCTGGTGCCGGGGCCAATGGCCAACATTGGAGCCTGCCGTGAGGCAAGGCCACTACTGGGGCCTCCAAGGCCGAGATCGGAGCCTGCGGAGGGGTTAGGCTGATGCTGGGGCCAGTGAGGCTGGGATCGGAGCCTGCCATGAGGCAAGGCCGGTGCTGGGCCCTTCAAGGCCAGGATTGGAGCCTGCTGAGGTGTTAGGCCGGTGCCAGGGCCAGCAAGGCCAGGATCGGAGCTCACCGTGAGGAAAGGCCAGTGCTGGGGCCTCCGAGGCCTGGATTGGAGCCTGCCGAGGGGTTAGGCCGGTACCAGGGCCAGCGGCCGGCATCGGAGCCTTCCATGAGGCAAGGCCGCTACTGAGGCCTCCGAGGCCAGGATCGGAGCCTGCCGTGGGGTTAGGCCGGTACTGGGGCCAGCGGCCGGCATCGGAGCATTCCGTGAGGAAAGGCCACTACTGAGGCCTCCGAGGCCAGGATCGGAGCCTGCCGTGGGGTTAGGCCGGTACTGGGGCCAGCGGCCGGCATCGGAGCATTCCGTGAGGAAAGGCCACTACTGAGGCCTTCAAGGCCAGGATCGGAGCCTGCCATGGGGTTAGGCTGGTGCTGGGGCCAGGGAGGCCGGAATCGGAGTTTGCCATGAGGCAAGGCCAGTGCTGGGGCCTCCGAGGCCAGGATAAGAGCCTGCCAAGGGGTTGGGCTGGTGCTTGGGCCAGGGAGGCTGGCATTGGAGCCTGCTGTGAGGCAAGGCCAGTGCTGGGGCCTCCGAGGCCGGGATCGGAGCCTGAGGAGGGGTTAGGCTGGTGCCGGGGCCAATGGCTGGCATTGGAGCCTGCCGTGAGGCAAGGCCGGTGCTGGGGCCTCCGAGGCTGGGATAAGAGCCAGCCAAGGGGTTAGGCTGGTGCCGGGGCCAATGGCCAGCATTGGAGTCTGCCGTGAGGCAAGGCCACTACTGGGGCCTCCGAGGCTGGGATCAGAGCCTGCCGAGAGGTTAGACCGGGGCTGGGGCCAGCAAGGCCGTCATCGGAGCCTGCCGTGAGGCAAGGCCGCTACTGGGGCCTCCGAGGCTGGGATCGAAGCCTGCCGAGGGGTTAGGCCGGTGCCGGGACCAGCAGCCAGCATCGGAAACTTCTGTGAGACAAGGCCGCTACTGAGGCCTCTTAGGCTGGATCGGAGCCTGCCGAGGGGTTAGACCGGGGCTGGGGCCAGCAAGGCCGTCATCGGAGCCTGCCGTGAGGCAAGGCCAGTGCTGGGGCCTCTGAGGCCGGGATTGGAGCCTGCCAAGGGGTTAGGCCGGTGCCGGGGCCAGCAAGGCTGGGATCGAAGCTCACCGTGAGGCAAGGCCAGTGCTGGGGCCTCCAAGGCTGGGATTGGAGCCTACTGAGGGGTTAGGCCGATGCCGGGGCCAACAGCCAGCATAGGAGCCTGACAGGAGGCAAGGCCACTACTGGGGCCTCCGAGGCTGGGATCAGAGCCTGCTAAGGGGTTAGGCCGGTGATGGGGCCCGTGAGGCTGGGATCGGAGCCTGCCATGAGGCAGGCCGGTGCTGGGGCCTCCAAGGCTGGGATTGGAGCCAGCTGAGGGGTTAGGCTGGTGTCGAGGCCAGCGAGACCAGAATCGGGGCCTCCCATGAGGCAAGGCCGCTGCTTGAGCCAGCGGGGTCTGGATCAGTCCACCGGGTAGCCAGGCCACTACTGGGGCTGTCAAGAGTGGGATCGGTACTTGCAACGCGGCATGCACAGAGAAGTATCGCAGAAAATAAAAATCAGATGCTTCCCCTAATCAGCAATAACTAGGAGGAAAGGGGCAATAGGAAGAGGTCGAGCTATAGAAAGGGCCCTATAGTGAAGCAACTAGGGTGACCAATCAGAGGATATGGAATAGGGGAGGATGGAGCCTCTTTAAAATGCAGGAGGTACATAAACAAATGTATCAAAGTTAATCACCAAACAAGCATGGGATCGAGGGAGGGGAGGGAATGGGATGGGGGCTGGATGAGGGCTAATTGGATGATGTGTGCTTGTATATCCTCTCAAGTCTTGTATTCCAATATGATATATGACTACAATGCACCAATTAAAAAATAAGTAAAATAAAATAAAATAAATATATATGTACATTTTATTGTGAACAATGTGGAAACTAATAAAATATATGATAATAAAAAGTAAAAACTATAATTTTTACTTCATTAATGTTAGTTTCATGAATAACAGGAATATTTTTGGAAGGAGGTATGGAGAACATTTTCAGTAGATTTTAAAGAATATTTTTAATGATTTAGAAGTTGAGATAGTGGTCTGGGGAATAGTTCTCTTTTAAAACATTTCCAAAAAAGTCTGGAAATAATGTATGTGTCTCAAGAAAAAAAAATTTGTTTTAGGATTAGAGAAACAGAAAAAGACTTATATAACCACCAAAGAGATGAATAAAGAAGTAGAAAGAAAGGTTGGGTCAGATGATCCCTGTGTTAGCAACTGGATGCTGCTGTCTGTCAGGAGTTTCTAAACTATCAGTCTGTCTTTAGCAGAGCCCACAAGAGGACCACATTGATGGCACACCTGGCCTCAAAGTTCAGTCTAGTTCCTATGTAGTACCTTCATGTTTTCTAAGAGAAACAAAACAATGATAAAAACTACATCAAAAAAGCCCCAAATCTAATCCCCAATACTGGGAATGCATTAAGTAATATATATATATATATATATATATATATATATATATATGTATATGTATATGTATATGTATATGTATATGT
This sequence comes from Muscardinus avellanarius, assembly GCF_963383645.1. Lineage (NCBI taxonomy): Eukaryota > Metazoa > Chordata > Mammalia > Rodentia > Gliridae > Muscardinus > Muscardinus avellanarius. Next base: position 74,281,235 of record NC_137786.1, read on the forward strand.
ATATGTATATGTATATATATATATAGTGTGTGTGTGTGTGTGTGATTTTTAAAAGCATAATAAATGCAAATTTTATCAAACTAAAAAAACCTCTGGGTTGTTTATAACAGATAGTATTAAGAAGTTCCCTTAAACAAAAGTGATCTAAGCAGACTGTTCAAAGCACATCAGAAATTATAAAACACTATAAAGTACAGAGATGAACTTGATGGCTCATAGAAGTATATAAAGAGTATATGAATAATTCAGCTTCATTATGTTATGTCAGGGTGTTTTCTGAAGTGGCTATATAGTTTACTAAATCTCACCAGTTCTTGGTGTTGCAATGCTTTTACATTTTACCAATATATAAAATGTGCCATGTGGTTTCAGTTGGCATACCACTGATTAATAAATAATAAATTTAAAAAATCACTAATAAAGCTGAACTTCTTTTCATAAGTCTATTAGCTCTTTATTTTTCTTCTTCTGTGAAATGTCTATTAATGTCTTTTCCCATGTCTTCCACTGTCCAGTCTGTTTTTCTTTCAGTGTCCTAGAGACCATCCTTTATTGATTATACATATCACAAATACCTCCTCAGACTTTATGGCTTGATATTTCCTTTATTTGGGGGGAATTTTATATTTTGTGTGGTATTAAGGACTGAAGTCAGGGACATTCTACCTCTGAGCTCATATCCCCAGCTCTATTTTAGTTTTTATTTTGAAACAGGGTCTCATTAAGTTGCTGAGCCTGGCCTCAAACCTACAATCCTCCAGTTTTAGCTTTCCAAGTACTAGGATTAAAGGCCTGTGCTACCACTACTGGTGCATTTGATAAATTAATGTGACCATACTTATTTCTTTTCATTCATGTTTTATGACTTGGATATACTGAATAGGGATCCTTTTCTATGAAATGATTACAAATTTAGTTGTGTGTGTGTGTGTGTGTGTGTGTGTGTGTGTGTGTGTGTGTATGTGTGTATGTGTGTATTACTGGGGACTGAACCCAGGAGCATTCTACCTCTGAGATACACCTCAAGCATTCTTTTATTTATTTATTTTTATTTATAAACATAGTTTTGCTAACTTGCTATGGCTGCCTTTGAAACCGCAATCCTCCTGTCTCAGCCTCCCAGGTACTGGGGTTATGGGCATGTGTCTCCACACCCAATACATATTTATTTCTAAAATTATATAGTTTTTGCCTTTCACATCTACCTTTTCTGTAACTGCTGTTTGCACATGGAGTTGGAAAAAGATTTCAAAGATAAGGGAAGTACCTGCCCCTCATTTAGTGACCACACAGAAATCTTAACATGTGACTGCTGATGGTGACATGCACAGTAGCCTGGCATCAGTCATGGCTAAGCAATCTAAGGGAAGGGGGCTCTCTAGGGGGTTTACGGCAGAACGGGATCATTCATGTGTTCTTGTCTCCTGTGCAGCCCTTAGCTTTGTGGCCAATCTCAGGGACATGTGACCTGAGCAACTGCAAGGAGGCTGCATGAGTGATGTAAACTGTTCCACCCCTGCCCCAGGACATGCCCAATACCTACCGTGCTTGCTTATATCTCCACATCCATGCTGTCAGGTTTTAGGTTTCCTTCAGTTCATGACTTAGCCATGCATTTAAAAATTTGTCTTAAATATTTTATTCAACATTTTAAACATTTTTCCCTACAGAGTATTCTATAAACATCTATTCCACCATGATGCCTGCATCTGAGGTCCACAGTGTGGTTACAAGATACATGTCAACAAATAAATATCAAGCCCAAGTTTGTACCAAAGTGTTCTGTAAAAAGGAGAGCAATGCTCCGAGACGTTACATTTCTTTACGGAGAGTATTGTTTTGTTTTTATTTCTGTTTCGTTGCTTAGGTTTGGCAGTGGTACCATTTTCAGTTCTCTTATAGTCTTTGCAATGTTCTTTCCCCACTTTTTTTTGACAAAATTCACTTGAGTGAAAGACCATTCTCTGAGAACCCTGGAATCATAAGCAAAGTAAAAAAAAAGGATTCGTTGACATTTTTCAACTATCAACTATAAACTGCTAATTACCAATGGGTTGTAGGCTTTATAATTTTTCATAATTATCTATTTGAATGTATTTTCAGATTGACATGCTTAATACGAACTAAATCCTACCTTTGAAATTTAGTTTTAGAACATATTACATTATGCATCTACTTTATTTTGTCATTTGAAGAATGAGTTCCTTTTTTTACCTAATCACTTTATAGAAAGGATTATTTTTAGGTTGGATTTTTTAGAAACAGATTCTGAGATGGGTATTTACCCTTGGGATATGTATTGGGTATCCATACATATTGGGTATCTCAAGCATAATTCATGTAAGGAAAAAGTGAAAGCAGAATTGGGCAAGAGAAAAGTTGAACTCTGGGGCAATTTCTGCATGGGCTCTTAACTGAGGTGATACTTCAGCAGTCCTAAGGAGACTGAGCCTTGGCACCTCACATTTCCTAGTCTTCACATCAGGGCTGCCACAGAATAAGAGCAGGGCAGGACTGCCAGCAAAGTGGTGTCCTGTGGCCAGGAGCAATACTTGGAGGGGGGGATTCATCTGTGAGCTATATGTCCAACATGCTCAGCAGCTGGGACAGTGCATGTTTTGGTCCTAATTGGGGATGACTGGGATCTCTCGTGAGAGGGACCTGGGTGGTCTACCCCAGCACTTTTAATTTTAAACAATTGGCTCTAAATAACCAACATTTCCTGATATTGACCTTTCTGCTGAGTTACTTATAACCAAATCAATTTCTCTAATTACCTTAATCTTGAGAAATTTTAATCTAAAAGTCATAGATAAAAGAATACAGACTTGAAAAATTTAAAAGAAATTTTGTGTCAGCTTTTTAATGAAATTACAAGTTTACTTTTTTGTAAATAAAATTACCATATTTTAAATATAGTACTTAAATCAAGAATAAAATATAAAATGATACTTGGATCAGAGAAAAATGGAAAGAATGTAAAGAACCACTTCCTAAGACAGCTGTAGTGGATGATCTGGTATACTGCCAAGATACACTTCAGGGCATGGCATTCAGTCTCCTAGCTGCTAAAAGTAATATCCACTACTTACAAAGGAGTTTTTTTTTTCTTCTGGAATAATTCACCTATGCTAGAAAAAAGACACAGATACCTTTGCAAAGTTCTACTCCACCAACCATAAATTCACTGAAAAAGAAATCCAGAAAACGCTTCCACTAAGGATTTCCCACACACAAAAAAAATAAAATACTTAGGATTAAACTTAACCAAGGAGGTAAAAGACCTCTACAAAGAAAATTATAAAACACTGAAAAAAGAAATCAAAGAAAATCTTAGAAGATAGAAAAATCTCCCATGCTCATGGATAGGAGAATAAATATAATCATAATGGCCATACTTTCAAAATTGATCTACAGAGTCAATGCAATTCCCATTAAATTACCAAGATCATTCCTCACAGACATATAAAAATGAGTCCTTAAACAAAACCCCAGAATAGCCAAAATAGTTCTCAGCAACAAAAACCATGCAGGAGGAATCAAAATACCTGACTTTATACTACAAAACCATTGTAATAAAAACAGCATGGTACTGGCACAAAAACAGATACATAGATTAATGGAGCAGAATGGAAGACTTGGAAACAAATCCACACACTTACAGACTATTGATTTTTGACAAAGGGGCCAAAAACATACACTGGAAAGAAGATAGCCTGTCCAACAAATGGTGTATCAAAACTGGTTAACCATATGCAGAAAGATGGAAATAAATCCCACTTTCTAACCCTGCACTAGAGTCAATTCAAGATGGATCAAAGACTTGGAAATTAGACCAGAGACATTGAGGCTCCTTGAAAAGGGCATAGGTTCAACACTGCAACACATAGGCACAGATAAAAACTTTCTCAACAAGACCCTAAAGGCACAAGAAACTAAAAGGCGAATCAATACGTGGGATTGCATGAAACTGAATAGCTTCTGTTTAGCAAAGAAAACTGTCAAGAACCTCATTTGAGAGCCAACAGAATGGCAGAAGATTTTTGCCACCTATACCTCCGATAGAGGACTAATATCTAGAATATACAGATAATTCAAGAAACTCAACACTAAGAAAACAAATAACCCAACCAAAAAATGGGCAAGTGAATTAAATAGACACTTCGCGAAAGAAGAAATTCAAATGGCCAATAAATGCATGAAAAAAATGCTCAACATCACTGGCAATCAGAGAGATGCAAATCAAAACTACCCTGATATTTCACCTAACTCCAACTAGAGTGGCAATCATTCAAAACACAAACAACAACAAATGCTGGTGAGGATGTGGAGAAGTGGGAACTCTAAGACATCGTTGGTGGGATTGCAAATTAGTGCAACCACTTTGGAAAACAGTATGGAGGATCCTCAGAAAAATGGGAACAAATTTACCATTTGATCCAGTAATACCACTTCTGTGTATCTACCCAAAAGAAAGAACACCAAATTACCAAATTAATGCATGCGTATCTATATTCATAGCTGCACAATTCACCATTGCCAAAATATGGAACCAGCCAACATGTGCATCAACAGATGAATGGATTACAAAACTGTGGGATATGTACACAATGGAATTTTACTCATCCATTAAAAAAAACACAATTACATTGTTTACTGGGAAATGGATGGAACTGGAGGACATTATGCTAAGTGAGATTAGTCAGTCACAAAAAATCAGGAATCAGATGCTTTTCCTAATATGCAAAAGCTAAGGAGAAATGGGTAACGGGAGGATTTCTAGATGAAGAAGATCCTATAGAGAAGCAAATAAGGTGACCCAAATGAGGGGATGGGAGGGGGGAAGAGGGAAACTCTCTAAAACACATGATGTACTTAAACTAACATATCAAAGTCAATCACTAAACCAAGCATGGGAAGGAGGGATGGGGAGGAAATGGGGTGGGAATTGGGTAATGGCTAATTGGTTGATATGTATATGTATGTCTACACAAGTCTTTTATGCCATTAAGATGTATGACTAAGCCAGGCGTGGTGGCACACACTTGTAATTCCAGCATTCAGGAAGCTGAGACTAAAGGATCGCAGTTCGCGGACAGCCTCAGCTACTTAGTGAGGCCCTCTGCAACTTAGTGAGACCCTGTTTCAATATAAAGAATAAAAAATAGGACAGGGGTGTAGCTCGGAGGTCAAATGCCCCTGGCTCCATCCCCAAACTCACACACACAAAAAAAAACAAAAAACAAAAAGAAAAGATATATGACAACAATGCACTAATAAAAAAAATTTTAAAAAGCAACTTTCACTTAACAACCAGCTAATGTGGCAATTCAAAGGTTTGGGATCCTCATTCAAATCAGGGGCTCTAAAAGGCCATCACACACCATATGATCAAGTGAAGCTCTTCTTGCAACTGCATTGCAAATCAGCCACTCTTCTTGCCCATTCCTTTACATATGGTGATGGTCAATTTTATGTGTCAATTTGACCGTGTTAAGAAACGTCTAGATCACAGCACAAGTATTTTTGAGTGTGTATCTGTAAGAGTATTTCTGGAAGAGACTAGGGTTTGAATCAGTAAAGAAAATCTGCCTTCACAAACTTGGGAAGGTATAATTCACCCACTGAGGGCCCAGAAAGAATGAAAAAGAAGAAGGGTAAATTCTCTCCCCTTGAGCTAAAACTCCATCTTCTGCTCTAGGACATCAGAGTTCTTGATTCTTAACCTTTAGACTCCAGGATATTACCAGCTACTACTCACCCAACCCTCCACCCCCATTTTTAGGTCACAGACTTGGATTATCTTATACCACTACCTTTCCTGAGTCTCTCTAGCATGTAGATATATATTATGGGACCTCTTGGCCTCCATAATTGCAAATTGCATGAGAATCCCTCACATACAAACATGGTGTGTGTGTGTGTGTGTGTGTGTGTGTGTGTGTGTGTGTGTGTGTCTGGAGAGAGAGAGAGAGAGAGAGAGAGAGAGAGAGAGAGAGAGAGAGGGAGTGCAAGCGAGCCTCTAGCTGAGAAGATCCTTTAAAGTTATCCTAAGAAGACTGAATCTTAGGACGATAGACATAGCTTGTGTCCAAGAACAATGACCAATAAACTTCTTGACATACATATCTATCTCTTAGAGTCTTTTTCCAAAATATTTTTAAAAAGGGAATTAGTGCTGAGACTAATTCTAGGAAATAGACTCTAAAATGGAATATCATAACTGGTCACCCATTGACCAGCTGGCAATGAAGACCTTATCACTGGTTCTAGGTGATTATGATAACTGCTGACATGCTACAGCAGTTCCATTGTTAAAACTTTCACCAGTGACAAACTAGTGGGAGGGAGTACACTGGTGTAAGCATATTCAAGTATTCAACAAGTCTGGAGGGATTAGTCATATAGATCATAATAAAAAGTAAAGATAATAACTAAGGCAAAGTGTGAAGGCCAGAAGGCCTCTTAGGCAGCATATAAAAATCTCTAATGTTCTGCAGCCAAAGGGCAGGAAAAGCGAAATATCAGGCCCAGGACTTAATTACAAGATAGCATATTTATGGAAAATGCTGAGCTCTCAGCCCTAAGAGGTCTAATGTTCCAAAGTCAGTAGCTTGATGGGGACAGAATAGGAATATAAAATACAGAATGGAAACATGTGGGTTCATGCATTTGTATATCTAGAATCTCAAATTTCCCCAGACCCTCTAGGTCTGCAGCAAATCTTTCATTCCTATTAAAGGCTAGTTTTCCATACTTCCTTGCACAGGCTGCAGGCCTCTACCTTGAAAGAAAATACCTGCCCTTCTTAAAATCCAACCCCACTTCCATCTTAGGCTACCCAACCAACTGTTAGAGTTAAGTCACAGAATAAGCTGGCCAAGGAGGTTCTGGGCCTACTAAAAATAAAAAAAAGTAAGAGCAGGGGGTAGCACAGAAAATATATACCAGTGGGAACCAGAAAAGTAGAACTGGATCCTGACAGTGCTAGATCAAGGGGATAGGAAACATAAATTTGCATAATAGGGATCTTGTTGATATGGAAGCATTCTCTCATGATACAGGATTTTACATTCTGGTAAGGAGCTTGGTAATAGGGCAAACATACTATTAGATGGCCCTTAGAAGCTAAAAATGTTTCTTATTCATACAAAGTGAAGTAAAACTGCTATGGCAGATGTGGAAAAATGAATCAACTGGTTGGAGAAATGATAATATTATAGTGGACAGATTACATCAAGCTGGAAAATCCACCAGCAGATTGAATTCCAGGGAAGTACAGGAGAACATGATGACAAACTTGCTGGCAAGAGGACCACCAGGATCGTTGAGGAGCTCAGTGGCAGCCTTTCCCTGTGGGTCATAGCTAAGGACCTAGGATGATATTACAGAACTCTCTCTCATAGCAATAAGGATAAAGGGATCTAGAAATAATAGACAATGGAGATGGTAAAACTTGGGAAACAAATTGAGGAATAATATCATTACAAGTGAGTTATTACTCACAAGGAGCTATGAAAATGGTTTGAATAACATGGTGTTCTTCAAGAAAAGAAATGGGTGGGAAAGTGAACATGTCTTGGCCTGTCAGAAATAGGAAGGTCATTGATTATTTCAAGTTCTGCAGATACCAGCAAAAGCCACGCCCCCCTCGGCATCTGCATTATTATTATTCATGCAGTCCATAGGCAGAATCTCAAAGTGAGAAACAGCCCCGAGAGAAGGTGTGGTCGCTGGCCAAAAGTACTCTCCACTTTTAGATATTCTTTCATAACTATTATTCTTCTAGTATTCTTTTAACTCTCTATACAAATTGCTCCGGTGATGTGAGATCAGGACTATGAAAGAAATTGAGTCCGTGGAAATAAATTCTCTAATAATTTGTCTAAACGCCATTGGCTCTGCTCAATAGTAATGAAAAAACTGGCCAGAACTCAGATGCTGTGATAAGCATTCCAGCTGCAGCAATCACAAATGGTCTCCGACCCTCATTCCTATCACTAACTTAGGTTAAGCCATTAACTCCGGTAACCGGTAGCTCAGTTTAAGGTAACTCTGTTTATCCTTGAGATCCTGCCTAGAGACAGAGAAGATAAAACTTTGTGTGTGACTTCAAAGCAATTTAGTTGATGAACAACTTAGTCGCCCAAATACAATAGAGCCGAAGGAAAAAGATTGTTGACTTTACGCCCAGTATGAGCATTCCCCGAGACAGAGAGACTGGCCGCATGGTTAGAAATGAATATGACAAAATAAAGGACAGATGCTCTAAATATATATGTATGAAGGAAAGGAAATACCGTAAGAGTAAGAAAAGCATTTTTGCATGAGGAAGAGCTTATCATAAGAACGTCCCAACTGGGAAAGAAAGGAATTAGAAAGTTAGAAGCAGGTTGCAGAGGGTTTGTGACAGGGAAACGGATTATTAAAGATGAATAGGCTTTTAACAGACTTGTTGTCTAAAGAAGAGTGTTCAGCAGTTAAGGAAATACATCTGACAACTAAATCCAAGAACTTCATGGTGTTGTTTGTGGTGTTTTGTCTGCCAAACTGTGTTGTGAGTTTGCTTAAGCTTTCAGATTTAGAAGGTAAGATGCCAACACCTGAAGAAACTCTATCACATCCACCTGAATCACCACATCTCCCCACACTTGCTATATGAACTGAGCCCAAAAGATGGAAAGTTCCAAGAAAGTTAAAGAAGATTCCCCAAGAAGCCTCCAAGCCTTGGGCATGCCCGTTTCTTCTGGAAGATTGCCCTTTGGAACTGCTTGTCTGCAAGATCTGGGAGAGGATCCGGAGTTAATCTCTTGAAAGCCAAAAGCCAGCTGAAAACCGGACTAGTTTTTTTACCTTTGTTTACGTGTCATTCACTATTGTTTCACAGTGATTGCATTCGCTTCCTTTTCTCTTACTATTAACTTTACTGGTGAAGGGTATAAATTTTTCAGGGTTCTTGTAATAAAGTGTCAATGGCTCAAGAAGCCTTTGTCCATATCAGATTCTTTCTAGAGAGCGCCGTCACTAGGAACTCTTAGTTCCTAGAAGGGAAAGAATCGCTGCAGATAAGAGGCTGCAGTACTTCACTCTAATCCTTCCCCATCTTTGCTGAGGTTCTCGACCGCGAGTGGACTCGCGCCCCAATTAGACTGAGCTGGTCCGCGACAAAGTTCCAGGAATCTGATGATGCAGATGAAGATTATGAAAGAGATTCAGGTCCTCCTGCTAAAAAAAATTTGATCATCTCCTCCAGAAGCTAAAAATAAGAGGCGATCTGAAAAGAATTCATAGGAAGACTGTGAGGACTCAGAAGAAAAAAAATTATGACCAAGAAGGATGATTCTCATTCTGCAGAAGATAGTGAAGATGAAAAGGATGATCATAAAAATGTGTGCCAGTAATGGTAGGCAGCATCTAAAGCAGCCTCTAAACAGAGAGATGTTCATGGAAGGTGTGGCTAATGAAGAAGAACAAGAAGAGGATGAGGCACCATTCCAGAGAAAGATTCTAGCAGTGATGAGGATTTTCTAATGGAAGATGATGATGATAGTGACTATGGCAGTTAAAAAAAAAAAAAAGATGATTAAGAAGTCCAGTCCTGAGAAAAAAGAAAAAAAAAATGCCCAAACCCAGGCTAACGGTTACAGTGACGCCAAGTCCAGTGAAAGGCAAAGGGAAAGTGGGTCGCCCACAGCTTCAAAGGTATCCAAGGAAAAGACTCCTCCCAAAGAAGAAGATGAGGAACCAGAAAGCCCTCCAGCAAAGATGTCTGTAAGCCCCCTGCCCGAGAAATCTGAGGATGAAGGGTCTGAAGATGATGCCCATTCTGGGGAGGATTAAAAATGATGATGGTTTGGGGAGAGATTTAAATTATTTTAAAAAAGAAAAAAGAGAGTGGAAAAAAGAGAACCTACTTATAATAGAACATGGTTTTGGCTATGGCTTACCTCATGGGCTTTCACTGCTTTTTTTTTCCATTTGTTAAAATATTTTCTCTCTTTTTAAAGAAAACCATTGTATGTTGAAATGTTCAAGTTACCTTTTTGTCTTTTGTTCTCCTCTTTGCCACCCTCCCTCCCCTTTTCTTAATGAAAGCCATGTGTAATTAAAAAAAAAAAAGAAATGGGTGGCCAACAACTAGATTTCTTAATTTATATGAACAAAATAAATCAAAGATGGATTTATTTGAAAATCTAGAATCATCAGATAATAACAGCTCAATAAAAAATTATCAGGTACAAAAATGCCTCAAGAAAAAACTAAGTTCATAGACCTAAGTCAGTTGCGGATAAAAAATTCAATGAATGATAAAGATTCTGGATCTCTAAAAGAATGAACCTTATAATACCATAGCAAGTATATATGCTGGTCTTCCCTAAAGGGGCAAAGAATACTCATATTTTTTAAAGACTCTTGGACACAAGGTCCTTCACATTGGTAAGCAGAGGCCAAAAGAGGTATCACAGTCTTTTGTTAGAATGAAAATGAGTGTGAACCAGGTATTAGTTGAATCTTGGATCAGGCCTGGCTTAAGGTAGGTCCACTAAATTCATGATGGTCATTACTTTTGTCTCTCTATATATAACTGAACTTGGTTTCTGGATGTATAATTGGACTGGACATACTTTATAGTCTGTATACTTAGTCTCTAGCATACAGGGTAAAAGCTTTCATGTAGGAAAAAAAACTACATGGAAATCTCTGATGTTTCCTTCTCACAATCCAAAATAATACTCCATCCCAGTGGAAATGCCAGAGGTTAGCGTCATCCTTACAGACTTAAAGAATGTAGGAAGGGTGGCCACTATCACGCTCCAATTTAAATTTCTCATAACCCTAATGAATTCTACAAAGTCAGATGGATCCTGAACATGAACTTTGATTACCATAAACTTAAGAAATTTCAGCTGCTGTGTGAGGTGTGGCAAGTTTACCAGAATTGATCAATATAGGCTCAGGTAGAAGCCATGCAGCCATGAATATGTTAAATGTCATCTTCTTCACTCATATCAGGAAGAACGGTCAGGAACAGTTCATAGTCACTTGAGATGGACAAGCACGCACATTTGGTCTTGCCCCAAGGCTCTGCTATCACCAGCCTCTGTCTTGCATGCCGCAGTGCAAGCAGTGCAGCTGCCTAAGCTGTATGACTCATGGTCAGCTCACAGCATTTCATCTGCTCAAAGATTGGAAGCAATTTTAAAAATTGATATGGTTTTATAATAATTAAATATAGGTAATTCAGATAGATAGCACTTGTTGCTGAAAGCCTACCATGCTTCATGCTTAAAATTTGGCTAGTAGAAAGAAACATATCTTCTATGTTAGGATGATATAATTACTAGCACCCCATCTATATGAAGACAATGTCTAGATAATGAATACAAATAGTTGTAAATTAGGAGATACTTTGTAGGCTTCCAGAAGCCAAAATAACCATGTGAAAAATGAAGAATTTGATTAACTACACGGTTATTTCCTCTATATAATACTATAGTCTTCAGCTAGTAGATCTCATAAGGACCTTCAAGGTCATCTAATCTAACACTTTAATATTACAAATGAAGAAACTGAGGCAAAAGGTCTAAAGAATTTGCCTAATACATTTTGCCTAATATAATTTAAATTTGACCAAAGCCTAATTTACATCCAATTATATTCCCATAAAACTAAGTCTCATCAATTCCATATTTAACAATTAAAAACCAAAATCAATCAAATCAAAAATGCAATCACATAAAAGAGATTCATATATTAAATCATAAAAAATAGAACAGGTGATTAAACAAGGAGTCATTTGTTCAGCCATCTCCTTCTCTGGAAACATAGTTCACATATCACGTGGCCTTAAGTCTTTATTTCTTCTAGCAAAATCCTTTACACAAACTCATAATGACACAAAGTTGCTAAAATTTATGTCCCCATTTCCCCCTGATTAATTTATAGACTGAACATTATCACTTTTAATCATTTTATGAGACTGGTATTTTTATGGCCAGAAAAGGCCTCAAGGTTATCTTTTGTGTTATAGAATTTGGTCTCTAAGCTCTAGGAATCCAAAGCTTGATGGTCTGATAAGTCAGAGGAAAAAATAACTTACTCCTCCCAAACCTATATAAAGGCTAATGGCTGCCATAAAAGTCAGAAATCATTCAGGCAAAGGCCTCTATTGATCAAATCCTATAGACTCTTTTTAACATTAATTTTTCTTGGCCTCTTTCTTTGAACTTGGGTGCTCTCATTCCTTGAATTCATTAACACATCACTCTCCTGATTCCCTTCCTACTTCTCTGACCATCTCAGTTTCATTTACATCACTGCTTCCCAGGCCTTAAGTGTTAAAATGCCCAAGAGGTCTATCCTTGCCTATTTGCCCTCTTTATTTTCTGTCACAGGAATTTTTCGTCTTTTCTTTTTTTCTTCTTCTTATTAGTGTGTGTGTGTGTGTGTGTGTGTGTGTGTGTGTGTGTGTGTTTTGTGTTACTGGGGATTTAACCCTTTAATCCATAGGAGTTCTACCACTGAGCTATACACCCAAGCCTATATATGTGTGTGTGTGTGTGTGTGTGTGTGTGTGTGTGTGTGTGTGTATTATTTTTTAAATTTTGAACAGGGTCTCACTAACTTACTACACACTGACTTTGAACCTGCAAGCTTCCTGTCTCAGCCTCCCAAATACTGGGATTACAGGTATGTGTAACTACACCTAGCCTATAACAGAAATTCTTAAGAGAGTAAGTATGAATAGAAAAAATTAAGTCTTCATTCCCACTAACTTAAGTTTAGGATTTTCTTCAATTACAAAAGTACACAGTAAACTATAGTAATATTATAGCTATGTTCATGTTGCAAGCAATTTTTAAAATCAGTCACAGATTCTTTATATCATAATCAAGTTAAGAGATCTCCAAATATCATTTACAACCATCACCTCTCTCAAGAATACTGTAGGGGAAAACCATCATGTAGAAATGTAACTTAGGAAGCACAAGAATAAAGAAAGGATAGAGGCCCATGGAAACACAGGGGAGAGCTGTGTAATTCTCTTTTGAAGAGTTAGGGAGTGTTTTACAGAAATAACTTATGGCATGGACCTTCCAAGATATATAGGAGTCATCCAGATGAGAAAAAAAAGGGAGAGGCCCTTTGAAAGCCAACACAGCAAAAACATCCCCAGGCAGAGTTGTAAGGAGAAGAGTGGATAGTTTTGCTCCCTAGGAGCACAGGACACAGGTGAAGGAGGGCAGTGCAGAGCAGAGGCAGACAGCAAAGTGAGAGGTATATGGGGAGAAGCTACAAATGGCTGTTATGCTATACTAAGACCTTCAGATCTTTTATTACAGACAATGGCAAACCACTAAAGTCTTTCTTTTGTTTTGTTTTTGGTGGTACTGGGGTTCCTGGAAACCCTTCTACCTCCAGGCTACACTCCCAGACCTATTTTATATTTTTATTTGGAAACAGGGTCTCTTAAGCCAGCGAGGCTGGCTTTGAACCTGTGTGATCCTCCCATCTCTGCCTTCCAAGCGTGGGGATCCACTAAAGTTTTAAATAGAATATTTCAATATCCCATTTGCACTTTTAAAGTGGCAATGCTAATAACCATAAGGAAGAAAAATTGGTAGTGGGAGAACAGTGAGAGAAGTGAAGTATTGTAATAGTTCAGGCAAGAGAGGTGAACTGCTGCCTTTGGAGATAAGAGGGCAATACAATTTTTTTTTGGGGGGGGTACTGGGGATTGAACTCAGGGACATTCTACCGCTGAGCTACATCTGCAGACCTACTTTTTTTTCTTTATTTTGAAACAGGGTCTCACTAAGTTGCAGAGGGACTCAGTAAGTAGTTGAAGCTGGCTTAGAACTTACACAATCTTCCTGTCTCAGCCTCCCAAGTATTGAGATTACAATCTTGTACCACCACGCCTGGCTTAAGTGCAATACAATTTTAAATGGATTATTTTTTTGACTTAGTTCATGGGATAATGATGATATTATTAAAAACAAAAAAAGAAGCTGTATAAATGTAAACACCAAATCTTATTTTTTTTTCAGGTTTGGGGATGGAACCCAGGGGCATTTGGCCTCTGAGCTACACCCCCTGCCCTACTTTTTATTCTTTATTTTGAAACAGGGTCTCACTAAGTTGCAGAGGGCCTCACTAAGTAGCTGAGGCTGTCCGTAAACCGCGATTCTCTGGTCTCAGCCTCCCGAATGCTGGGATTACAAGCGTGCGCTACCACGCCCGGCTCACACCAAATGTTAATTTGAAAAGAATATCACATGCTCTGAGAAGGCATTCAGCTTTATGCATCACAGAACATGCCACTAGCTGCTTAACACAAATAAGATTTTATTTATTTTTTACTGAACAAGTAGTTTGGAGATGGGCAGCCACTGACACTCATCAATAACTTGATAATTTTTTGGCTTCACCAGGGAAGAGATATGAACGACAAGAAAAACACATGAAAAGTTCAATGCCATTAGCCATTAGGAAAATACATACTAAAACCATGACTATGAGGAGATGCTACTATTCATATATTAAAATTACTAAAACCCCAAAACTGACAAGGCCTAATGCTGGCAAAGATATACAACAACTGGAATTCTCAAAAATTGTTGATGGAATGCCAAATGGTGCAGCCTCTTTGGAAAATAGTTCAGCACTTTCTTATGGTCTTACCAAGTTAATTATATAGTTACCATATGAGCCAGAATTTCACTCTCAAGTATTCATCCAAGAGATATTAGAATTTATGTTCATGCAATGACCTCTACATGAATGTTTTTAACAACTCAATTCATAATCACCAAAACTGGAAACAATGCATATATTCCTCAACCAGTGAACAGATTTTGAAAATTTGCTGTATAAAATAAAAATAAATTAAAAGTTTCTATATGTGTAAGTAATAGAATAATTTTCATCAATTAAAGGAAACTAGTGAATGTGACACATATCCTTTAAACTAAGTAAATGAAAGAAACAAAAACAATCAAATGCACAAGTTCACTTGTAGGATATTCTGAAAAGGCAAAACTGAAAGAAATGTAATTATACCAGTAGTGACCCTGGGGTGAGGAGCAAAGATTGACCTCAGAGTCATGAGGGACTTTTATAGGATAATGTGAATGGTCGCTATCCTAATTGTGGTGGTGGTTATATGCCTGCATATATTTATCAGAATTCATGGAACTATACAGTTAAAAGAGTAAATTTTGCTGAATATAAATTATATTTTGATAAACTTCATATGAAAAGTTATTAAATTGATTACCTTATAGGACTAAGGTGCCAGCAGTAAAAATGAATATGATGTAAAACAAGTAGAAAGTTAATATTAAATGATAATTTAATGGTGAAATTTTTAATGTTCAAAGATGTAGCTATTAGACCTATGACAAATATCCAATGAACTTAAAGATAATTTCATTTTTTTCTTGATTCTGTTACTATAAATAGATTTCCTTGTCCAATATAATTTACTTTTTCAGAAATTCTCATGGTCTGACCCTTGTTACTTTGAGCAACTTCTCATTCAACTGTCTTTATCTTCATTTCATTATTTAAATTTTACTCTTTGCCACATACATGGCATACTATTTTACTTAAAATATGTATACTTTATCATTAAAAATAAATAAGGCTTTTGTAAGTCTGATCACATTCTCACATATATGATATAATGCCATGATTTTCAATTCCCATTTTATTATGTAAAAATAACTTTCAAATCATGAAATCTATTGCATTAAAATTATGATAGATTTTACAGTTTTTGAAAAAGACAGTAGTTGAAAATTTTACATTCGTCTACTGCTGAGAAATAAATAGCATCCTATCCGTTTTTTCAAGGTTTTCTGTGTGCATTGCTAATGCTAACCATTCAACTTCTCTAATTATGTCAAAATAGTATCTTCAGAAGACAATGGTCCGATTCACTAGGAATTCGAAAGCAGCATTGACTCAATAGAACTCCACAGACTTTTTCTCCCGTTTTCTCATGGCAGAATTTCTAGCTCATGAATACAAGTCTGGGATGTAATCAGAAGTAAGTTCAAGGACAACGGTGTTGAGTTTTCTGGGTTAATACACACTGGATTTGTGAAGTCATCTTTGCCCGAGTTCTCACCCTATCTCCTAAAAGACAGGCATGTCTGAGCACCATTAACAACACTGAGGACTTGTTCACAGGTTAAATTTCTCTTCTCTTTATGTACGCATTTTGTCATGGAGGTTTTGTCATGTTTCTCCTCCACAATTATTCCTCTTGTGAGTTTGCCCCACCTCCCTGCAGGCCTGGGAATGACTCTCAAACAGAGGTTGTGAATGCACCTCAAGGTCCACTTTCTGACCTCTTTTCTACACTGTACATGACTGTTTAATTTCCTATTTAAGACAAATTAATTGTTGCATGCTCTAATGAAACTGCAAAGGATCCTGCTCCAGTCTGCAGGCTCGGAAGAGGTTACCCAGAGGTTGTCCAGATTGATGGTTCTAGGGTGGGTGACCTGAAAATGAACTTTGACTAAACTTTGCTCTTTGTGCACTTGGCAGTCTGTACTTGGAAAGCAGCATTATCTGTAGCAGACAGTTTAAAACTTTAGGCTAAGATTTTGTTTGGAAGTTAGCCTTTGGAGGAGGGAGGGGGGCAGTCTCCTTTGTCAATCTTTTCCATGCCAGTCATATCAATTCTTATTCTAAGTGTTTTATTCTTCATTACATCCAAGTTACATTTCAAAATAGAAACTATTAACCCAGTTAAACATGTGGTTTTTCTTCTCTTTTTAACTTCTGCCTGACACTATATAAATCAGAATCAGTTTTTAAGTTTAACCTAATCTACCATGATACAAATTGCACAATGCCCAGCAGTTATGAATTTCATTAATATGCTTACAAATATTTGTTGATCCCCATAACCTATAGGCATATATTAAATACATCTTACTAATTAGATATAATCTGGCTTATGTTAGTATTGAAGACAGGTAGAGAAAAGTCACTAGATTTCAACTTTCCAATGCAGGACTACAACCTAGATATTTTCTCTAAGCTATTCATCAAAATGAACATTTGAGAACTTTTTCAATTATTGTGCCAGTACAAAGCAACAGGCACTCTGATTTAATTACTCAGGCTTAATCTACTTGAGCAGTTGGGCTGGACACTGTTTCTATAAAGGCACCTTTTAAATAACATAGACATACTCTTACTTAAGGACATATAAGAGAAGTAAGTGTAACTTTAGTATTTTTCATTATATTTCCTCATAAATGGTTGATTAACTATCAGGAAATTCTCAGAAGCATGAGTAGAAAAATCTCTTTATGAATGATGGTAATATTGACCTGGGACATGACTTAGCTTGTTTTATGAAATGATAGATTGAGATCAATAAGTCAGCACCTTCTGCCTTTTGGTTACTCTTCCTTTTTCTTCATTCTTCCATCTATCTGTTCCTGAAGTGATACAGGCAGTGGTCAGTGGTATCCCATTATCTCCCTTAGTCTCACAATAGCTTTTGATTAAAATGAACAAACCTTCGGAAGCCTTACTATACATGTATAAGCAGGCAGGAAAAGAGTTGTTATTTTTTTCCCTTGACTAAATTCCCTATAGAAGTATAGGAGAACATCATGAAAGATCACCACACACAGATGACATGGACAGGGAAGACTCTCAGTCTCCCCTGTCAAATCTGTGCAAATTCCCCATCTCAGCTGTACTGAGAAGCCAAATTGTTTAATCTTCTTAGAGGCGTTATTCAGCTAAGTTGGGGCATTTTAAATATTACTTTAGAAAGCATTAGAGCTTTTATTGGATTACAGAGTAGATCACAATTGCTTTCAGGAGCCAGGCATGGTGGTGCAAGTCTGTAATCCCAGTACTTCAGAGGCTGAGACAGGAGGATTGCAGGTTTGAGGTTAGTTTCAGCAACTTATCAATGCCCTCAGCAACTTAGTGAGAACCTGTTTCAAAATAAAATAGGACTGAGAATTTAACTCAGAGGTAGAACTCACCTGAGTTCAAAGCCCAACACCACAGAAAATAAATTAATAGATAAATAAATATCTTTCCTAATGCTATCATGTACTCCTTAAGCAGATCTGCTAAGCCTAGGGTCAAAGAGATTTGAGATTGCCAACCAGCTTCCCTGATGCTTGCCTACCATTTTTTTTTTTTTTTTTGTGGGGTGGGTGGATATGGAGTTCTCCAGCATCAACCTGTACCTACTGACTGGCAGAGCAGGAATTCAGAAAGACATACTTCTAGACTCCAGTCAACCAGCAAATACTCACCAACAAAACTCCCTCAAAGAATAAAATGCTATTCTGTGGCTTTTAATAAAGTTCTGTTATCCTTGAATAGACAGGATTGAGAAAGGAGTGTTGTTAGAAACTTCTATCAATGATCTGCCCTCTCTGCTCTTTACTCCCCTTCACTCACCTTTTAAAAACTCCAGGTTAGGATTGGAAATGCATATATGGTCAAACATAAAACAAAAGTCTTGGAAACAGGACTCTAGTGGCAGTGTTTCCGCGACGCTTCTTCTACTGAGAAAGCAATTGACTGAATAATCCTTGGTATATTGGCCCAATCTCCTTTGTGAGCATAAAGCTTGCCTGCCACATCCCAAGCTAAAGGTGAAAGGTGGAATGAAAGAAGCAGAAGCAGGTCATCTGATGAACAAAAATGTTCTGGGTTAATGTCAGAAATGAAGGTGGCCAAATGAACTGGGGATAAAATAACCTTTTTGACTTGGATAGGGATAATACCTGCTAAATAGACTGTCTTTCACAATTGTACACGAGGCATCACCAGCTCTTTTGGGGTCATTTCAAATCACACCAGGTGGTACTAACTTTGCTCAGAAACTGGAAATTGAGACAGCTGTGAGCAGGTACTTATCACAGTTCAGGATGCTGTAGAAAATGGGAGTGTGATGACCTGTTCAGTTGCTCCCATTCCCCACAGCTTTAACTCTCTTGCCTTTCTCTGTAGGAAAATGTTATTCTAGTGATGTTGTTGCCTAAACTTTTTAAGTTGTTGACTTATCTTTTGATAGAAAGTTACGAGGTGCCTTTAATGCTCCTACACAACAATGCTGAAGACTTAGTAGAAAAGAATGGTTGACAGTTCAGTGCTTTTTGAGGGTTTCTTCCACCTTGAACTTCATGTCAAAGCTTCCAGCCACCTGAATTCCCAAAGTATCTCATAAAGAGACACTAGGTATTCTGAATCCTTCTCTACTATCCATGTGCTTATTTTCCTTTCTTTTTGTTTATTATTATTATTATTATTATTATTATTATTATTATTTTGTATTAAAGATTGAACCCAGGGGCATTCTACCTCTGAGCTACCACCCCAGCACATTTTTATTTTTTGTGTTTTGAACAGTGTCTTCCTAGGCTGCTGGGGGTCTTGCTAAACTGCTGAGGCTGATCTCAAGCCTTTCCTTCTATCTCAGCCTTGAAGGTACTGGGATTACAGGCATGCATATCACACCCAGCTCTACTTTACTTTTAAAACATTTTAGGGAGCAGAGCCACTAAAACGGCTAAGACAGCATCACAACCAAGAAACATTAGACAAAAGCAAATTCCATTTCTTCTATTTTCAGCATCCCTGACCACAGGTCACCAGCAAATGAGAGTGTAGCCTAGCCCGAGGTTAATTCCTTCATCACAAATAATTATAGTGAATTGGTTCTCTACTGTCAGTGCTTACTATATTTTCAATTGTTTCAGCGCTAAAATAGGAAAAAACCTGAATGATGAAGGCCACACAGCCATTTTAGCAATGAAAATTATTTACTCTACACAATAACATTTTTGAATTGTTAAATGAAATAACTCATTTTGAGCTTAATGACTGACATACTGGAAAAATTTGGAAGGAGGGGAAATTTGTTACCCTAAAACCTATGATTAAGTCTGTCAATCATTAAAAGGGGGAAGAAAGATTGCTTTGTCTTTTATGTTTGAGCATTTTCATCGAAGAATGGCAATAATTAAAACTCAGAAGATACTAAGCTGAAAGATTATTAATCTATTTTAGTAGAAAATATATAGAATTTTAAGCTCTTTGGAAAAGATTTTCATTTCTAGAGGGCTATTACAATGTTCAGGGATCTACAGTTCTCTGTAATATAACCTTACTCATTCTTCTTTCCTCTTTTTCATGCTGACTCTTGGGTTTTTCTTTGCTTTTTCTATTTAGGGGAGGCAGATTTTCTTTATATTGTTTCCAGACAACATTGAGGTGTGAAGCAAATACAAGACAATCAGGTACAAACTATTCATTAGAGTAAGAGAAGAGTCAGAACTACTCAACCAAAATTAACAAGAAGGGATGTAACAAACCCACCTTCTTACAATTCATTTGAAAGTCAGATAATATCAATTAGCATTTATCAAATAAGAATGGGCAGGTGAGGATGACAGCATTTTACTTATCTTGCAGGAAGATGTGATGATGAATGACTCATTCATGAAATATTTTAAGTCAGCATTTCCTGAGCACTCACAGACTGCATTTAAGCAACTCTAAAGATCCAGGTAAAATAAAAACTTGCCAGACATCATGGCATCTACCTGTGATCCCAGCACCCCAGGGAGGCTGAGGCAGGAGGGTCACAAACTCAGCTGAATATAGACTAGGCTATATTCTCTATAGAGAGATTCTGTCTCAAGAAAAAAAAAAAAAGGGATTGGGAGGTTGGAGATGTAATTCAGTGGTAGAGCATCTCTGGGTTCAATCCTCAGTACAGCAAAAAAAAAAAAAAGCAATAAAATTTTAAAAAGCAAAACAGAAACACTCAGTTGTGATGTTTCTATCTCACTGAATCTCAATATAATGCATATTTACAGTGCAGCAATAAGTGTATATGAAAGCAGGAGGTGGTGGTACACACCTGGATTCTCAGTACTTGGAAGACTGAGACAGAAGAATCACAGGTTCAATACCAACCTCAGCAACTTAGGCACATACTCAGCAACTTAGTGAGATCCTGTCTCAAAATAAAAAATAAAAGGGCTGGGGGTGTATCTCAGTGGTAGAATGTTTCTGGGTTCAATTTCCAGTAACAGCCACAACCCCCCCCCAAAAAAAGTACATGAAATATAAAAATAATAATAAATAAAAAATTAAATTTAAAAAATAGAAGAACTCAGTTTTGAAGGCACAATTGGATAGACACACACCCAGTTCACTGAGTTAGACTTTAACCTTCCAACTGCTCATGTCCCAAAAATGAGCATAAAATGAAGTTGACTGGAACTCTAGTTCAGGCTGAGTACATTTTCTGTGTAAGCATATTACCCTTTTCTAAGGAGCTCCTGGGCTCTGCAATTAATTCCCACCCTCCAACATGGTTCCCACTAGACCTGTTTATAAAGAGATAAAAATGATAGCAAAGAGACAACTTGAAATGATTTGTCCAAGAAACTGTGAATACGGACCCACTTGCTGGACCCTCAGGGCAGCATTTGATCCAGTATATTAAACAATCTTCTGGACTAAACAGCTTAGCGGGATGCTTTGCATATGTACATTGCAGTTGTCCTTGTTACCACTTAATCTAATCTAATGCTTATCCACCCTCCAGGTTCTCACCACTGTGTGAAAACACCCACATACAGTAGTTTCAACTCAGGAAAACACAGACCTTCTCATGCCTCAGTTTACTTACTAGTAAATCAGGATTCCTGCAGGGGAGAACTGACCTTGCCACTCCCGTGCTGAGTTTAAATTCACTACGAAAGTTCAGGCTGTTTATATTTTATTTGAATATTGGATATCAATACCAAGGCCAGAAATGTGAGAATGAAATGAAGCATTAAAAGCAAATTTAACTGGTGAGATAGGACTAACTTAGGTTATGTCAATAAATTTGAATATTTTGATTTACTTAGCCTTCCAGTAAAATAGGTAATTATCTATATGAAATGGTTACAAAACTGGAATTTCATGGGAAACGAATTCAACTCAGCTACTGTTGTTTTATATTATTATTATTATTATTATTATTATTATTATTATTATTATTATGCTTATTTCTTAAATGTGCATGCACGAAGTACCGCTGCTGTACACTGGGTCTAAGGGCACAAGACCGAGCATTTTGCTGAGGCTACACACAGGCAGCAAGCAGACTGACTCTGCCAGGGTGGAGCTTATAATTTGACAGAGGAAAAACACAAAGTGCTTTCAGATATCTCATGACACATAAAATTAAAGCGCACTACGAAGGAGTATACCACCAAGGCCCCAGTCCACCAGGGAGAGTCAAACAACAAACAAGGCAGATAACCTATTGACAAAATGGCCTGTGCCTCGTCTACAGAAATACTGAGAACACTGCCTTGATGAGTGAGTGTACTATAAGGCCAATCTCAGCCTTGTATTGTGGCAACTTAGGAACGCTAGGGGGAAAAAAAAGAGAGAGGTTCAAAAAAACAGATTCCATGGACATGGCTTTAAAATGTCTTCTTTTATGAAGTAGATGGGTTTAATGAAAATATAACTGATTTAATTTTAGAGATGCATGAATTATTTTTCTGGTGGCTGGTATGTGGAAGAATGCAGGGAGTGTTTGCTTCAACTCTTAAGATATGCAGAGTATAGGCCTGGAGATGTAGCTCAGTGATAGAGTGCTTCCTGGTTATGTGTAAGGCCTTGGGTTTGAGCCCCAGCACTCCCTTCCCAAAAGTGAAGAGATACGCAGAGTATAAAACATGGGAAAAATCAACATTTAAGTTAATTAAAATACTTTATCATAATTATCAATTAAGCTGTCAAATAATATACAAACATATTTAATTGGGCAAAATAAAGAGGTACTAAAAGTGGGGGGGAGGCGTAGGAGTAAGGGCCCAGAAAGCTTACTTGGAATTTGTTGTGTCCTTTTAAATAGTATCATTTTCAGCTGAAATATCACAAATACTGATACATTTGAAAAGTACGTCCTTAATACCATGCAAATGCAATACTCAGCATTTACCAGTGAGCTATTAGAACCTTAGAAATTGAAAATCCAAAACATGAAATACTAGTCGGGCATGGTGGTGCATGCTTATGATTCATTAGTTGGGAGGCTGAGAAAAGGGACCACAGGTTCTGAGATATTAGGAATTAGGACTTCAGCCTACAAATTTGGGAAACAAGAAGGATACATAACTGCTAAAAACAACAAAACATTGATTTAAACATCTGTATAAACGGAGAGACATACTGGTTTCATGGACCAGAAGACTCAACAAAAAGAGGCAGATTCTCCCCAAATTGAGCTATATGTATGGCATAATTTCATTCAAAATTTCAGTGGATATTTTTGGATATATAGACAAGTATAGCAAAAATTTACATGATAAAGCAAAAGAACTAGAATCACCTTTTTTTTGAAAAAAGAATGAAGTCAAAGAAATCAAACTCTGAGACTTACCATAAAAGTATAATTAAGACGGAGATGCAAATCAAAACTACCCTAAGATTCACCTAATTCCAACTAAAATGGAAATCATTCCAAACATAAATAACAACAAATCCTGGTGAGGATGTGGAGAAGTGGGAATGCTAATACATTGTTGGTGGGATTGCAAATTAGTGCTACTTTGGAAAACAGTATGGAGGATCCTCAGAAGAATGGAAATGTACCTACCCTGTGATCCAGCAATACCACTTCTAAGTTGTACCAGTATTGGAAAGAGGTTTCAAAAATATATTAATGTACCAGTAGTGGGGAAAGATTTCCAATTTAAAAAAATATATATCTTTGGTAGTAAAGAAAGCCAGGGGCTTCAGGGAAAAGAGAGGCAAAGTTCCTCAGGAAAAAGGGCCTTTTTATATTTCTAAATCCCAGATCCCTGATAAGCAATTTAACACATCTTGGGAGTGTAACAAAAGGTGTGGGGGTCTGTGCCTGAGACAGGCTGCCCCCCCCCCCGCCGCCTCAGAGTGGGCAGATCTGGCTGGGGTGGAGATGAGCAGGATACCTGGGTTAGAGATAGGGCAGCACATCTAGATATCAAAGGATCTACCCAGATCTGGTCCGGCTGACTCTAAGAATGGTCTTCACATGTTGTATCTTTGGTGCATTCGCTCGAACCACCCCCCTATGCCATTCTTGAATGACATGGGGCTGTAACTATCTTCTGTATTTCTATCTTTTTAATAAACTTCTTTAAATCTTCAGCAAGAGTCTGGGCTGTCATATACTTATCCTTAGCTCAGGACAAGGACCCGCCTTTTTTTATCTTTTTATCTTAATGTGGTTTGAGGGAAATTGTGTCCGGGACCCTAACAGGGATCCCGGGGACAGTTTCCCCAAACCGTAACAATTTACCCAAAAGAATGGAAACCAAACTATCAAACTTATGCACCCATATCTATGTTCATAGCTGCACAATTCACCATTGCCAAACTATGGAACCAGCCAAGATGTCCATCAAGAGATGAATGGATTACAAAACTATGGGATATGTACACAATGGAATATTACTCATCCATATAGAACAAAATTATGTGATTTACAGGAAAATGGATGGAACTTGAGGATATTATGCTAAGTGAGATTAGTCAGTCACAGAAAGTAAGAAATCGAATGCTCTCCCTAATATGAGGAAGCTAGGGAGAAACAAAGGTTATAGGAAGAACTCTAGACAAAGGAGGGGAAACCATAGATGAGCAAATAATTAGGCCTAACTGGGGTGATGGAAGAAGGAAAGAGAGAAATTCCCTAATGTACATGATGTACATTCACAAACATATCAAAGTCAATCACTAAGCCAAACATGAGAAGGAGGGAAGGGGGAGGAAATAGGGGAGAAATGGAGAAGGACTATATGAATGATGTGCGCATGTAGGCCTCTACCATCTCATACCGCATTAAGATGTATGACTACAATGCACCAATAAAAAATAAATTTTAAAAAAATGCTAACTTCCCACGGTTGATTTGAATGGCTACTGTGTGGGACAAAAGATAAAAAATAAAAAATAAAGTTTGCAAATAGCAAAGTCTTAAAAGAACCAACGATTAAAAAAAAAGTGTAGTATTGGTAATTGGGTAGATATATAGATTAATAGCACAGAATAAAGAAATAGGCCTACAAATTTTTCCAATTGAATATTTTTAAAATATATAAAGACAATTCATGAAAGAAAAAAGACAATCTTTTCAACAAGTGATATTAGAATAATTGGATATTCATATACCAAAAGATCAATCTCAACCTAAATGATACATCTTATACAAAAATTAATTCAAAATGAATCACAGGTCTAACTGTCAAATTCAAAATTATAAAACTTTTGGAAGAAAACATAGGGGGGAACTTTTTGTGATCTGACATTAGAAAAGAGTTCTTAGCTATGACACCAAAAGCTTAAATCATAAAAGAAAAAATGATAAATGGACTTCATCAAAATGTAAAACTTTCACTCTTCAAACAACAGCTATAAGAAAGAAAAGACAAGGTATAGACTGTGGGGGAAAAAAAAAGATTTGAAACCATGGACTGAAAAATGACTTATATCCAGAAGGTGTGAAGAACTACGAAAACTTGAATTCATTTGAAAGTGGGATAAAGACTTCAGCAGATTCTTAACCAAAAAGGCTATATAAAGGCAAATGATAGGCTTGTAGAGTACAATTTATTCTGTTCTTTCCTCACTTTATATGCTTTTTATATATGAATTTTTATGTCTACTTTATTTGAACTAATTTTCTCAAATTGTTAGACTACATGTTACCATCTTTTTTTTTCTCTCCTCTTTGTTGGTATGGGGAACTGAACCCAAGGGCATTCGACCTCAAAGCTCAGCCCTTTTTAAAAACAAAACAAAACAAAACAAAACAAAACACCCAGAATCTCAGTACTCTGCAGTAGCTCTCCTCAAACCTGGAATCCTCCTGTCTCAGACTGGAATTACAGGCACATGCCACCATGTCCAGCTTATCTTTGTAGATTTAAAGAAAAAATAAATTTATTTGCTCAATCTTCTTACACTTTAATTCTTTTTCCCAGGTTAAATTTTCTTCTTTTTGTACTAGATACAATTTTTTATTTTAAAATATATTTCTCTAACTCCTAAAAAATAGTTTGGCTGAATAGCTAGGTTGATGTTTCATTTCCTTTACCATTTGGAAGATTTTCCATTATCTTCTGGCTTCTTGCTGTTGAGAAATCTACTGTTTTGTTGGAATTCTTTGCTGTTATTTATTTATTTATTTATTTATTTATTTATTTATTTTTATTTTTTGGCGGGACTGGGGATGGAACCCAGGGATATTTGACCTCCGAGCTACACCTCCTGCCCTATTTTTTATTCTTTATTTTGAAACCAGGTTTCACTAATTTGCAAAGGGTCTCGCTAAGTAACTGAGGCTGTCTGCGAACCGCGATCCTCCAGTCTCCACCTCCCAAATGCTGGGATTATAAGCGTGCTGTTATTTTTAAATTTTTTCTTAGTATATGGTGTTTTGCAGTTTTACTGTGGTCTCGAGGTAAGAGACCATTTTTTAATTTATTATACTTGGGACTCACAGCGATACTGGAACACCCCCACACACACTTTATCTCTGTTTTTTCCTTCTGAAATCCTACTAAGCATAGGTTGGATTTTCTCATTTTTTCCTCTCTGTGTATGCATGTGTGTGTGTTTGTGTGTGTGTTTGTGTGTGTGTGTGTGTGTGTGTGTGTGCAATAAATGTATATATTTTCCAGCTGTTTTACTCTTTTTGCTGCCTCATGGGTAATTTCCTCAGATCTGTCATGTAGTCCATTAGCTATGTTTAAGTATGTATAATCCATTATTTAAGACTTCTATCAAATGTTAATTTTAATGACTTCATTCTTTATTTCTAAAAATATATCTGATTATCATCAAATATGTTTGTTTTTTATTGTACCTTTTTATCCTTCATTTCTTCTTGCACCTATTTTATTTTTTTATTTTTTAGCATTCATTTCCTAATGTCCAATAGTCCTATTATATAAAAAAAGCTTGGGCTGTACCCAACAGTTTGTTGTTTTGCTATTTCCAATTCTTGATAAATTACTTCCTAGCATGGTTACTTCTATTTGGATTGCAAGCTCATCTTCAGCAAGACTTCTGGGTATTTAAGTCTAAAATATTAAATGCCCCTAAAAAGAAGTTTTTTTTTCTTTTGTTTGCTAGTGATACCAACAAGAGTATAACTAGGTGTTTGTTACTCAGTCAAAGGATTTAATGCTCACCTTTCCATGAAGCACAGGCCATGGTTATACATTCTAAGAGGAATTCTTTTATGCTTCAGAGTAAAAGGCAAAGAGGATGCCTGGGTTTGTTTGTTTTCGTGTTGGTTCTATTCCCACGTTCACTGAAGTTGTAGCCTATTGAGACTCTTAGCATTGTACAAAAGTTTCATTTCAATGTATGCCTTCATACAGACCCAATTCCTAATCTTCTATCTTCATTTGAGCAAAAAAAATGAAATTCTAAAATTACTATGACTCATGATCTCTACTACCCAAACTTTCACCCACCTCAGCTCTGGTACAGCTTCTGGTTTACCACTCAGCTTCATTTTTTACTACTAAGCTTTCTTCTGAGCTCTGCCATGCATTTAAATGGATGCTGGAAATATTTCAGTTGTTTGTAGTAGTAAGATTTTTAATTCATGTTTTGTTTTTGTTCTGTAGAGAAGTATTTACCAATTGTTTTCAGTTAATATTTAAAATATTAAATGTATACACCTTGAATATTCTTTATTTCGGAGCTCCAGTGGCGCAATCAGTTAGCGCGTGGTACTTATACGGCAGTACATGCAGAATATTCTTTATTTCACACTCTGAGGTTAAATAAAAGAGATTAAGTCTGACTTTGCCACTGACTAGCTAAATTACTTAACCATTTGTAACATGGGCATAATGACAGTACATGCTCCATGAGTTTGTTATGAGAGTTAATATCTATCAAGTGCTCAGAACAATAGCTGGCATTTACTAAACACTATCTAAATATTATATAAGAATCTTGGGTTGCTGCCTAAAACTGAAAATAAATAAGAAAAGTCAGTAGTCTTCTAGTACATTAGTGTGTACATTTAAAACAAAAAAAATTCACTTTGCCTTAAAATTGGGTATTTGAGTATTTAAAATAGGTACTGTATAAATAGAAGATTAACACGGGCCAAAAGTATTTTTATTTAAAATCACTAGGTGATCACACCTGTAGTTGGACAGTACCTTTCACTCAATCCAATTCTCCTCACTCCACATTTCTTTTCTCTAGCTTACATACTCACCTTGTCACTCACATGTCTCAACTTGCTATAAGCAAATAACTGTAAAGGACAACTAAAGTAACTATCACATCTTTCCATTTTCCACTCAGAGAAGCACTCAGAGTTTCTAGGAAATACACAAATTCCAAAAGAAAATGACATTAGTGGATTAAAGGAGTCCACTTTTATTATCTTCCTTTTAACTTCCCTGGAGCAGCCACTTTGGCATACTGCTTCTTGAAGTTTCTATCAGCCAGCACCAGTCCAGTGGAAAGCAGCTTCCTTGAATCACACTGAGATTTCTGGAAATCCATATATTCCTACATTTTTATGGAGATAATTTTCCAGCTATTTTCCATATTCTTACAAATATGTTTAGCTTAAACTCAATACCCTTTCCGCTGGATTTATTTATTTATTTATTTATTTATTTATTTATTTATTTATTTGTGGTACTGGGGATGGAACCCTTCTACCTCCAGGCTGCACTCCCAGACCTATTTTTTATTTTATTTGGAAACAGGGTCTCTTAAGACAGCGAGGCTGGCTTTGAACCTGCGAGATCCTCTTGTCTCCGCCTCCCAAGTGCTGGGATTACAAGTGTGCGCTTCCCGGCCTTTCCTTTGGATTTAAATGAGCTTCTATAACTTGCATTGAACTTCTTGATCTAGTAATTATATGTTTCCTTTCCCAGTACAGAGTACTGAGATTGATGTTGGTATAGTCACATATGTACACATAGTCAATGATATTTCCATGAATGAACCTCAGTTTTCCCCCTCATCTTCCCTAAGTTCACCTCCTTGGGTCCACCAGGGTTTCTCCTTTGTCGTCTGGAGTCCCTGTGGTATCCCAATTACTCCCCAGATTCTGCATATGAGAGAAAACATATGACCCTTCACTTTCTGTGATTGGCTAATCTCACTTAACATAATGTTCTCCAGGTCCTTCTATTTTCTTGCAGATGACATAATTTTGGTCTTCTTTATTGTTGTTCCATTGTGTATATTTCCCATAACTTTTTAATCCATTCATCTATTGATGGACACCTAGGTTGGGTCCATAATTTGGCTATTGTAAAGTAAACTGCTATGAACATGGGTATGCATATATATACTGTAGTTCTCTGACTTTGGTCCCTTTAGAAAGATACACAAGAATGGTATAGCTGGATCATATGGTGGGTCCATTAAAGTCACAATTCTAAAAAATCCCAAAAGTTAGCCACAAAGTAGAGTTCAGTGACATAGTTCATTGAGTTCCACAAAGGCACCTTTTCCTCTTACACTGGCTCTAGGGATCATTTCTTCTGTTAACGACCAAGTGACAGGAATTGGCTTATATTTAGGAGCCAAATTTTTTGGAAAATGTACATACTTATTTATTTTTTATTTGGTGCATTGTAATTTTACACCATATTAGGATACAGAGTGTCAGAAAATATGTATACACAGCTCTTGGTACCCCCCCACCTCCCTTCCCCCTCCCTCACCCTCTCTGTGAATGACTTTGAGATTGGAATTCGTAGTTTTGTTTACATTCATAGCATTATTTCAACTGTTACACTCATTATGACTTTGTTCCCTCTCCTCCCTTCTCTAATTCCACTCAATCATGCCCCTGTTGTCCCTGCTCATCTATCTGAAGTTGCCCTTTACAATGTCCAAATTGTGGAACCAGACTAGGTGGGTCAACAGATGAATATATCACAAAACTTTGGCATATACACAAATGGATTTTTCCTTAGCCATAAAGAAGAAAATCACATCATTTGCAGGAAAATGGGTGGAACACATGATTATTATACCAAGCCAGTATAGCCAGTCTCAAAAAAAAGTAGATTCATGCTTTCTCTCCATTATGGAAGCTAGAGAAAATATTCATGTTTAATTATTTGAGTTACAGTCAGGAGAATTAGATACTCATACTATGAATGTTAAGGGGTCTCTTCAGCCCACAAAGGGAACTCATA
This sequence comes from Muscardinus avellanarius, assembly GCF_963383645.1. Taxonomy (NCBI): domain Eukaryota; kingdom Metazoa; phylum Chordata; class Mammalia; order Rodentia; family Gliridae; genus Muscardinus; species Muscardinus avellanarius. The sequence goes on from NC_137786.1 coordinate 74,311,483, forward strand.
CCTAATATTCACTCACTAGAAGAATAAGCAGGACCACCTGCCCTATCTAAATACCATGTTTTCTTCCCTCGACTTTAATGTGATCATATTTTATCAGTTTTTATCTATAATGATGGAAAAACTTGGTCTCACTGGTTTCCAACAACCTAGAAGAAAACTTAAAAGAGAAAGGAAGAAAGAGCTGCATTCAGAACAGTTCAGGCTCTAGTTTAGATTTCACATAGGAATAACCATTAAAAGAGATCCATAAAGTAGAATTTGACATAAATTATGTAATCCATAGTTTATGTGCTACTGAACCTGCTTGTTGATTTTTTAAATGGCTGGACATTTGATAATCACTTTTTTTTTTTCAGTACTGGGGATGGAAACTAGGGGCACACTAACTCTGAGCAACACCCCCAGCCCTATTTTTTATTCTTTATTTTGAAACAGGGTCTCTCTGAATTTCAAGGGACCTCACTAAGTATCTGAGGCAATCTGCGAACGGCGATCATCCTGTCTCTGCCTCCCAAATGCTGGGATTACAAGTGTGTGCCACCACACCCGGCTGATAACCTCATTTTTCTTTTCAGAATATCACAGATGTCTTTTTGTTTGGAATCTTCAAGCCTTTTGCTGAAAAAGGATATTCCTTTAATATGCAAAATTAGAAAAGTACAATTCAACATATTCCATACTGGTTTTCAGCTTGTTCTAAGGAGCCACAGAGTTTGAGGTTGTTCAAGATTCAAAGGACACATGATAGCCTCCTCTAGTACATACTGCCTACCATTTAGCAGAAGAATTTAGCTTATTGAAATAAAGATCCGTGACAGAATTTTTCAGGAAGGCCTGTATTAATATACAACATTGGGAATATTTTTAATAATGAAAGCTGCCAGAGAATAAAATAGATTATCTCATGAAGTTATGAGTTTTCTATTACTTCATACAAAAAAAAAATGTAATACTGGCACATGACATCATCTATCCTACATGCAAAAGGTTCTCAGATGTTTATAAACTTGAATCACATAAAATCTGGGTGATTCCTTATCAGAACACAACTAAGGATGACTTGAGTAAGATAATATTTATGATCTCTTTAGATTCTAAAAGCCTTTACTATTAAATTGTAAAAAATAATGTTCACTTATTTTGTCATTTCACACAGACCCCCAATTCAGGACGAGGTGAAGAAGAATGAGAAGCAAGCTGCAATGTGAGGAGTCGCATAACACAGTCCACCCAAAGTTAGTGAAGGGATTTCAGTCAACACACAGCAGTAGGAGCGGTACCGCAGACTGAGAGGTGAGTACAAAGAAAGCAACTATCAAGTGAAATCAGAGTACATGAGCTATTTCTTCATGTGGTGATTGTGTTTTCAGTCCTGCTAAATAACAGCTTGAGACTGTTCAAATAGACCAAAACAAAACACAATCCTTTGCTTATTCTGGAAACTGATGGCTTGAACTTTTTCCTATAGGAAATATGCAAGCTGTTAGAAGGCCCTTCTGAATATGGAGTATCAGTGTGCATTGCACATCACAGATATTTTAAGATGTCTGTTAACTTGGATAAATTGAGTTCAATTTCATCTGTTCTTTATTGAAATGAGAAAGGCAAACAAAGTTGGATGTAATATCATAGATTTTAAAATAATCACCAAGAATTACCCTTTTCTCACTTTATTTGATAATAACAAAGATATTAATATGTTTGTATATTAATAATATTATAAATATTTATAAAATTTACCTAATGAAAAGGTAGATAGAGATAGGTATGGTGGCACATGCCTGTAATCCCAGGACTTGGGAGACTGAGACAGGAGGATTTCAGGTTCTTGAACAATCTTAGCAACTTAGAGAGCTCCTATTTCAAGATAAAAAATAAAAAGGGCTGAGGTAGAAATCCTTGGGTCCAGTGACCAGTATTACACATACACACACACACACACACACACACACACACACACACACACACAGATAATATTTTCCCAGCTGGGATGTCTGAGATCAAGGCTCCTGCAAATGCAAAGTTTCTACCAGTAGGAACTTTCATTCTAAAAGGGAATGCCTGTACAAGGTCATTAGGAGAGTTACAGAGAAGAAATGGGACAGAATGTGTAGACAGCTTTCAGCCAATCCCAATATACTTGTAGACACTTCTATGCGCAGACAAAATTTCTCCTGCCCAAGAGTTCATGTATTTAAATCCACTCTCCCCGTTATTGAAAGAAAGTGAACCACTTAGGAGTCAATTCTTTGGGAAGCCAAATAGTAAAATCAGAGCATCTATTTTCCCAGAACTAGACTATGAAATTTTCATGGCTGGGAAACACTCATTTTTGTTTGATTCCACTATTCCCCTGCCCACCATCATGCCTTGCTTAATGTTTAGATGCCCCGCAGGGCTTCTCTAAATGTTTGTTGAAGTGATTTAAATTGAAATGCTTTCAAATTAGTAGAAATTAAAAATAAACCATTGTAGCATTGTGAGAAAATGATTCGTCTATCTTAGAGAAGCCCTATCCAGATACTTTGAAAGAGAGGTATGTGTACATTATGTATACGACATGAAAAAGCAATTCTTCCTTTATACCAATAGTCAGTAAAGTTTTCCTGCAAAGGTCCAAATAGTAAATATTGTAGGCCTTGCAGGCCAGATGGTCTCTGTCACAACCACTCAGCTCTGCTATTGTAGCATGAAAGCAGCCATGGACAGCACGTACATGAATGAGCATGGCTGTGTTCCAATGAAACTTTATTTACAAAAATAGGAGTGAGCCACATTTGGCCTGCAGGCTGTGGTTTGCCAACTCTGCTCTGTATCATAGAGATACTGATACTGTACAAGGTGAAAGAAAAGTACCTGAGCTAGCCACCAATTTTTAATCACCTAAAAAGATCTGCTAAAAAGCAATTCAGTAAAAAAAAAAATGACTGATTTTACTTGTTTATTTAGTACATTGGTAAATGTTTGAAGAAGAATCAGAATATGAAGAATAGTAATATTTATTCCTAAATGTAAAAAAATGCTTTGTCAGATTTTCTATTGATCTTACTCCTGTATAGGTTTTAAGTACACATACTTAAGATATATAACCTATATATAACTTTGTATGAATTTTAAATTTTACATTATAATAAAAACATCTTATCATCATTAAAGATTTTTCATTAACATCATATACCAACTATATAATATTCTAGCACTAAGACACTATAACTTACTTAGTTTTCTATTACTATATAATATATATTTATAAATTTATCATTTTTAAAAGCAAACTACACTATAGGAAATACTACCGTGTAATAAGTATCATGATATAAAAAATAAAATCTATCAGAAGAACCTGAGCCTTCTCTTTATATGTGAAATATGAAGACATTTTCCTTAACTATGTTTTTATCAAAAACAAACAAAAAACCTAAAATGAGCCAGGCACAATGACACACATCTATAATCCCATTACTTGGGAGGCTAAAAGAGAAGGATCACAGGTTCAATGTCAGTCTCAGCAACTTAGTGAAAGAGATCCTGTTTCAAATTTTAAAAAATAAATAAATAGGCTGGAGATGTAGCTCAGATGTAGAATATCCCTGGGTTCAATCCCTAGTACCCCCCAACACACACAAGAGAAAAAAAACTAAAATGATAACAAAGGAATACGAAAGACATATATCCAAAGAGAAAATGAGGAAAGGAAATGGCGGAGGACAAAAGATGTCAAACAAGTTGAAACCACAGGAAAGAAGGGAGGTGCACAGTGCCTGTGACTTTGGAGTTACTATTTAGAGACTTTCAAGAAAGCTAAAAGGACTCTGCTTTGTTAATATGATTTAGATCATATAAAATGCATATGTAGCAGGGTATGTTGATATATACCTGTAATCCCAATACTTGGGAAGCTGAGACAGGAAGATAGCAGGTGTGAGGCCAGCCTCAGGAAGTTAACAAGACCCTGTTTTAATATAAAACAATAAAATAGGGCTTCAGATATAGTTTGAAGGTAGAATGACCTGAGGTTCAATCAAATACATATATATATATATATATATGTATATGTATATGTATATGTATATATGTATATGTATATGTATACATATTTAATGTCCAATTTGATTGTAACTTAATTAGGAAAGGTGAGCTGCTATTACCGAAAGACCCCAGAATGAAGTGGCTTAAAGAATACACACACTTCTTTCTTTCTGCAGTGGTCAGGTGGCTGCTCTGGCTTGTGCTCTCATTTGGCACACAAAGGCCCTCCATAAAGATGCTTGGCCATCCCTGAATCACAGGAACTATCCAGATGGTTTAAGATGGATCATCACCAAGTCTGGGCCCTGCAGTGGAAAAGAAAAGGAAATGTGGAGGAGACACCCAAGCTCCTGGGGACTGGAGGGTGGAAAGAGCAGACTCCACTCCTGCTTATGTTTCATTGATAAACACTAAAGCACACAGCCACATCTCACTGCAACAGAGGCTTGAGAATAGAGTCAAACTCACCAAGAAAGGGAGAGTCCATTCTGTAGAAAACTAGCAGTAGCCACTACCGTTGTTTTTCCTTTATGAATTGTACCCCTGAGGCATCTAATAGTCAGTTGTGGGCTCTTGAATCAGACAATGTTTATTGGGGATGTCTGAACGCCAGGTATGGGGGGGGGGTACTTGATAATGGCTAAGAGCCACCTGCCTTCAAGTGGCTACAGTGAACTGATATCATCATTTCATAAAAATAAATGTGTTATTTTATCTGCTTCTCACAACAGCAAGGTCTGACCATGCCCTGCATATCATCATCCAGCTGACTCTGCCCACACAGTGCCATTACCACTGACTGCCACAAGCGGAGCAGGTGTGTAGAATGTTAAAAGATCTAAGATCTGGTCCATAACAAGACTGCTTTGTATTTTTCATAGGAATCACCTATGTATAAAACTGTGGGTCAGCCGGGCATGGTGGCGCATGCTTGTAATCCTAGCATTTGGGAGGTTGAGACCGGAGGATGGCGGTTCACAGACAGCCTCAGCTACTTAGTGAGGCCCTCTGCAACTTTGTGAGACCCTGTTTCAAAATAAAAGAACAAAATATAGGGCAGGGGGTGTAGCTTGGAGGTCGAAGGTCCCTGGGTTCCATTCCCAGACCCACAAAAGAAAAAAGAAAAAAAGAAAAGAAAAGAAAATGTGGGTCAGCCAGGCGTCAGAGTGCACGCTTGTAATCTCAGTATTTGGGAGGCTGCAACAGGAGGATTGCAGTTCACAGACAGCTTCAGCTACTTAGTGAGGCCCTTTGCAACTCAGTGAGGCCCTGTTTCAAAATAAAGAATAGGAAATAGGTCTGGGGGTGTCGCTCAGAGGTAGAATGCCCCTGGGTTCCATCCCCAGTACCACACACACACAAAAAAAGTGGGTCAAGTCACGGAGCCCAGGTGTATTTAGGAAGTGGACAGTGAATTCTAGGCTACTCTCTAGTCATTGCCTCCTATGATACAAAATGAAACCAATCAGTTCCAGGCCATGTATTTTCAGGTCATGTGTGTGTCTGAGTGAACGACTCCACCAAATGTTTTGGAAAATCTTCTAACACTAAAAACAACTACAACAACTCTGATCTATCACAATTGGCCACTAGAAGATAGAGAAAAAGCAGTCCGGAATGGTCTGTTTGAGGAGATCACACATACAAAGGCAGAGACAGACAGCAAGGCCAACAGTAGACTGATAGGTATTATTTTATCTGAGATTCCATCCTTCCTAGAGGGTCTGTATTAAAATAGCCTTCCTTTGAAGAAATGATATCAGTCACTGTAGCTATATTTTTGTTATTATATACCTCAAAAAGATAAATTGAAGCTGGGCATGGTGGCACACGCTTGTAATCCCCGTGCTTGGGAGGAGGAGACAGGAGGATGGCGCAGGTTCGAAGCCAGCCGCGCTGGCTTAAGAGACCTTGTTTCCAAATTTTAAAAAAAGTATAAAATAGGCCTGGGAGTGTAGCCCGGAGGTAGAAGAGTTTCCAGGAATCCCAGTACCACCCCCCCCCAAAAAAAAAAAATAATAATAATATAAATTGAGCTATCTTTTGTTATATTCCTCTGATTTTTTAAAATTGGCTGTTCATAAAATTCAACATCAGGGGAACTATGGTCAAATGACTACATAGATGTAGACCAGTTAAGCTGCACCCATATCCATGAACAGTTGATCCAAAAAGAGTCTGCTTGATTGCCCAGGATCATGATTCTAAGATCTCTAGTCTCAAATGCACCACACTTGCTCTCTGTAAGCATCCTCACAACAGTGCTTCTGAGTGTTGATAGGCTTTCATTCAAGGGACTATCATTTGCATTTGCCTGTTATTGTTCTATGTTTCTGACTTTACCTTTATAATATGGGACTATTAAGGAATAGTAAAGATATGAATAGGAATAGTAAGAAAAAGAAAAAATAGTAAATTAACTGTCTACATTGACTTCAGCACTTTTCTTTCTTCCTATCTCGCATCTTTCCTTCCTTCCTTCCTTCCTTCCTTCCTTCCTTCCTTCTTTCCTTCCTTCTTTCCTTTCTCTTTCTATACTTTTGTCATCTACCTTTTATTTAGAACTTTGTTCAAATAAATCCAGTATACCAAACAAATACCATCCGAGCTAATCTCAGAGATTCATGATGGCAGCTGACAGACAAGAATGGAGACAGCAAGGAGGATCCTCACCAACTGTCACAGCCCCTGGGGCATGACACCCAAGGGAACCCTCAAGCCATTTGGAAAGTGCTGCCCCAGCACAGCTGGCTCCCATGCTGCTTCCAGAGCATTTCCTCCCTCCATTTCCTACAGGTAAAACCCCTGAGTGGTTTTATCATGACAATTACCTTCTTAGCAAATGACTAAAAGACTTTAAGTGTAGAGTATTTTTGTTTTTATTCCCAAATGTTCAGTCATTTTAATATCATTTGCCTCTAAACCAACACTATTAAATATAGTTAAAGAGGATTTCTTTCTCTACCATAGATGTAGGATTTATTAGAATAATTCATTGTTCCCCAAAGACAGAAATGCATACATATCACAATTGTTGCAAATCACACAGTTATCATCTTTCCCGGGTTTTCTCCCTCCCTACTGAAACCTCGTTTCACACAATCAAAATTTAGCAACTTCATTAAATGCACTGCCTGGTGCACCTGTTTGGACTCTGGGTATCATTTTCTTTTCTTCAACACATTTTTATTCAGGACGCACTGAATTTCTCAGAGGCTGTCTAAGGACTTTGAGACATCTGTACCCAGCAGTTTGCTTAAACCAACAAAAAGTGTTGAAGCAGAAATCAAACTTTAAGGGCATCCATTTAGATATTTCTTTTCAAATACGCCAGATCGATGGACTCTGTTAGCCCTGGTATATCCACCATCACTGTGCAATGCTTGGGATAACTCTAATGAAGACTGTCCTGGGAGCGGTAAGGACCACCAAGGGAAAACAATGCAAGGAATAGCGTGCAAACTCCCTGGGTCCCGGTGGCTGTAATGAAAACAAATGCCAGCAATAGTGAAACGGGGGTTTCTTGAGAGGAAATCCGGCGAGTTCTTGTCTATGGTGAGCGAAGAATGACACCCGCAGACCTCAGGAAGGGGAGTAAAAGGTTTATTGGAAGCAGCAGGGAATGGGGGGAGGGAGTGTCTGAACACCCCCAAAGGGGCTGGAACTCTGGGTCCAGCAGCTGCCTTCAGGACAATACTTGAGAGTAGCCCAAGCCGAATTGCCTTCAGGTGAAGGCTGCTTTCTTCCAGAGTCCACGCGATCTGCCAGAAGGGAATAGAGAAAAGTGGCCGAACACCCCAAAGGGGCTGTCAGAACTCCAGGGTCCAGTAGCTGCCTTCAGGGTCACTACCCGAGTGTCACCCGAGCCAAGTGCCCATCAGTTGCAAATTACTTTCTCCCAGAGTCTACGCAATCTGCCAGAAAAGAGGTGCAGGTCACCCCTAGGGGTCTGGCCAGCCATGATGTCCAGCAGAGGCCTTCAGGTCACTACTCGAGAGTCACCGAGCCTGAGCCCCGTGCACCATGCCCCATGCCCCGTGCCCTCAGATGCACTCTGCCTTCTCTCAGGGCCAACACGACCTGCACCTGCACGAGAGAGAGAACAGCTCCCCAAAAGGGGAGGGGATCCCGAGCGGGAAAGTTCCCAATTTGTCATCTGGTCAGGCCTTGCCTGACCGCTTGCAAGTCCTTTATGGTTAGGGTGACTTTTGGGATTCCAAGAAGAATTTGCATAGGGTATTTGCAAGTCCTTTGAAGGGTCTCCTTTCAGGAATGCCAGACTTGCTCGGTGGGTTTGTTGATTAGTAAACAGATGGCTTTGTGAAGCTCTGGCCTTCTTATCTCTGAGCCTTTGGAGTTTGAGGCATTTGTCCCCCTCGGGAAACTCAGGAAACTCAGGAAATTAACTTTTTTCTAACTTTTTTTCTACCAAGGCCTTTTCCCTATCTGCCTATTTCCTTTATATCTCCTCAATAATATTATGCAACAGAATTTAATCTGTACAAGTAAATTGTGGACAAGTAATTAAGCCCAGTAACAAAGAAGCCAGCACTCAACTGAAGAGGATATAAAACCCAGCCTTTACATTCTCAGCATATAGTTCAGCTAGCTCTAAGACCTCACTTTTTTTAAGTTGCTCTTGTTACTTGTGCATGTGCAGTTATCATGTCACATGATACAGGGTCTTGCTAAGTTGTTGAGGGTTTACTAAATTGCTAGGCTGGCCTCAAACCTGCAATCCTCCTGTCTTAGCCTCCCAAGTACTGGGATTACAGGAGCCAACAAATGTGCCCAGCTCAAATTTTCATGAAATCGCCATAAGAATCTCTCTCTCTCTCTCTCTCTCTCTCTCTCTCTCTCTCTCTCTCTCTCTCTCTCTCTCTCTTCCCCGCTGTGTGTGTGTGTGTGTGTGTGTGTGTGTGTGTGTGTGTGTGTTCAAGGAACTTGGGAAGTGAACCTAGCACTTCTGCATGCTACTCAAGGTCTGCATCACTGAGCTACATCCCCACCCCAAGAACCTTTTATATCTGTTTTTCACATCAGTTTCTCTGAATATCAGATTTGGGTAAGGGGAGGTTTGGGAAAAGTAACTTAACTATTATTTTTTGATATAACAGATATCATTTCCGCTGGGCGTGGTGGCGCACGCTTGTAATCCCCGCGCTTGGGAGGGGGAGACAGGAGGATCACGCAGGTTTGAAGCCAGCCGTGCTGGCTTAGGAGACCCTGTTTCCAAATTTAAAAAATATAAAAATAGGTCTGGGAGTGTAGCCCAGGGGTAGAAGGGCTTCCAGGAACCCCCAGTACCACAAAAAAACAAAACAAAAAAACCCCAAAAAACCAGACTTCATTTTCAAAAGAATTTCTTAGCTGTTGACTTTGAAAAAATACTTACATGACCTAGGTTGGGATGGAGGTTTTTTACAAGGTGTATTGGAGTGGGGGAAAAGAATAAGAAAAATAAACACACACAATGACTGCCAGCAGGGGACATGATGGCTTGATATTCACATTAAGAGTGTTGATGAAGCCTCCAAGTGTGCTTACAGCCGTTGTGACAGAACAATTGCTCCGTTCATGTCCTATATAATTTGGCATTGAAACTCCTCCTAACAGTATATTATAATTACTCCTACCACTTGAGTCTGAGCTAGTCTACAACTTGTTTTTGCATTTGAGTACAGTGGCAGTCATACTCTGATTCCTGAGCCTAGGTCTCAAGAGGCCTTGCACACTTCCACTTGCTAACTCTGAAACTCTGCCACTACCACATGAAACTGGCCTAGCCCATCCTCAACCGGCCAAAGTCCAGATGACTGGCCAGCTGACCACGAGTACATGAGTGAGTCCAACCAAGTTCTATTCTGGTCTGTCCCAGACCAGAATAAAACTACATGTTCAACTTCTAAGTGAAACAAGCGGCCGTTTTAAGCCACTGATACTTTGATATGTTTTTTAGTTTTGTTTTGTTTTTTGTTTTTGCAGGTCTGGGGATGAAACCCAGGGGCATTCGACCTCTAAGCTATACCCCAGCCCTATTTTTTATTCTTTATTTTGAAACCAGGTCTCACTAAGTTGCAGAGGGCCTCACTAAGTAGCTGAGGCTGTCCATGAACCGTGATCCTCAGGTCTCAGCCTCCCGAATGTTGGGATTACAAGCGTGCGCCACCACTCCCAGCTTCGGTATGGTTTCTTAATAGCAGTAGTTTAGTTATTCAGCTTCCAAATGAAAATATAGGTCACATTATTTTTGTCAAATTGCATGCCCGCCGAATCATTCACTTATTGATCTACTAAGTTTTGCTTAGTACCAGGTATATATTAGCTGTAATGGTGTAGACTAGTCAACAAACATGTACTGAGCTTCAACTTAGCACTATAAGCATCTGAGATGCAAAATGGGAGCAGAAAGGTATGATCTCAAAATCTTAATTTTCTTTTTTTCTTTTTTTTTTTTTTTTTGGTGGTACTGGGGGTGGAACCCAGAGGCTTTCTACTTCCGGGCTATACTCCCAGACCTTTTTTATATTTTATTTGGAAACAGGGTCTCGCTAAGTTGCTGAGAGCCTCACTAAGTAGCTGAGGCTGGCTTTGAACCTGTGTGATCCTCCTGTCTCCGCCTCCCAAGCGCGGGGATTACAAGCATGCGCCACCACGCCCAGCTATATGTAATTTTTTAATCAACTAAAATGTGAGAGGAACCCCAATACAAATTGAGATTGTGATAAGTAAATCTAATGGTATAACAAATAAATCACATGACCACACTGAATGGGAAGGAGAAGAAAGAACCTGACCTTCAAGAATGTCAGGAGATTTTTTATTCACTGGATACTATAAACTAGAGATTGAGAATTATATACAACATTGTACTTCAGCATGAAATTGATCCATTTTTCTTTTTTCTCACAGGGATATGAATAAATAATCTTGAAACTACTTTATATGAATAATAGGGTTAAGTAAATAAATAAATGTAGGTATTAAGAGTAAGAGTTCTCATTGATAAAAAAGAGAAGTTACAAGTGGCATGTGCCTGTATATCTATTAGTTGGGAGGCTGAGACAGGAGGATTGCAGGGTTGAGGCCAGAGATAAGAAACTTAGTGAGACCCTGTTTCAAAATAAAAAGTAAAATAGAGCTGGGGTTGTAGGTCAGATATACAGACATCCTGGGTTCAATCCCCAGTACCACACACACAAAAGAGAAGTTATAAATGAAGAGAAAAGGCTTTAGAATTGTATGGATAAAATATATACAGACAGAGAGGAGAATAATCTACATATATGTATCATGAATAACTATGCATACATGTATTTCAGAGCTCTGTTTGCTGCTGGAGTGGAAGCAGTGACACCCTAGTAGGAATGAGCACTGTTAAAATCCAAATCTTGGAGCCCTGGGGCATTCTACCTCCGAGCTACACCTCCAGCTTTATTTCTTATTCTTTATTTTGAAATAGGGTCTCACTGAGTTGCAAAGGGCCTCATTAAATAGCTGAGTCTGGCCATGAACTGCGATCCTCCTGTTTCAGCCTTCCAAATGCTGAGATTACAAGCGTGCACCACCATGCCTGGCTCAGATCTTGATTTCTAAGTATCAGTCTCTAATAAAAAAAAACAAAAACAAAAGCAAACAAAAAAAACTAAGGTTTTTTGGAAAAGTGATTGATTCCTAGGCTGGGGCAGATAAAATGCAAACTAAATTTGGGGTATCCCGTAGTGCTAGAAAATCAAGAAGTAATTAAAAATATATAAATAAGGGATGGGACTATGAGGCTTGTATAAAGGGTACAGTAATTACCCTGAAAATATATCAAATGACTAATTCTACAATTTGGAAAACAGTCATATTGGATAATTTTGCAAAAATAAAATAAGTACCTTAGATTCAAGAACTTTATTTGCCTAAACATGTTTATTTATAAATAAATGGAGCAGAAGGGATAATTCTACTTACTTATTTCCAATTTATAAAATGTATGGGAAATAAGGAAAGTAGAAAATAAACATTAGACCACCACAGTAATAATAACTGCTGCAGACAAGATCCATTGGTGAATGCTAAAATATTTGGATAAAAGTTAAAGAGAAATGGAAAATTTGCATAATTTCATAGTTCCCACCCAAATATAAGTTACTTATGGAAAGAATAACAGTAAGTTTTATCCTTAGCCAAGTGATGAAAGTTAACACAAAATATTTCTATAATATATCCTCAGTTCATGCGCTGAGAAGCACTTATTACCCCTGCAGCACTCTCCTAATAAGGCAAAGCCTCAGGGTAGTCATGAGAAGACATCAGACAAACCCAAACTGATGGACCTTCTACCAAATACCTCACCAGTCCTTTGCAAAGACATGAGAGTCAAGGAAAGACTGAGGGAGGAATTGTCATAAACTGGGCAATAAGGTGAAATGAAAAATAGATGCAATGTGGGATCCCAAACTAGATCCTGGAAGAAAAAGAGCATTAGGAGAAAACTAGCAAAATTCAAAGAAGTCTCTTGTTCAGTGAATAGTTAACTTCATTCTGCCAGTTGAGCTGTTATGTAACAGAGCTAGGTGATGGGTCTATGGAAACTTTTTGTACTATTTTTACAATATTTCTATCAATCTAAAATTATTTCAAAATTAAAAGTTTAAAAATACATATCCATAGATTATTCCTTTTAGTACTTCTTTTCAGACTATACTAAAGTCATTCACAATGTACCTATAACTTTATGTACAACAAATCCTGGCAGATGGAGCTTTAATATATGCTCATTTATATCTGCTTGGTCTGTCAAAATACATCAGTAGAAATTTAGACTAGTTGCCAGGTTTATTAGGTCAACTAAATAATGCCTACTGTCTACTTGCACATTAGGTTACAAAGATGCTAATCAAAATAGGTATTACTTTCACCACTGCATTAAAGCAGGAGACTATACTTTAGAATTCCTGTTCCATTTAAACAGACAAAAGTAAAATAAACAAACCACGAGTATAGAAAGTCTAACGGCACTGTGCTTGATACTAGATGATGGGACTAAACAAAACAGATCTTGTTATTGCCCTAACGTAGTTTATTTTTTACCACTGAGATCATTCAGTTATTCTGATTTTTTTCATCTTCTCAGATGACTGTCAAATAAGTCTATAAATCACACACAAACTTCAGGGGCAAGAATTCTATCTTCTACTTCCTTTATTCTATTTCCATTTCTTTAAATCCAATACAGTATATTACACATATAATTTACATACTCAATAAATGGTCTTGGTTGGCTGATTCAGACCCAACAGGTATATATATTGCAAAGACATTTTTGTTCAAGCCTTTGATGATTTATGCATGCAAAAGTAAAACTTTTATTGTGACAAAAGACTTAATATAAATTCTACCCTTTCAACAAAATTTTAAGTGTGCAACACAATATTGTTAAGTATAGGCATATGTTGTGTAGCAGATCTCTAGAGTTTATTCACCTTACATAATTGAGACTTTCTGCCTAATGATTAGCAACACTTTATGCTTAATGATTAGCAACACCTTATGCCCCCCTCTTCCAAACTCCTGGCAATCACAGTGCAACTCTGTGATGTTATGGGTTTGGTTGTTTTAGATACTCCATATAAGTGAATTATCCAGTATTTGCTCTTCTATGAATGGCTTACTTCACATAGCATAATGTCCTCAAGGTCTACCCATGTTGTCACATATTGCAATATCTTATCTTTTTTTCACATTCTAAGTCACTTATTCAACAATCCTATACCCCTGACTGCTTTTAGCCCCTGGAAGACTAGGCCCTCATTCCTCCAGGCATGCAGAACATGCAGACTATTCAGGACCCAACAGCCTGTGGCCACAATGCCAGTCGCTACAACTGTTTCATCTGCCACCACTCCTGTCAGCATCTGTCACTATGTTGTGATGCTGGTATGACACTGTCTTCTATAAACAGGGGCCCAGCACACTCATGCTGGGTGCTTAGAGTAAATGGTCCTGGCCTGCATCTCAAAGCAGAAGGACCAGATAGAGAGGGAAAAGCAGTTCAGCGCCTGCACGGGGGCCATCAGGGGGAATCACATCCTTCTAGTGCTGTGCCTGCCCTGCTCCGTGTTGAGGTCCATGCCACCATCCACCAAGGCCCCATCTTCAGAGAAGGCTGCCCATGCTGTCACAGAGTGATAACCACCCCCATGTGGTGCTAGTCTAAATGTCAGGGCAATCCAAACCCAAGAGGAGGCACATGAAAAGAAGAACAAGACAACAAGGTAGTAAGTGGCCTTGGCCTCCATGTGGTCAGCAGGTAGAACTTCAGGCTCCCTTTTTTCTTTTTAAATATCTGTCTCTACCCTCTCACGCCCACTTTGCCCATGGGCACCATGATGCAAGATCAATCCCAGCTGTGGAAAAAAGAGAAAGCAACCAAAACTGCAGTCAGTAGGTCCCACAACAACAGCACACGTACTTCTAGGACAGCTCCTTTTTTTAAAGTCTGATGACATTCCATTGTATTGTACCACAATTCCTTTATCCATTCATCTATCAAAGGATACACAAGCTGTTTTCACACCTTGGCTGTTGTGTAAAGTGCTGCAATGCACACGGGAGTGCTCTCTTTGAGACTCTGATCTCAATTCTTTGGGGTAAATGCCTGAAACTGGGATTGCTAGATCACATAGTAGTGTTATTTTTAATTTTTTGAGGAATCTACACACTATTTTCCATAGTTGCTGCACCATTTTATATTTCTGCCTACAATGTATAAAGGTGCCAGTTTCTCCACATCTTTGCCAACACTTGTTGTCCTCAATAAGTGGACAACAAAAGTACAGCCAACAAAAAAGTAAAAATAACAAGTAGAACTACATGAATCTAACAATTCTATACAGCAAATAAAATAATCAACAAGAGTGAAAAGACAGCCTACAGAATGAGAGAAAATGTTTGTAAACCATTTCTAAAAGATTACTTTTTTATACTATATAAGGAACTCCTACACCTCAATAGCAAATAAATAAATAAAAAGCTAATTTAAAATGAACTAAAAATTGAAAGATTTTTCTCTAAAACAGACATTAAAAATAACCAAAGGGTATAAAAAAAGATGTTCAACATCACTGCTCATCAGAGAAACACAAATCAAAAACACAATGAGATATTACCTCATATCAATTAGGATAACTATTATTAAAAGACAGCCTTTGAAAAATGTTCTCTGCCTTCCCCTTCTAGATTGTAGCAAGTTTCTGAAGGTGTCCTGGCCATTCAGCTTATATTTCACCATGTTAACTACAAGACCAGTGGCAGAACTGTCAGAAACAAATGACCTATTAACACACCCCTACTTCTGCACAGTAACAATGAAATATCATCTCTTTTCTTCAGCAATTTCAATTGTCAGATATTGATAAATATTACTGGATAAAAAAACTGCACATACTGATTCATCTATTAGTACAACTGAGATCTATTATTTAAAGAATAAGACTAAGTTGGAAAATCTGTTCTGTTATGTATATTATTTTTAATTCAGTTTCAGGTCATTTTCTTCTAAACACTTTCTTTTGCTATATCCAGGACTGGTACTATTTTCTCACTCATGTCATTTCTGGATCTATTAAATATGTACAATTCAGCCAACTTTGAGTCTGTGGAAATGAGGGATGCCTAAGTAAAGCAAGGTTCCAGAGAGTGATTAAAATTGTTAGAGGGTTTGAAATCTTGTTTTAAAAGGAACAGTTGAGGTGTTACTTAGATTACAGACCTAGGAAGGACAGGATAACAGTCTTCAAATGGGTAAAAGTTACACAGTAGCAATGAGTTAAAAAATTAGGAGGCTTAGCTATCAGTAGAACAAAACTCAAAATATAACTACCTAAACTAAGAGATTATTTGTTTCTCTCGGGTGAACAAAATCTAGAAATACAGTCTCATCTCTTTGGAAGGCTCCCTAGTCAGAGATCCAGGCTCCTAACACTTGCATCTGTGTTTTCTGCCTCATGGTCTAAGAGGGCTGCTCAGGTACTAGCCAACATGCACATTCTAGTCAGCAGGAAAAGCAAAGAAAGGTTAAAGAAAAAAGAGTTGTATCTCTTCCATTCAAATCATTTTCTGGATGATATATACAACTTTCACTTCCACTCCACTAGCCAGAACTTAGTAATATGTCTATATTCAGCTATGAGGAAATCTGAAAAAAAATATTTTTATCAGGTAGCTATGCATCTGTTTAGTAATCAGAGTTGTACCACCTTGAAAGAAAAAGGAGGCTGGGTACAGATTACACCTGCAATCCCAGTACTTGAGAGGCTGAGACAGGAGGATCACAGGTTCAAGTGCAGTAACTTAACACGATCCCATTCTGAAATAAAAAGTAAAATAGGGCTGGTGATGTAGCTCAAAGTAAAATATTCCTGGGTCCAATATGCAGTGGAAGAAAAGAAAAGAAGAAAAAAGAAAAGAAAAGAAAAGAAAAGAAAAGAATGAAAGGAAAAGAAAAGAAAAGAAGAGAGAAAAGAAAAGAAAAGAAAAGAGAAAAGAAGGATGGAGGGAACAGTTACTAGGGTATACCAGTAGTAAACTATATAGTATATAGTATACAGTAGTATACTATAGTATACTATTGGCTATATTAAAGTATAGCCAGTAGTCCCTGTCACATAGATGATAAATCTATATATGAAAATATTTTCTTTATGTGTTATACTAGGGATTGAAACAAGGGATATTCTACTTCTGAGCTACATCCCTAGCCTACTTTCTTTCTGTCTTTCTCTCCCTTCCTTCCTTCCTTCCTTCCTTGCTTGCTTTCTTGCTTTCTTTCTGAAACAAGGTGTCACTAAATTGCCATGCACTAGCCTGAAACCTAAAATTTCTCCTGTCTCAGCCTCTCAATCACTGTGATTACACATGTGCACCACCATACCTGGTTTGAAAATATTTTCTAACTGACAAATAGTCCAGAATGACAGGGTTTTTAAGAACCTAAGTGTTTCTCAACATTAGAAAAGTTCCGGGCAGACACCTGCCAGGAAAGCCAAATTGCAATCTAAGCTTCTTTATAGGTCTGACTAAGTCACTTCTGAGGTTCTAGTAAAGGATGAGACACGAAACTACAGATAAAACAGAACTTCAAATGAATAAACCATGATACATACATTCATTTCACTGTCTAGATGTTACAAAAAATATATTCACCCACAAACACCCATTTCAGCCAATTTCAGTCTTTTCTTCTTGTATTAGTTTACATGAGCTGTTATAACAAAACACTGCAGAATGGTGCCTGGAATAACCAAAACTTATTTTCTTACAGTTCTGGAGGCCAGAATTCCAAGAGCAAGGTATCAGCAGACTCAGTTTCTCCTGACACTTCTCTCCTTGGCTTGCAGATGACTACCTTCTCTTGTGGCCTTCCTCTGTGTGGCTGCATACCTGATGCCTTCTTGTCTTCTTCTAAGGACCTAGTCACATTAGATTAAGATTCCCACCCACACAACTTTAACCTTAATCTTCCCTTAAAAGCCTTGCTTTCAAACACAGTCACATTCTAATATACCAAGAGACAGGGTTTCACCATAGGAACTTGGGGGACACATTCAGTTCATAACACTCTTCATTCTTCCCTGTTGTCATTCTGCTCTGTTGTCAAAAAGTCAGTAAACACAGAAATAGATAGCAGGAAAGGAGTGTGAGACAGAAACCCAGAGTTTGATAATCCTCCTGGATCATAAACATTTAGCTGTTTTGACATAGATTGTATAATACAAGAGTTATTCACAAAAACTGTTAATATTAATCAGGATGAAAGGAGGTAGCATTATAATATATTTTACTAAGAATAAACCCATATCTAGAGCTACTTGTAAAAATCAAATATCAGAAACCGGACCAACATGCCTAGCTTGGGAGAATAATTAGAATTATATTAATTACCTTTATTGCACACATGTTCAATACATATTCATTTGCTAAGAGATTGTAACAATTCTAAAAAGTTATATATGAGAATATTTTTAAATTTTATAAACACTTTGAATTTCACAATTCTGTCCTTTGCAACAGTGAGGCAAGGATAGCCACTCCCTTTCTCTGTTGAACTTTCCTAATGAGGGCATATCTAATGTCATCGTTTATAGATTTCATCATTTAACAAATATTTATTGAATAATGACTATGTACCATAAACTATGAATACAATGGCAAAGGACGGCTTCACAGTCCCTGACAGTCTCTGGGCCCCAGGTCTCCAGGTATAGGAGGATGGCATTTCTCTTCATGCCTATAAACAGCTAGCAATGATGCTCAGACTTCTTGATGCCTGATCCAAAAATATATCTCTCTCAGTCTCCAGTCATCTCTATGGAGGCTGCTACTCTCATGTCCATCCCATTCAGCAGTTCTCTCCACAGGAGAAGTGGGTTTGCATCTTGGCACTCAGTCAAATGAGGGTACAACTAGGCCCAGGCCCAGACATATGCTCCATATGATGCAAGAGACTGAAGGAACTCTGTACCTGAAGCCCCTGCCCATGAGTTCCAACCTATGCCACGTGACCCCCACCGCACTCACAGACCCTTCTGCCAAACACACCCCCATAGACTGAATGAATATCTGTATAGGAGAATGGGAAAGGGGGAAGTTATCCATCTTTGTATTTTACCTAGGACAGTGCCGGAAATACAGTGGGCTCATGATTGATGTTTGCTGAATGAGCCAATTACAAATGAAAGTATCCTCATTGATCACTTCCAAATGACTCTATGAAGTGGCGAAGCTTGCCAATAATACCGGCATACGTTCCTAGGTACTTATGTGTTTGCATCATATTACAACTGTGCAGTTTTAACACCAGTGAATTTCCTCCATCTCAACTTGCAGGAAATAAAATGCCAGTGTGTTTTCACTGCCTCCCTCCATACGTTGGTTGTAAAATATTCACGACTTAGAGAATTATGCAGTGTGTTTTCAACAGCGGCTTTTGAAAGCCACTTTTTCCATTAAAACTGTCAGTTTGGTAATACAGCCATGATTTCAAAGCAAAGGAGCATTATGGCGCAAATCAAAGATAGATTACATATTTTATGTTTACATATTCTAGGACCTTCACGGTATAAAGTTGTTGGATCTTTTTTAGACTTTATGTAAGTCTCGTCCATTTTGGAATTGGAATGCATCACCTTTATTATGAACCAAATAAAACTGGCATGTAATATATGTGGTATTGCTAGGTATTACACCTGCTCTCTTCACTAGTAGATGCAGGGCGCGGAGAGTGGCGGTGAGAACTGGAGAACGCCACTCCCTGTTGCTCTGTGTTTTAGTAAATGGAACCCTGCGTATCTTCTGGTTTCTTTATATTTTTGAAAGACATGCATATATCTCCAAAATGTCTACCATTACATTATAACCGCTGATCAAATAACACAACTAATAAATACATTTATAAGCAAGGGACCTTAAAAGTGAAAGGAAGCTCTGACGCCTTTTGTTAATTAGGAAAAATATATTAATATCTGACAATTAGTTGCAATAGAAAGCTATTACTGAGGTTTTGATGAGAAGAAGGAAAATTGCTTGGCAATAAGGCAGACTGCATCTTAATTACAGGTTACAATGCATACTCAGGCATGCTCAGTTTGCAGAGGGAAAAAAATAAAAGGAATTAAAGCTCTTAAAATAACAGTATTTGTCCATAAGTGGTGAGATTCTTCAACAACACATGAAAGTGACAAGATGATAGCCTGTTTAAATACAGTTAGATAATATGCTTCAGAGATTTCCAAGTTTAGTAATATGGTGGCAAATTGGGGCTGTATAAATTAAACTAATATTGGAGCAGTCCTGCAGTCCTAGATTTAAATTAGGGAGAATGTTATTTAATCATATCTTCTGGTCACCAAGCCTCCATAAGGGAAAAATTGAACTAAAGAAATAAAGCAATGCGATACCATGATTAAGACTGTTGGCTCTAGATTCAAACAGCCTAAGTTCAAACCTTGGTACTATCTCTAGGTCCTAAATGTAGGCAGTTAGTCCTTCTATGATTTGCTTTCCTAATCAAAGGGAGAAAGGCAGATACTTAGTCTGGCTAACCCAATGCCATTCCTAATACCCTCCTCTTTACCCATAGAATGTAGAGGAGCTGACTACTTCCCTTTCCAGGCTCCTGTACAGCTAGGAGTAGTCGTATGGTGTCACTCTGGCTAGTGAGAAGTAATCCAGCCTTGTAGGAGACACAAGGAAAGGAACTGCTTTTCTGCAACAGGGACACTGGCACTTGGCTCTACCTCTTCCTCTGTCTTCTGGCTTTGAATGCAGGGAAGTACTAAATCATGGCAATCATCTTGCAACTTTAGGAAAAGACCTAAAAAAAATTCCCAAAGACACTGACCCTGACATCACTGAGCCACAGAATAACCATCCACCACTGCCCCTCTCCAAACATGCTTTCATGTAAGAAAAATAAGCACCTGTTTCTAAGTTGTTATAAGTAGATTCTCAGTTTCCCACAGCTATATGCATTTCCAACTAATGAAATGTGAATGGTAATAGTATCTACTCTGTAGAGTTGCTTGTTAAGGTTTAGCAAAATAATCCACAAAGAGCTCTTAGCACCGAGCTCAGCCCATGTGGATAGCAGCAAACTATTAGTGGTGGCAGTAGTGTTTTCATTATCATCATTAGGTAGGATCATGGAAGAGAGATCACTGGAGATTGAACCCAGGGGCATTCTACCTCTCAGGTATACTACCAGTCTATTTTATTTTGAAACAAGGTCTCACTATTACCTTGGACTGGCCTTTCACCTACAATCTTTCTGTCTCAGCCTCCCGAGCCCTGGGATTGCAATCATGTGTCACAGAACCTGGCTCACCATCATCATCATTATATTTTGAAACCTGATAGGAAAAAATATACCTCCAACAGAATGTCCCGTGTGTATTGCCTTTAGTGCCATGAGTCTAGGAGAGGATATTGAAGAATTCAAGCACCACTCAGGTTTTATTGGCCCTGAAGAGAATCTAGAGCTTAAAAAAACTAATGTGTCTGCTAAAGGGACAGTACCTACAACCACAATTACCGGAGGCATTGAAGAATCTGGACCATCTCTAAAGTCCATTGGTAAGCTGGGCACACCTCTCAAGGCTAAGGCAGGAGGATCATTGCAGGTTCAAGACCAGCCACAGTAACACAGTGAGATTCTCAGCAACCTAGCACTACCCTGTCTCAAATTAAAAAAATAATAAAAGTTGGAGAGTATAGTTCATAGAATGCCCCTGGGTTCAATCTCCAGTACCCCCACACACCAAAATTAAAATATAATAAAACCTATTTATTTAAATAAGTTTAAATAAGTTAAAATAGAGCATAACACAGAGTTACAAGAGGTTGTTTATATGAAATATGGAATTAAATATTATAAAAGTAAAAGGCAAGGTAAATTAAATGCAATCACATATCAAACAGAAAATGACATAATTTATCATTTTATTTTTAAAAATGATTGTATTTTATGCTGGGCACGATGGTACATGCCTGTATTCCCAACACTTGGGAGGCCAAGACAGGAGGATCGTTGCAGGTTTGATGCCAGTGAGCAGTAATTTAGCAAGACCCTGTTTCAAAATAAAAAACATGGAAGCTAGAGATAAAATAAGAAACAAAAGGAACTTTCGATAAATGAGGAGAGAGATCAGTAAAATAATGAAAGGGAATTGGAGGAGGAAGGTGGAAGTTGGGGAGAGGGAAAAAGAAGCTTGAGAAAGGAGAATTCAAATAATGTTATGTCCATTTATGAAGGCATCACTACAACCTCACTAATATATACAGGGAGAGGAGGGCAACAGGGCAAAATCCAGAGGTAATCCTAATGCTCTCTGCATATATGTCTTTATCATTTTGAATCTCACTATAATGTGTAATTACAATACACCAATAAAAGATTTTTTAAAGGGCTGGGGGTATACCTCAAAGTCAAAACATTCTTGTATTCAATCTCCAGTACCACACAAAAAATGAATAAATAAAAATTAATTAATTAAAATGCTTGTGTCTTAGGAAAAAACACTTCTCCAACAATTGTTAATTAAAGGGCATCTATCTATCTTCCTCTCATCTTGATGCTGAAAAACACAAATATTTTCTTCATCCCCAGAAATAGTGTGTGCTAACCATTAAAAGTACACTGCCAGTTTCACTTGGGCAAAAGCCAGAGCAAGATTTGGATCCCCTAAGATGATCACCGGATAACTAAATGGTAAACTCCAATGTGTCAAAGTAAAAGAGAGGAGAAAAGCCACCCAAGCATTGCCCTTTACTGCAAAGCAATTAGTCCCAATGACAAAGCCCCACTTGCCCTGGTCCAAGACTGTGCGCAGGCTCTTGCTGCAGGCAGAAGAGGGAGGGAGGTGGCAGCTAAAATATAAAGATGGAAATAGAGCTGCTGGAAACCCACACTGGTCCTGTGCACATCACACAGTAACTGCTTCCATATCAAATTCCCTGTACACGTCTTTGCCTTGACTGGCAGGAGACTAGATATAGTTTTATTCTAATGCTTACAGTATCTCAAGTTGATAATGTTCAGTGTAAAAGAAACAGTATTACGCAGCTCCCCAATTTATGGAACTGGCTTTCAAGAGCAGAATAGACCCGCTTCCTGTCTTTTGGGTAAACAACGTGCCATTCAAAGCTCTGTGCCACACTGGCCCATTTGACAGAGCCATCCCGGTCTGCTGGCAGCACAACTATAACTAACACAGTGCCCCTTTCTCCTTCCTTCTTATTCATAGTAATGCAAGGATGGATTGTGAGCTTTAACTTTGAGCTTCCTGGCATTGGTCCATTTGTATCGCCACCCTGGCATTATTTAAACGCAGTGTGCTTCATATTTATGAGCTTACAAAATTTCTGGTCTCCTGCTTCTGCCATTCTTAGGAAGCATCAAGGGAAAAGGGTGTGACCATAAAAGCGAGTGTGTAACAAACCTCATTCAAATGCAGGCAGTGTATTGGGAATCTTAATTCTATTAGAGCATGGACAATGAATGTATTTGTGTTAGTTACTTTCCCACTTTGAGGTTAAACAAACCAGTGAATGGGACTCCGGGTGGCAGCAGAATGAGATACTTCATTGGATGACGCAGGCAGACAAATGCCAGGGAGCATTCTAAAAAAAACAACAAGTCTCTTTCCTGCCTTCCCATGACTTTTTCAGCCATTTGGATTCTGTAAATGGAAATGAATGGCTCCAGTTTTCCAATATCTTCATTCAGTGGTTCGGTTCCGAGGTTCACACGTGATGCATTTATCTCTATGGCTCCTTCTAAGAAAATGCACCCCATTCAAAGAAGGTTTGAATTAACCACAGTTAATGGGGTCCATCTACTCTTAAATTGATAGCCTTTCCTGAATAAAGTTCTAATTTGCAACAATTGACAGACTGAATAACTTGCTGCAAACCTCCTACCAATGCCAATTGTTTCCCACCAATGTGATCAACTGAATGCAGTTGTATTTAAACCACACACACACACACACACACACACACACACACACACACACTTACATATGCTACACACATGCCATGCCTTTGGCAATGATGCAGACTCCAGTACAAGTTCTCTTCTTCGTTGTACCACCATGTATAATAGATAAGCAGCACTTTGTGTGTGTGGTGGGGATGGGGGTACCACAGCTGCATCTACCACCTGCCCAAACTTCCCCTCCATGCAAAGTTGCTTAATACCACTGGACTCAACTTGCTTGTTTTCCTGAAGATGGATCTCTTTAGATAAAAGATTTAATATAAGATATGTAAACAAAATATTAATACACAACTAGCAATGTGGATGGCATTCCTCAGTACATTATTGCCAGCATCCTTCATCGTGAGCCTGGAGCTATGTCAACACAGCATCATTAACAAGTCTTGGAAACACACTAAGAATTAAACCCTTCCAAGCCAGGTAAGTGTTAATTGACCAGACTGAACAGCAACAAGAGCAATAAGAATAAAGAGGTTAAAGAGGGGTGGCTTAGCGTGGTGAAGTTCTCTATGTGAAGGACTTTGACAAGCCCTTGAGTCTAGTACTAGTCTACCTCTCATGTCAAAAACCCTCCCCCAGTGCAAAGGCATTCCTTTTTTATTCTTATATGCTGAGTATAAGAATATATTATAGTACAAATCATTCTGACTACCTGTTAAAGTTTATCATAATTTCTTCCAAGATATTTTGCCTTCACTTGTTCTCAACTAATCAACACTCAATAAATATTTACAGTATTGTTGATGTTTCAAAACATTCAGTACTTATTTCCATTACCAAAGCTTATTTTCCAAGGGAGGAAAAATTAGCCATATAGATAATGTCAGGGTTCAAGTCAAATTTTTAGCCTTCAAATTTATTAGTCATTTGTTGTTTCTTGAGAATGTAGAAAAATACCAATTAATGTTTATCTACAGGTGGTCTCATGGGAAGTCTGCCATTTGTTTTTATTAATATGAACTTGTAAAAATGCATAATTTTTTCAACAGGCCTAAGAGAAATAAACGTAAAAGTAAGACAAGGGAACTGGTAAGGGTATGAAATATATCTCTTAAGAAATTGTAGAAACATTGGCTTCATAACGGGCCTCAGGGTTCCTAGTATTTTATCATTTTTTTCAGTTTCTAAAAATAATAGTTACTGAAAGTTTGCCATCTGGTCTATGAGTTAGAAAGATAGTAGAGTGAGAAAGCTAGCAATTTTAATCACATACTTAAAAATGAGCTAGGTGGCACATGCTGAATAAGATTGACTTCAAGTTTATCCTTCAGTTCAGTCACTTTTAATAAGTTAGAAATGTATTTAGCAAGCCTGGTATGGTGGCACACGATTGTAATCCCAGCATTTGGTAGGCTGAGACAGGAGGATTGATGTTCGAGGACAGCCTCGGATACTTAGTGAGGCCCTTTGCAACTCAGTGAGACCTTGTTTCAAAATAAAGAATAAAAAATAGTACTGGGGATGTAACTCCGAGTTAGAATGACCCTGGGTTCCATCCCCAGTACCACAAAAAAAAGAAAAAGAAAAGAAGGAAAGGAAAGGAAAGGAAAGGGAAGGGAAGAAAAGAAAAGAAAAGAAAAGAGAAATGTATTTAGCAATAAACCCCCATCAGGGAAGAAACAAATATAACCCAAGCTGATACTATCATTCTTAAGTGAATAAACACCAGATCTGTGAACGCATTTGCAATTTCTGGCTTCTGACCTTGACCAGTAACTCTATGCCACAAACTCTTCAGAAATGCTAATAAGTATAAATCTATGATGATGGAAATTTAAAGAACAAAAATATTTAAACTGAGCTTAAACTATGCATCTTGTTTCTATAAACCTCTAGAAGCACTAAATACAGACTTTCCTACATATCTTCCACCTCCCACCTCAAAGAGAGCTGTTCTTTCAGTCAAAAGTATCATATCATGTTCGGCCCTTGGCTATCTTCTGCCAGTTTTCTCACTGAGGACTCCAAGTCCTGTATCACAATTTTCCTGTATCAATGAATTAAAGCCAAATGCAAATGCTTTCTTGGTATGATATGTCTCTGTTGCAGTTTGACAAATAAATTTAAATTCTAATGTCCTTTGGGACTGGCAGTGTGTTTAGACACCTCTCTTTTCATAATATGTAACAATAAAAACATGTATATTTGTGGACCTAATAATTTTTCATTATGTTTAAAGTCTAAACAATAAAATCTTCTTGCATAGAAATAGACAGAACATGAACAGTGACTATGGCAGTTTCCGTTTTCAACCAAGTCAACCAACAAAGGAAGGTCTGTACTCATCAGAATGAGAAAGTATTTCGGCCCCAGTTCCTATTTAGCCCTTGACCTCAAATGTGACTGACAAGTGGAGTGGTGATTTGGGAATGCGAGCAGACACCTGTCCACTGAGGAATGGACTGGAGCCAACAGCTCATTACACAGAAAACTACTAAACAGCCATTGTAGAGCAACGACTTTTCATCACCTGGGTCAGATACAAACCAATAACCTAGAGGTGAAAGGCTGTCCATCAAATTCCAGTTCCCACTTCCCAGGTCCATTCAATTCCATCTATTCAATTTTGAGAACTCTCTTCTATAGGTTTGTGCAAAAGAGGCCATGTGATTCAATAGAGTTCAGACTGTTATTATTTATGGGATGAACTGAAAGGATTATAGATTCGATCACAATTAAGTTCTCCCCTAATGAATCTGCAGGCTTTAAATAATCTTCTCAAAGTGCACATCACTTTTCTTTTCTCCTTAGATACTCTTGAGAGAAGGCACACTGGGTAATTTCAATGGTGGATACTCTCAGCCCTGAAGTGGATTTGACATGTAGACGAGGCTGTTAAGCCCAAGACTGTGAAGTCCACACTAGTTGCAGTGTTCCTGATGTCTGAGCACGTATTCATGAATTAGCAACCCAAGTGTTTAATTTTCATGAAAGTACTTATGTGTTTACTAAAGATTAGCATTTTAATTAGTCTATATTTTTCTCTGAGACAATTGGCACAAATAGTATTTGCAGATACCTGACTAAGAGGATGCAGAGGGTTTTTTTCTTTCTTTCTTTCTTTTAAAAAGGGGGTTACACAGTTTTATTCAAAAATCCTAATTAGCTAGTCATTCCCTTAGCATGAAACAAAATGGCATGAAGTACAAGTTAGGTGGCCACTAAGCTTTTGTATAGTTGGTTGGTTTGAGGTTTGGGTTTTTAAATTTTATTTTAATTATTTATTGGTTATTTTTGGTGGGTTTTTCTTCTGAATTATAGCTCTTTATAGAGAGTTCAGCAAAAGTCCTTTCTCACAATTTTCAAAGTATTGTGCATTAGGGTCATGCTTGGAATATTAAACATTTCATCTCCATTTTAAGATCTGATGAGGTAACACTGTGATATGTTTTAACTAAAATATGAGAGACATCCAAACAAAATGATTATGGTACTTTGGTTCTGTTTAAAGACTTTCTACTATAGTCAGGTAACATCTTTATTGTGAGTCTTTTTATGGAACACTTAAATAAATTAAAAGTTTTTAAAAAATGACACAAAATTGAGGAAGAAACAAAGGGATTCACCTGGAAATATCCACAATGATGCTCTTTGATTTCCTCACATTTCATAGATCCTAATACAGCACTTCAGAGAAAGGGTGTGTTCATCATGGGACCTCAGCAAGTCAAATCCCAGGAGACTCACTTCCTGCCCTGTATCCAAGTCTTTAAAACAGGAAAGCATTTTTTTTTAACTCAACTTCTCTACTTTTTTTGAGTACAACTTTTTTTTTCTATTTCTTACGTCATGGTTTGCTATTATTTTTTCATTTTGTTCAACATTTCTTACTTTAATATGTATA
Organism: Muscardinus avellanarius; assembly: GCF_963383645.1. Classification (NCBI taxonomy): domain Eukaryota; kingdom Metazoa; phylum Chordata; class Mammalia; order Rodentia; family Gliridae; genus Muscardinus; species Muscardinus avellanarius. The sequence goes on from NC_137786.1 coordinate 74,338,902, forward strand.
TATTATTGTTCATGGATTGCCCCACCCATAAAATAATAGTGTGACATTAGAATGTGTTTTGTAAGCCGGGCGTGGTGGTGCACGCTTGTAATCCCCACACTTGGGAGGCGGAGACAGGATGATCGCCAGGTTTGAAGCCGCTGCGCTGGCTTAAGAGACCCTGTTTCCAAATAAAAAAGTATAAAATAGGTCTGGGAGTATAGCCCAGAGGTAGAAGGTTTCCAGGAACCCCAGTACCACCAAAAAAAAAAAGGAATGTGTTTTGTAAATTATTTCTTGTAAATTTTCTAAAATAACGTACTTGGAAAGCACAACTTTATAATCAGGTAATCTGTTTCAGATGGACTAGTATTCACGTATAGTATTCATGCATTAACCACTAGTGACTAACAGGAAAATTTTGAGATAAAAATTATTTTTAAGGCCATCAAACATAATTTTGCTTTGCATTATCTTTTTCTCCATGCAATGGTTAATTTGAAAAAAAAAAGGGGGGAAAAGATGATTTTAAAAATTACCACCACAAAGATGAGCACAGAGGTAGCCTATGATGTAAATGTCATATAGCTGTTTTAAAATGTATAATGGAATCTGATTATCATCATTGGCATGGTTATGACTAGCTGTCACATACATATATTTTATGGTGTTATATATAACCATGTGGTGTTATTATAACATGCAACATGACATTTGACAGACATTAAATGGCCCTCTGAAGAGAAGAGGGCAAGGAGACAAGAGACATCAAAATTTTCATGAAAAATAAAATAAAGGAAAACAAATGGAAAGTCAAATGATTAAAAAGGGAATAGCTATTACGGCCTTTCATGGTATCACTCAGAAAATAAAGCCTCCAAATTTAGGCCCTTCAGTGTTAATAAAAAAAAACAACATAAGTGTCAGGGGAAATTTTCAAACCTCTGACTGCTTTACAAGTACAATACTCCTCATTTATCTGGCATTGACAGGAGATAAGCTTTCCCCACAAATAAAATTTAGAATCAAAACTTTATATTTTGTTGGCTCCAACTTTTCTGACATAACTTCTGAAATGCACTTCACACTTCCTTGTCCTTTCAAATGGATTACACTGATGCAATCACCATTTTAATAAATATTGTCATAATAAATCATCATAATAAAATAATCTTAATAAATATCAATTATTCAATAAGACACTTATTGACTACAAATAGTGACTTTATTTGCTCTGAAAAGAAATTCTATATAGCTACTTTTATTTCTTTTTATATTTATTTTGTAAGTAAAAATAAATAGTTGCTTCTGTTCACTGCTATCAGTAGTAAGTTAATATTCCACTTTCAAATTTGAATCGGCTAGATTCTTTGACTTTTATTTACATTCCCCATCGGATCTAGTACCTGAAAAAGGTGATCTCTATTTAAGAGATATTACTGTGTTCAAATCCCTGTGTGATCCCAGTTCTTGGGCAACAGAGACAGGAGGATCACAGGTTTGAGGTCAGCCTCAGTGATACAGTGTTACTCTCAGCAACCTAAGTAAGGCACTATTTCAAAACAACAACAACAAAAAAATGTGAGTAGCTGGGAAGTATGATGTCCCTGGGTTTTAATCTCTAGCACCACCAAACAAATATAGATGATTGATGATAGATAGATGATAGATAATTTGAATGTGTAGGACAAAAAAGACCAGGAGAGCTAAAATTAGTATGCTATGTTCTGCACATGCCATTTTTTAACCCTCAATGAAAGAGCCAATTATACCATAATCTTTTCCTTTACATTTATAAACATCATCGATTAGCAACCAACTCCTAGTGTTAGCAAAAACTTCCAGCTCTAACTGAGCTCAATCCTTACCTTCTGTTCCTGAGGCCACTGTCAGGACACTAAAAATTGGAATTGAGATGTAGGCTAAGAAAATATAACATACCACCAAAGACAAAGTACTGTGTGTGCAAGCAGTCTGCACCCACACATATCATCAAAATACTTATAGCTATGTAGCCGAAACATTTTGATCATCTCTGTAAATGATTATCAAAGCACTAGGAATTAAAAACCCTAACTTGTACCAGATAACCCTTCATTCCTAGGCTCCCAAGGTCAATAAAGCATAAATTATTATTATTTCTCTAATCACAAGTAATTTTTCAGGAAAGTGGACGAGAACAACTCACATGCCTGTTTACAATAAAGTGCTTGTCTGATAGACAAAGAAATCTGCAAAATTTATATAAGAGACACAATGAATTAATGTTTAGTAATCCAAAAATTGGCCAAATGCCTCACATAGTACCACTTTGTGACCAGACTAATTATGTGTCATCCTCCTGACTCAATTTCTTCTCCATTTGTGGAGTTAAGGGTACTCAAAGAGGGACAATGCTGGTATTGTGTATTCACCATGGCTGTTCGGAGCATTAATGACTGACACTATGTGAAAGTGTTAATTTATCAAGTAAAATGACCATTATAATAATGACTAAAATCAGTAAAAAATAAATTATTCATGTATAAAATATACTTTGACAAAAACACATGCCAAATGTAAACATTTCACTGTTTTATACCATTTCTATACATAAATCCTTAATTTTAATTATTATAAAAGTATTGTTCACAAAAAAATACCAAAAACAATATTGATTAAAAACTTGAAAATAAATCCTAATAATAATAATAAGGATATGAGGGGCAAAAATTGTGTGAAAGTAAGTCACTTATGCTGTGTCCAAAACCTTCATTAAACCTCAGAAATTTATTCTATAACTTTAGCAATTAAACTGTTTCCAAAGAAAGGAAAAAGAACACTTCTATAGAAAGAAATAGAAGTTTTATTTCCTCTAGGAATGCATGATCCTCATAATGCATATTCCAGAAAAGTCTTCCTTATGCCCTTTCTTCTTGTTCATTTTTCTCTTCGCAAAATAGGCATTACTTAATGAAGGTAACAATTTGAATAATGTTCTGTACATATACAGAATTATCAACACCAATCTCAGTAATGTGTACAGGGAAGATAGGGAGAGTGGGTTAGGATCTAGAGAAAAACACACCAAAGGCTGTGTGTATGTATTTTTTCTGTCACTCTGAACCTTATTATGATGTATAATTACAATGCACCAATAAAAGTATATTAAAGTAATATTGTTATCACTCCCTCAGGAAACCCTCCCTAAGTTATCCCTTTGAGAACAGTCTGTGTTTCTTCCACCATAGCACCTCTCACATCTTAAGGCAATTGCTTTTATCTCTCCCCCAATATATTGCGGAAGCTCTAGAAAGGGTGAGTCCTTATCTGTCTTGCTTGAAATGCTAAAGAAATGCTTGCAAAACTGCTATGCAATAGGCCCTGTGCCAGGAAGTAGAAACGCCAAGGTTACCTCCCTGACCTCATGTTGCTCACAGTCCAGGGAAGGGGGCCACACTCAAAACACAATGGTCAGAGCCCATGTTAAGTGAAATTAAAAAGGGTTTCCCAGGACTGGGAGAACAGATGTTAAGGAAGCTTTGCTGAGCAAATTAATGGAACAGAGAGAACATGAGCAGTTAGCAAGTCACAGAACCCATCAGAACTACATTCTCCTCACAGGAGAACTCTAGGAAATTTTAAATCCCAATCATAAACACCAGTATAAATATTTGGAATGAAGTTGCGTGAAAAATTGGGGTCCAGGAAAACTGAAAAAAAAGTTTTAGAATCATCTTTGCATATATTTCTCAAGACACGAACCCTCTGCTTGAATGTTCATAGTTATTTAGCAAAGACAAAATTAAAAAGTCCAATGGGATATATTTGCAAAATAATAGATACTTAAAACCAATAGGGAGATTCACAATGCTCAATAGATTATTATAATCTTTAAGTTGTCCAACAGAAAAGAATGCTGGCAAACTTTCTTTAAAACAGGATTTCTAACGGGGCATGGTGGCACATTCTTCTAATCCCAGTACTTAGTGAGACCCTGTTTCAAAATAAAGAATAAATCATAGGGCTGGGGGTATAGCTCAGAGGTCAAATGCCCCTGGGTTCAATCTCCAGTATTCCCCAAAATATTCCAAACTCCTTTCATCTGGGAACTCTTTGTCACAGATCACCACTGCTACGTCAACAGACACAACTTGAAAATACTGATCTAGACAGGCATAGAGACATGTAGAACTGCTATATGTTGTCTTCTTTGACAGCAATATCATGTAAATTGTAGCTTTTATTAGAGATTAATGTTTCAAAAGATGCCTGCACCAACTGGGTGTGATGGCACACACCTGTAATTCCATGCTAGGGAGTCTGAGACAAGAGGATCACAAGTGTGAAACCAGCCTCAGGAACTTAGCGAGAAAGAGACCCTGTTTCAAAATAAAAAGGGTGAGAGGGAGATGGCGGCGGCCACAGTTGCAGTGGTGATCGCAGCCGCCGAACAGGGCAAGCATTTCTCGCGGAAGCCCTGGACACCAGATCTTGGTTTAATATTGGATTGGGACAACTTAAGGAGAAAGGAGACACTTCCAGCTGTGACTTCATATCTAGAATACAGGAGAGAATGGATAACTGCAGAATTAGAAGCAAGAGGACAAGGAGGCGCCAGCCTCGCAAGAAAAGCAATTTTTGGAAGAACACCCCAGAAGGGATTTGAGAAAAGACCACTTCAGCCGCGCATTCTGGGGACTCTTAATAACACACATTGTAAGAAAAATGAGCCGGGTGTGGTGGTGGTAGCCGTGCAGTGCCGGGTGGGGAGCAGAGCCACGCATCCCGGGAACTCAGTGTATCCAGCTGCCATACTCCTCAGTGCTACGCCAGGAACCACAGTGCACCTGGAACAGCAAACCCTGCTCTATGCAGTGAGGCTGTGGGCCTCCACTCTCGGAAGGGAGAGAAAATTCATTGCTGCTGAGTGCTTGATCTCACATCCTCTTCAAAACACACATACTGTCTTCTCTTATTATAAAAAAATAAAATACTGGAGAGGGGCCAAGATGGCGGCGGCGGCGGAAGCCAGGACTCAGGAGATGCAGACAAGCTCTAACCAGTTCACTTGGAACTTAAAAAAAAAAAAAAAAAAAAAAAAAAACGCGAAGGGGGACTGCCCCTGCCACACATGCTTAAGAATTATGGACATTATATCATGTAAGGAAAGAGTTCAACAGAGGACCAGGAGGAAGGTGGCACTGGCAGAACAGCGGTGGGGCAGCGCAGAGGCGCGGGTGCTGGTGCTGGAGGGGCAGCACAGAGGCCCAGGCGCTAGTGCCGGCGACAAAGGTGGAGGGTATTATTTTGGAGAGACAGAGACCTGATTCAACCTACCTTGATCTTCTGAAGAAATTGCCCCAAAGGTAGAAATTGGAGGGGCAGACAGAGCCAGTCCAATCTACCTTGAGCTCTTGAGGAAGTCTCCCCAAGAGTAGACTGACTGCACCTGCCACACATGCTCAAGAAGTCTGGACAACATGCTAAGTGGCAAAAGGGTTTGGGGGGTATCAGAGGAAGCCCTGCATAGCTGGGATGGGCCTACACATAGCATGTTCTGGGAGTCATCAGCTCTCATGGCCATGGTGCTCCTCTGCACAGAGTGGGAGGCCAGGGTGCACGTGGAATAGCAGAGCCTGCTTTCCGAAGAGAAGCTATAGACCTCTGCCTTTGGAGTTAAGACAAAATTTAATGCCACTAGATATTTGGAGTCCCAGGTTTTGCAAAAGACATGTACTGCTTTCTCATATTAAAAAAAAAAAAAAAATGCCAGGCATGGTGGCGCACACTTGTAATCCCCGCGCTTGGGAGGTGGAGACAGGAGGATCCCGGTGGTTCAAGGCCAGCCTCGCTGGCTTAAGAGACCCTGTTTCCAAATTTTTTAAAAAAGAGAGAGAGATAGGTCTACAGGAGTGTAGCCCAGAGATAGAGGGGTTTCCAGGAACCCCAGTACCACAAAAAAGAAAGAAAGAAAGAAAGAAAGAAAGAAAGAAAGAAAGAAAGAAAGAAAGAAAGAAAGAAAGGAAGGAAGGAAGAAAGAGAAAAGAGAACATCTGTAGACAACCTGCTTAGAGTGACAAGGATCAGAGTCCAATGCACATCAAGGATCAAGGCTGGTGCCTGGGACTCTGAGGTCAGGATAGGAACCTTCCAGGCGACTAGGCCTGTGCCAGAGCCAGGGAGGCTGGAATTGGAGCCTGCCATGAGGCAAGGCTGGTGCAGGGGCCTCCGTCCAAGGCCAGATCAGAGCCTGCCGAGGGGTGAGGCTGATGACAGGGCCAGTGAGGCCAGGAGCAGAGCCTGCCATGAGGCAAAGCTGGTGCTTGGGCCTCTGAGGCTAGAACCTGCTGAGGGGTTAGGCCAGTGCTGGGGCCAGCGGGGCCAGCGAGGCCAGGATCAGAGACTGCCATAAGGCAAGGCCAGTGCTGGGGCCCCTGAGCTGGGATCAGAGCCTGCTGTGAGGCAAGGCTGGTGCAGGGGCCTCTGAGGCCAGGATTGGAGCCTGCCAAGGGGTGAGGCCAGTGCTGGGGCCAGCCAGGCCAGGACTGGGGCCCGCTGTGAGGCAAGGCCGGTGCTAGGACCTCTGAGGCCAGAATCAGAGCCTGCTGAGGGGTGAGGCCAGTGCTGGGGCCAGCATGGCCGGGATTAGAGCCTGCCATGAAGCAAGGCCAGTGCTGGGGCCTTTGAGGCCAGGATCAGAGCCTTTCGAGGGGTGAGGCCAGAGCCAAGGCCAGCGAGGCCAGGATCGGAGCCTGCCATGAGGCAAGGCCGTTTCTGGGGCCTCCGAGGCTGGGATCAGAGCCTGCCGAGGGGTAAGGCCGGTGCTGGGGCCAGCGAGGCTGGGATCAGAGCCTGCAGTGAGGCAAGGCTGGTGCTGGGGCCTCCGAGGCCAGGATTGGAGCATGCCAAGGGATTAGGTGGTGCCGGGACCAGCAAGACTGGAATCGGAGCCTGCCGTGAGACAAGGCTGGTCCTGGGGCCTCCAAGGCCAGGATTGGAGCCTGTGGAGGGGTGAGGCTGGTCCCGGGGCCATCAAGGCCGGGATCAGAGCCTGCTGAGAGGCAAGGCTGATGCACGGGCCTCTGAGGTCGGGATCAGAGCCTGCTGAGAGGTTAGGCCGGTGCTGCAGCCAGCATGGCCGAGATGGGAGTCTACAGTGAGGCAAGGCTGGTTCTGGGGCCTACATGGCCAGGATTGGAGCCTGCCAAGGGTGAAGCCAGTTCTGGGGCCTCTGAGGCCAGGATCGGAGCCTGCCGAGGGGTGAGGCTGGTGCCAGGGTCAGCGAGGCCAGGATTGGGGCCTGCCATGAGGCAAGGCCGGTACTGGAGCCAGCAAGGCCCAGATCAAAGTCTGCCGGGTGGCCAGGCGGGTGCCAGGGCCTTCAGAAGTGGGATCAGAACTTGCAATGCGGCATACACAGAAAAATATCACAGAAAATAAAAAAATCAGAAGCTTTCCCTAATATGCAAAAAATAGGAAGAAATGGGTAATAGGAGGAAATCTAGTTGAAGAAAGGGTCCTATGGAGGAGCAATTAAGGTGACCAATCAGAGGGAATAGGATGGGGGAAGATGGAATCTCTTTAAAGCACATGATGTACGTAAACAAATATATCAAAGTTAATCATTAAATCAAGCATGGGTTCAAGGGAGGGAGAAGGAATGGGATGGGGATAGGATAAAGGCTAATTGGATGATGTGTGCTCTTATATCCTCACTAATTGTGTATTCCATTGTGATGTCTATCTACAATGTACCAATAAAAATATATTTAAAAAATAAATTAAAATAAATAAATAGATTAAAAAAGGGCTGGGTGTACAATGTTTGGACATATTATTCCCCTGGGCTCAATGTCCAGTTACACACACACACACACACACACACACACACACACACACACACACATACACCATCAGTGAAAATCACCTCAGAAACCATAGTTGTTAATCATTAGATCTAATGTAATGGTCACTTGCTCATACACTTATAATGGAAAGGATTAACTATGGTTTTGCCTAATATTTTTTTAAAAAATCAAAAGTATTCAGCACTTATTAAAGAGGGAGTGGACACAGGTCCCAAATTTTATTTTCATCTCAAATATTGAAATAATGTATACTACTTAGTGCTATGAAATCTTGAAGGTCCTTATAGTCTTGTCCCTCATCTGGGAAAATGTAAGGGCCATGCTGGGTGTTCCCTGAATACTCTGGCATAACATTCATCCCATGATGAGGCTTTAATATTCATTTTATGCATTATATAGACAAATTTCATAATAAAAATTAGGACTGAGCCCAGGGGCACTCTACTACTGATCTTTACCCCCAGCCCTCACCCTTTTTTTTTTTAAATAGAGTCTCACTAAGTTACTGTGCACTGGCCTCAAATCTGCAATTCTCCTGTTTCAGCCTCTCAAGTTCTGGGGATATAGGCATGAGCCACTGTACCTGGCCTTTTTATTTTTATTCCAATCACCATATTCTACATGAACAAAAGGCTTTGGTGGATAGAAATGTGTGTGTGTGTGTGTGTGTGTGTGTGTGTGTGTGTGTCTGTGGTACTGGAGATTGAACCCAGGGGCATTCTACTATCTCCAAGCTACACCTCCAACCCAATTTTTTATTCTTTATTTTGAAACAGGGTCTCACTAAGTTGCAGATATCCTCACTAAGTAGCTGAGGTTGACTGCGAACCCAGATCCTTCTGTCTCAGCCTCCCAAGTACTGGGATTACAAGCATGCACCACTATGCCTGGCGAAAAAATGTTTTTTTTTTTTTTTAGAGTTGTTTGTCCTTTAATTGATTGCCTGCCCATGTAAAAGAAATACATTTCAGTGTCAACCTATAGTGGTTTGCTATTATTACTTAGATAGAAAAACTTTATTGCTAACAGTGTGCCAAATCACTGAATATTTTTAGTTCCTCTTCACTACATTCTTAAAAGGCCATCTTTGTTTTATTATAATCTTAAAGAGTATCTTAATATTTCATTCCCAAATTAAGTTATAAGTTGGACATTTAGCCATATTTGTACAGAAAACCAGCATCATACCTACAGCAGATAGGACAATGTAAAACAGTCCTTTAAAAATAGCTTTTTAAAGGACAGCATTTAGATTCTCAAAAAATACCTTGCTCTTTAGAAGACACCATTAAATGGCAAACAATATGAAGCCATAGAAATCTCCAAAGCTGTGAACATTACCAAAACTTCTGAGAGCCAAGATAAAATCTGAAGCAGATCACACCATGACAGCTGTCAGGGGCCCAGTCAGGAGCCAGCTGTGGTTATAGGGGAGGTTCTAGCAGTGATATCCCCAGAAAGAAAAGAACATTTTAAAGTTGCCATCAGGAGGAAAACAACAGCAGCTTTATTCTAAATACCTGTCCATTATATAGGATTCTGGGCAAAATGGTGCATGCTCACTCTAGTGTGGCACACACAGACGAGCTGTGTTTTGCCCAGTTATGCTCACACAACCAAGTACACATCTGCAGCTGTGTGGAGTGAACAGAGTCAGATCCTCACTGCTGGCCAGTACTTCCTCTGTGCCTCTACAGCAGCCAAGAGTAATTAAGCAGAGAAATATGGTTGTCATTATCCATCCAACCAACAGGCAGTATCTTACTCTCATGTTTAGGCAAATTGAGATAGCAGCAGTTCTTGAATACTTACAGCTCATGAGTCTCAAAGGCAAAAAAGTTTGGGTTGATGCATTTGAGATCCATAAAAGAACATTACAGTCTGCTGCATTCCGGTGAAGGCAAGTCAGGCAAGCTCCCATATGGCCCCTTTTTTTTTAGAGTTCCACACCTGGGAGAAGAAATAAAATTTTGATTCTGGCCCATAAATCCAAAGTGGTTTTTCAAGGTTTGAAAATCTTACTCTTTTTGAATTATAACTCTGCCCTGCTTTTGGCATTGGAAGATATTCCTGACTGCTATCAAGGTAAGATAGAAATTGATGGATTGAAAGACCATGTTTCTTTAGCCTATGTCATTCGAAGTTGGCTAGAGAGAAGTAGGATTTATTATGTGTTCATTAGTTCTAGGACTATAGGGCCATGGTTGGTGCCTTTTATGTTAATGAATCCCTTGATTCACTTCTGAGGTATTAGAGGTGACAAAAACCTATGCAGCCTGGCGAACCCTCCCTGTAGCTGAAATAGGCTGTGTCCTATCAGTGTTCTCTTTAAAAGGAAGCATTGCTTAAGACTCTGAATTCTTCTAGATTTGCCACATAGAAAAAAAATGTGGTCATAAAGAATACCCAGAGTTGTCTATCTCAATGAAAAAATACAAATGACTTTTTGACAATCAGTTATTGCATAAAGAAAAATAAATGTTCTAAGAATAAATCATAATATTTAAGAAATTACTTGTTTTATGAGAAGATTAAAAGAAAACCATACTCAGTTTTGTGAGGAAAAAAAAATCATCTGACAGGTAAAGTCCCAAAGGGAGGGTCTGCTAATGACTGATCAGGAGCCAAAAAAGGCAGGAAAAGGCCATAAGTTGGAGTGTGTAAGAGAAAGTAGGAAATAGACAGCTCTGTGGCGATCATGTACACAATCCCCAGCAGGAGGCCCTGGGATGAACGTTTAATGGTAGCAGAGATTTCTTGGTGAGTTTATCTTAGAGATTTGAGAATTGCAAATCATAAAAGAACTGGAATGTGATGAAACTATTAAAGGTGAAGATATGTTATCAAGCTCTTAAAAGTCTTAGAAAAGTATAGCCCAAGGCTAATCTTCTAGTTCGTAATACCCTGTGAGCCTAGTGTATAGTTTTAAATAGCCTGAATGCAAAAAAGGGAGCTGGAGAAATAGGAGGCAGAAGGGTCAAATAAAATAGTTTCTAACAGTGGCTCTGGACTTGGCTGCCATTTCAATTCAGAATCTTTTAATGTGTGCTCAAGCCTAACCCCAGAAGCTTGGATTTCGGATGTGGGTTGGGACCTCACGCTTCTTTGCTTTCTAAACGCTCCCAAGTGATTCTACAGTGCTATCAGGTCTGAGAATCCCTGAGTTGTGGCAAAGGCGTCTTTAAATCAAAATGTTATCGTTTGCAGAAACCACAAGTACATGGGAAAATGGTTTTCCTAAATATTCAGTCAGACTTTAACTCTCACCTACTCTTCTATCCTTTTTTTTTTTTTTTTTGGCACTACCCTTCATGCCCATAATTATAAAACCAATGTTCCCTGAATACACACAGTTTTTTAATGCCTCTGTGCTTTCTTTCATTATGACTCTCCTGGTTTGTTTTGTTTTGTTTTGTTTTTGCATTATTAAGGATGGAAACCAAGGACATTCTACCTCTGAGCTACACCCCCAGCTCTATTTTTTAGTTTTTATTTTGAAACAGGGTCTATTGAGTTGCAAAGGGCCTCCCTAAGTAACTGAGGATGGCCATGAACTGCGATACTCAGCCTCCCAAGGACTGGGATTACAAGCATGCACCACCACGCCTGGCCTCTCCTTCTTTAAAATAGTTCATTGACCTGCTCGGTCTTCTCCAGCAGGTGAGTTATGTTGTCATGAAAAGCCCAGCCCAGTTCCACCTTTTCAATGACATTTTCTCAGAATCCTTCTTTTGGTATCTTCAAGATTCTTCAGCTCTCCATTTAGTTCAGAAGCATATATATAATACATTCAGACCAGAAGCCTATATATAAGCCTAGTGTAATACAATTTACTGTTGTATCATAGCTCCGTGTATAATCTGTCTTACCCTAGACACTAGCTTAATACCTACAACAGTCCGCTAAAAGGTAGTCCTTAGGCAACTTTGTTTTGAACTCGTGGCCCTGCATACTCTGCCACTGAGAATTAGATTAGGGCAAGTCCTAAGAAAAACAGGACCATTCCAATATGATAACCAGTGCAAGATTTAAATGCAGACACACTGGGATTCCAAAATCTATGTTCTTTCTCTGTTCCACTACCAGTTTCTTATTTGTAATAAAAATGTCTATAATGATGGCAGAATGGGTCATTGAAGAGAGCATGGTTATCATAGGAACCATAGAAAATAAAACTCTGTAAACAAAAAATACAATTTAGATTAACTATGCTCTCATAACCCAAAGACAAATAAATATACAGTGTTTGGTACTTGTGCAGTGTGTAAAGAATATTTTCAAATATGGATGTGTGTGTGTGCATGTAACTAACACCTATCAAAGAATAAAATATTCTTATACAAAATAATTTGAAATGCTAATAATAGTCTATAATGTGAGGTTAGTATGATTTGTTGTTGGGCATTTAAACTATACCTAATTAAAAAAAAATTTTTTTGGTACTGGGGTGGAACTCAGGGGCTTTTTTACCTCCAGGCTATACTCCCAGACCTATTTTACACTTTATTTGGAAACAGGGTCTCACTAAGTTGCTGATAGCCTCACTCAGTAGCTGAGGCTGGCTTCGAACCTGTACGATCCTCCTGTCTCAGCCTCCCAAGTTCTGAGATTACAACCATGTGCCATCACGCCCGGCTACACCTAATTTTTGTAAGAAATATTACAATAAACATTGTGGTCAAGTCTTTGCATTTATGCTTAGCTATTTTTAAAGGAACTTTAATAGATACTGAATTCTAGGTTAAAGGGTATGTATACATTCAAGATATTTCTACAAATTGACTGGCTTTCACAAGGTCATTTCTCTATATTCTCTCTGACACAACTTCTAAAAATTCTCTCCCAGTCTTGTAGATGAAATATTTCACTGTTTCATTTTGAGTTTCTTTTTTAAATTATTTTGAGAATTTTTCTTCCCTCCCCCCTTTTAGGGGAACAACATTGGTATTCATTGTGAACTTATTATGTATTCTTTTTGCTTTTTTACTTTTCCAATTATTTTACTTACAGATTTTCTAATTCTCACTATGAAATAATAGTGTTAACCCTTTCCTGACATACATGTAGAAATATTTTTAATTTTATATCTTACCTTTTCACTTTACTTAAGGTATTCTTTGATCTGTGAAAGTATTTGTTTCCTATGGAGTTAAATCTTTTGAGCTTCTTCTGTGTTCGCCTGTGCTTAAGGATTATGCTTAAAAAGGTTTTCCCTGCCCCCAAATAATATAAATGTTCACCTCATGTTCTCATGGAATTTTCTGTTCTCACTGTTAACATTTACATTTTTTATCATCTGGAATTTGTCTTTATATGTAATAAAAAAGGAATTTGGCTCCCCTTTTTCCCAAATAGTTTATAATGTTTATGAAATAATATGAGCAGTTTCAAATGCCAACTTTATTCTCTATTAAAATTATGTTAAAGTCGCATGAGGGTGTTTCTGGATTTTTCAGCTATGTCTTACTGATTTGCATACATTTCTATGCTGACCCATTCTGTGGAAGTCACTCTAGTCTTGCCAAAGTATTAAGCTTCATTTAGAGTGCTCTCCCTTGTTAATACTTAAAAAAAAACTATTATTAGTTGTTTATCCTTGCATATAAATTGCAGTGTGCTTAAGATGCCTTTGATGTTTCCATTGAAATTTAAAAACATTTAAATAATAACTTGGGGTACAGCACTCTATTTCCATTCTGAGAACAGTGTCTGAAACACAGTAAATACTGAACGAATGATACATAGGTGCTTGGCTGAGGCAGATCAGTTTGTTTCAGCATAATAGTGTTTGTTTTGCCATATTGGGATATAAAAAATATATATACATATATATCTACTTTCACATATATTATCTATATTTATTTTTATATCTGTGTAAGATGAAATACTGAAGCAAACTGGTATTATTTGGGGACAGAAGCATCACCTAAAATTACATTCATTAATTCATTAAATTTTTGGTCATTAAGGAATAAGCCAAATATTTTGTAATTTTTAGATTCTTATAGTTTTTTAAATATACTTTTATTGGTGTATTGTAATTACACATCATAATGAGATTCAAAGTGATAAATATTTATACACGCAGTGCTTGGTCTTTTTATGGTTTAAAAAGAGTTCATTTAATCCTGCTGAGATTCAAATAAACACCATTCTTGATGAGGCAGGCAGAGCTCTGAGACAGCACCTCAGCATTTCCACCCTCAGTAATTCCACCTTCTCCCAGTTATTTTAGTTATTTGGTCAAACATTAACATAGGTACTACACCAAAAGGTTTTAGAAGATATAATCAGATCCCAAATCAATTGACTCCAAAATAAAGAGATTATGTTTGAAACACACGTGGGGGCTTGAGGAGCCTGATATTAGCCCCTGCCAACACCCAGAAAGAAAAGGGAATTGTCAGTCCTGTGTGTAAAAAAGCACCCAATCCTGCCATCACTACGTGAGCTTGGAAGAATGCAGCCCACAGGCACCTTGATTTTGGCCTTTCGAGACCCCGTACCAGTGTAAGCTTTCTGACTACTAAGCTGTCAGCTACACAGTAGTATTCTTCTAGACCACCAAGTTTGTGGTAACTTGTTATTCCACAATAGAAAATTAATATACTTCAAATGAAACTTCACTCGTACTTCATTTTACCCTTTATCTGCAAGTACAGTGTGACTTAAGTCCATGGGAGTCTCTAAACCCTCTGTACTCCTCTGGTCTTGTTGGTCAGAATTTGTTTTATCAAGCCGGGCGTGGTGGCACACGCTTGTAATCCCCGCGCTTGGGAGGCGGAGACAGGAGGATCACGCAGGTTCAAAAGCCAGCCGCACTGGCTTAAGAGACCCTGTTTCCAAAACTAAAAATATAGGTCTGGGAGTGTAGCCCGGATATAGAAGGCTTCCAGGAACCCCAGTACCACAAAAAAAAAAAAAAAAAAAAGCATTTGGTATATCTGGAACTGCTCTCAAAAGCAATATAGAGCTTTTTGTAGTAAGGCAAATTGTACTAGGTTACAAGTGGCAAGGGAATCCATATTACCATTACAATAACAGTACGTGTCAAAAGTAACTATCATATTCTAATGTTTTAAATAATAAAAAAGCAATATTTGATCACTTACAGTCTCTAAGTGTTCAGTGTCTAGCAAAGGTTTTAGTGGTTAAATCTTTTGAAGTTATCTCTTATTCTACATCCTGAAACCTATCATAATCTACCTCTCCTTCTAATATCAATTTATAGAACAAACATGAGAAATCTACAAGTCATACAAGTCACACTTAATATAAAACGTGTTTCTCGAATGACACATCAATGGCTTCTTAGGCCTCTCCAAACATGTGATTGACAAAAGCCACCATTCAGGAAGGCTCTCATCTGTGTTACACTTCAATAATAAGGGACAAGACATGGGAATAGTAGGACAGTTTCATTCCTGTTTAGAAAATACATGTAATTGTAAGGTTTTAATCTTCTCCAATGATTTCAGTCTTCCTGTATGAGAAAATACAAAAGCTGATATACTAATACACAGGTATCACATAATTGATGGGTAAAACTGACCTATTCCATTAAATAGAGAAGTATCTCTTATGCATAAACACAACACACACACACACACACACACACACACACACACACACCACAGCTCAACAAATCCCAGATGAAAAAGGAAATGACTATGGAAAACTTAAGCATATAAGCATCATTTTTTTCACACAAAGCATGTCTCACTCTTTTGGGACTCCATCATTGTGTTTCAAACAAAGTTTCATGGTTTTGTTTGTTTCTTTGTTTGTTTGTTTTCTGTAGTGGCAGGTTCATGCTTTCTCCCTTGGTAGATCAGTTCTGAAAATAAAAAGAAATTACCTTAGCCAATATCCCCTCTATCAGTGAAAAACAATGTAGCTTCTAGTCAATGACTTTAACCTGTCTTCCTCATATGCTGCCCTTCTATGGGGATCGGTGGCTCCCAGGTTGAGTCTCTATAGTAGCTTATCACCTCTGACAATAGAAAGTCAGAGCTTAGAATCCCCTTTTGAAAGGATGAACAAAAATGTCGTCTTTTTGGTGCAACTCAGCATACTTGTGCAGCCTGATGTGTATACAGAGTCTCATAACCCTCTGTACTCCTTCATGCAAACCCCTGTATAAAAATGACTTTACTTTGGCTTTCAACTAAATTGAAACTACGGGATCAAGCCTGATAACCAGATCCGCCAAGGAAGGGTCCTGTTGCATGCAGACTAACAGTACAGGTAATTCAGCAATGTAGGTGATGAGCGGAAATTCCATCTACTGCACTGTGAATTTGTTATCTTTTCCCAGGGAATGAGTTGGGGCCCTGTCCAAAATCCCTTCAAATGACACTCAATCTATATTGAGTCATACTATTCTTATAAACTCATACAATGACCCCAGAGCTACCCTAAAAATTATTTTTAGTTTGTGTGGCACTTAAGATTAAACTCAAGAGATCTACCTCTGAGAAAACCCTACCCCAACAGCCCTATTTTATTTTTGTTTTTAAATAGGGTCTCATTAAGTTGCTGAGGCTGGCCTTGAACATGTGATCCTTCTGTTTCAGCCCCCCAAGCATTGGAATTAGAGGAATGTGCCATCATGCCTGGCTTAAATATAACTTTAAAAATCATATAAAAATGTATTTATCTACATGCACAAACAAATGACAAAAGAAAGCAAAATGGGACTAGGATAGAATTTTTTCTGCAATACTTTTTTTAAATTTTTTTATTGCTGCACTGTATTCATACATTATAATGGGATAAAAGCTTGTGTAGACATACATGCACACATTGCCCAGTTAGCCCCTACCCAATCCCCACCCCATTCTCTCTCCATCCCTCCTTCCCATGCTTGGCTTAGTGGTTGACATCTAATATTATAGCAATTTATCCAAAATTAACAATGATAATCTCACATAAGAGATTCATCTGTCTGATATCAAACTTTTGATCACTTACAGATAACATTTCAGTATTTCTTTTTGCTTTCTTTCTTACCAGAGGATATATTTTTTTAAGGTAAAACTATCATGCTTTTTTTTTTTTCAGAAAAAGTCTATCCTAACATGACATATGAACTCTAAATACCCAAAACAATCTCTAAAAAGAATAAAGCTAGTAGATGTACATTTTCTGATTTCAAACCTTATAGAGCTACAATAATTGAAACAGTGTAGTACTGCTATAAAGGCAGATATATAAACCAGTGGAGTAAAATAAAAAGCCTAGAAATAAATTATTCCATATATGGTCAAGTTATTTTTGACAAAGTTTCCAAGAACATTTGGTGAAGGAAATAATAATCTTTTCACTAAATATTGTTGAAAATAATAATTACATGAAAAATAATAAGATTGGACCCTTACCTTACACCATATACAAATATTAACTCAAACTAGATAAAAGACCTAAATATAAATCTTAAGACTATAAACTTTTAGAAGAAAACCTGGGTCATAACACTTCACAACATTGAACTTGGCAGTAATTTCTTGGATATGATTTCAAAAGCACGGGCAACAAAAGAATAAACAAACCTCCTAAAAAAAAAATTGTACAATGAAAACAAAGTTAAAAGTTACTGATAGAATGGGATAAAATATTTCCAAATGCTATATTTGAAGGTATATTAATATTCCAAAAATCAATCCTAAAAATTAGCAACAATAAAAGCAAACAATACAATTTAGAAATACAATTTAGAAATAGGCAAAAGACTAAAATAAATAATGAATCTCCATAGGTTTTTTTTTGTTTTGTTTTGTTTTGTTGTTTTTTGTTTTTTTGTTTTTTGTGTTTTTGGTGGTACTGGGGTTCCTGGAAGCCCTTCTACCTCTGGGCCACACTCACAGACCTATTTTTTATTTTTGGAAACAGGGTCTCTTAAGCCAGCACGGCTGGCTTTGAACCTGCGTGATCCTCCTGTCTCTACCTCCCAAGCGCGGGGATTACAAGCGTGCGCCACCACACCCAGCTTCCATAGGTTTTATCCTATAAACACATGAATATATTCTTCTTTGCTTAGTTGTATGCTGGATGGAAAATCTTGTTTCTCTGGTTCTGGTGTGTATTACCTATTTCTTCTTTGTAGTTAATCTCTTTGAGTATTTTCTCTAGCGCTGGTTTTGAAGACATAAATTCCTTCAGTTTCTGTTTGTCATGGAAGCTTCTTATTTCCCCATCTAATTTGATAGATAGCTTTGCTAGATAGGAAATTTTTGGCTGGAAGTTGTTTTCTTTCAGAGTTTGGAATATGTTACTCCAAGCCCTTCTGGCTTTCATGACTGGGTTTGGGAAGTCTGGAGTGATTCTAATTGGTTTGCCTCTGAATGTCTAAGTGGCCTTTTGTTGTTGTTGCCTTTAAGATTCTCTGCTTGGCTTCCACATTGGTCATTTTGACAATTATGTGGCGTGGGGATCCTCTTCTCTGATCCTGTCTAAAGGGAGTTCTATAAGTTTCCTGGACCTGTGTATCGACCTCTTGCTCTATGTTTGGAAGATTTTCTGCTATTATTTCTTTGAAGAGATTATTGATTCCTTTGGTTTCACCTCCTTTTCCCTCCTCTATTCTGATTATTCTTAGGTTAGTTCTCTTAAAATGGGCCCATATTTCTTCAATGTCAAATTCCTGCTGTCTGATATTTTTTTCTAAATTAGAAATTATACATTCGTTTTTGGAATGATCATCATCTAGGAGCGAGATTCTATTCTTCATGTGGTCTAATCGATTGTTTATACTTTGAATTGAGGCCTTTACCTCAATGAGTGCATCCTTTATGTCTTTTAGACTCTCTAAATTCTTTTTGAAGGTCCTGTATTATTTCTACAGTTATATTCCTGATTTGATCTTCTGGAGATCTCTGAATTTCTGTGTTATCAGGTTCTGATAATATGGGGTTATGGGCATTCATTGCTCTATTGTTGTCCTCTTTCCCATGATTTCAGAATTTTGTGCCTTCCCTGGGTCACTACGACCTCTCTTAGGGTGCTCTGTATCTCAAGTCTATTGTAATCTCAGCCGCAATTACTCCTTTACTGGGTTGTATCTCAAAGTCTCATACCCAGGAAGTTAATCCAGGCTGCGGAAGACCGTGGGGGTGCCAGGCTGGGCGTTTTCCCACGGGGAGCATTGACTAGGGTGTGGTATCTCTGCAACCGCTACTCCTTCACTGGGTTGGACTGCAAAATATCCGACCCAAGGAGATTATCAAAGCTACTCAAGTCCCTGAGAGTGCAGTACAGGGATTTCTCCTTTAGGGGCCGCAATTACACTCACGGTTATTTTGCGCGCAGATCTGGAGATGTGGCAGGACACAGTGAACTAGCTGTTGCTGCTGGCAATATGGAGCCACTGCTACGCCCTCGTCCTTGAGGCTGCCATATTTCTTTTCTGGTTTTGAGCTCCCTTCCTAGTCTCTGGAAGGCATGAAGAGCTTGGCCACTGGGAGTTTTAGGCGTTCTTTGCGCTGAAAGAACTGCTGAATTGCACCTGAATGATCCACAGCTGCTCACTTCAGCTCCTTCTTTACCTTTCCTCTCTGGAGCCTGGTGCTGTGAGGGAAGATGGTGCCGGTGTGGCCCCGCTGCTGCATTGCGGGCTTGATTTCTGGTCTCTGGTAGTTCTTCTAGTCTTTTTCTTCTCTGTCCCTTGTGTTTACATTTTTTATTTCTCTGCTGATGGTGTTTTCTGGCTATGAAAAATGCTGATTTTGTGGCAACAGAGATCGAGTTTTAGCAGGACTCATAAACGCTGCTTTTCTCGGTCGCCATCTTCCCAGAAGTCCTGCAATACTTTTTAAAATTGGAATTGAACCTAAACCATATATCCATGTCTTTGGCATGTACTTTTAATTCAAATAAAATTTCAAAGCATTTTCCAAATTAAATACTACTTTTTAAAAAATGAATTAGAGCCGGGCGTGGTGGCACACACACACTAGTAATCCCCGTGCTTAGGAGGCTGAGACCGGAGGATCGCACAGGTTCGAAGCCAGCCTCAGCTACTTAGTGAGGCTCTCAACAACTTAGTGAGACCTTGTTTCAAAATAAAGAATAAAAAATAGGGTATGGTGTGTAGCCTGGAGGTCAAATGCCCCTGGGTTCCATCCCTAGACCCACAAAAAACGGGGGGAAATAGAAAAAATGACTGATTTTTTTCTCTCTAAAACTCTTGATGAAATAATGACTAGAGAGACAAGCAGCCAAGTTAGTGGGAGAGAAGAGCAAAGGTATCAATGTATTATTGGTTTGCAAATCTCCCAGGAGCACAGCAACCTGAAGAGGCTGTGGAGTGTCAGTTTTTGCATATAACCATTTCCCTGAAAATCTAGGGAAGTCTGCACTTCTGGCCACAAATTGAGTCTCGGCAACATTGCTTCCTTGTGGAAATTAGAGAAGATTTCCTTATCAGAAGTCTTGAATATTCTAAGGTAAAATCTGGAGCAATGGACCTTATTCTGGAAAAGAGAGATTAAAAATAAACCAGCACCAAAAAAGTGAATCTCTAAAGAACTGAGTCATTGCACTGATAAAGTGAATTCCAAAAATATCCCTTGCTAGTGGGAGCAATTTCTTCTGTATCATATATATTCTTTTGGCTTCTCTGTGCCAGGACTTCATTTGATTTGTATCATATCTCTGATAGGTAAATAGTATTTTCTCCACCTTACATAAAAGGAAACAGTGTCTAAGGGAGGTTAGGTAACTTACCTAAAGGCACAGAGCCTATGGTGCAAACGTTCAGCCGTTAACCCTATGCTCTTGATTTGACAACATGAGAACTTCCGGAATAAAGGTTTGCCCCAAATGTACCTGGTCTCTGTATCCAAAGTCCAGGAACAAGCCCTTCATAAAATATTAGATAAGAGATTGAAGGAACATGTCTGTTCTTAGGTGAGAATAAGGAAAGATGCCAAAGTGAAATAAATTACACCATAAAGTGGCAAAGATGTGTTAAAATCAAATAAATCAGATGAAAGAAATGCGCACTATAGTGATAAATATGCAATAAAATAAAAATAATAACACAGGGATGATGTGGGTGCTTGGAATCCCAGTCTTAGAAACTTAAAAAGACTCAGTAACTTAGCAGATCCTTGTTTCAAAATAAAAAATAAAAAGGCCTGCTGGGGATGTAGTTTGGAGGTAGAATGCCCCTGGGTTCAATCCCCAGTACTACAGAAAATATTTCATGTGGCAATGAATATGGCATTGAATCTTAAATTCCTTTCCTTTATCTCTTCTACCTACCTGAAAGTAAGATGACCATGTATTTTTATTAGATTAGGATAATTTCAAAAGTGAAAGTATGCCTTTTTTTTTTTTTTTTTTTTTTTTTTGCGGGTCTGGGGATGGAATCCAGGGGCATTCGACCTCCGACCTATACCCCCTGCCCTTTTGTTTTTTTTTTTTTTTTTTTTGCAGGTCTGGGGATGGAACCCAGAGGCATTTGACCTCCGAGCTACACCCCCTGCCCATTTTTTTATTCTTTATTTTGAAACAAGGTCTCACTCAGTTACGGAGGGCCTCACTAAATAGCTGAGGCTGCCCGCAAACCGCGATCCTCCAGTCTCGGCCTCCCGAATGCTGGAATTACAAGCGTGCGCCACCACGCCCAGCCTGCCCTATTTTTTATTCTTTATTTTGAAACCGGGTGTCACTGAGTTGCAGAAGGCCTCACTAAATAGCTGAGGCTGTCCGCGAACAGCGATCTTCCGGTCTCAGCCTCCCGAATGCTGGGATTATAAGCGTGCGCCATCACACCTGGCATAGTACACCCTTTCAAAATGTTTCTGGTTCAATGTGTGTGATTGAGGACCTTTAAACACCATAACATGGAGGAGGATGAAAAGCATTATTCCATGGCAAATAGTTGCCTTTTTTAATAATGTGAATAAGAAGCAAAACCCAAATTTCTCGTGTCTTTATTACTATCAAACTTCCCTGAAATTCCTAACTTCTCCCTAAAACTCTTATTCTAGCTACAAAAATTGTGTCTTTTCGCTGGGCGTGGTGACACACACTTGTAATCCCAGTACTTGGGAGGCTGGGACAGGAGGTTCACACAGGTTCGAAGCCAACTTCAGCTATTAGCGAGGCTCTCAGCAACATAGTGAGACCCTGTTTCCAAATAAAATACAAAGTAGGTCTTGGAGTATAGCCCAAAGGTAGAAAGCCTGTGGGTTCCACCCCCAGCACCACACACAAAAAAAGAAAATTGTGTCTTTTCAGGGAAAAGATCTTAAGAGGCATTAATGTCTAAATATATTACCTTTGCAGTAATATTTATATTTTAACACAAAACTATGTCTCAAGCTAAGTGAATCAATTTGTAACTATAAAGAATCAGGAATGAGCAGCACCGGTATTTACAGAAAGCTAAGAGGCTCCTCAGCACCTACAAAATATACTATCTTCTTTAAAAGACATGCCTCAGTTTGCCTCTGGCTACTGATTTACTGAGTCTAACTCTAGGGATATGTCTTTTTGAAAGACCAAGGTTATGTCAAAACAGACACAAACCAGTCACACTAACGTTGTAAAATATAATCTGGGGGAGCCTTGTAGGTCTCAGCTCTCAGTATTTTTTTCCTATTGATAGCTTGCAAAGTTTTTATTAGGAAATTGCTCATGGTACATAATTGTCCATGTAAAAGAGAGACTGAATTCCCCTCACCACCCCCCACAAAGTGACGCTCCAAAATAAATCACTCATTCCAGAAGATGATTTTTTTTAATGAAGTATTTCAAGATCAGACTAGTCACAGTTACAAGTGAACAGGTGTTTACCTAGGACCGTGGTGGCTCACAGTAGACTTAGATGCATGCTTAATTAAATATAGAAATTAGTGAGTTAGTGTGTAAATAAGAGAATATAAGTGAACCTACCATCAGAGGTGGGTCAGATCTGATACTGATCTACCCAGATAATCGGATTCCACGTTGTACACTCATGTGCAAGACTCGAGCTCAAGCTCTGAAAAGTAGTAGCACTATCTACTAAAAGCAAACAAAATTAAATCTGCACTCCACGAAATTATATACTTAAACTGGAAAGAGAAAAGTATGTTTATGAAAATATGGAATGGAGGGAAATTGGGATTTAGAGATGAATGCATTGATAAAATAAAAAGCAAGAATATTCTAGGATTAGAAAGATAAATAACAAGACAAATTGCTTTAAAGTAGAGGAAGAACGTACAGAATTTTGAGTAGAAAACAGAGAAAGACAAATGAATGTCTATTGTTTTTATTTTTATTTACTAACTATAAAATGAATGACTCTATCAAGAATAATTAAATTAAACCACATGACAAAGAGTTACAAACTACAAACAGTATCTGGGAAAAGAAAAGAGAGGACCATCAATGCTAAGGAATCAAAATACACAACGTTTTAATAGATAGGGAAGAAATGTAGCCTAAAATATGGGAGGACTGATAAAGTAATGCAGAATCAGCAAAGAAAAAGTGACCTGACGGACCGAATAACCCAGACTCTACTGGAGAGAAAAACCTAAGTGTGATGCTTTAAAATTAAGCATAATGAGATGGAAGGAAAGAAAACATCGGATGTGATAAAGGCAAAGACATAAGACCATGCACAAATAATGACAATAAAAGAACAATGAGCAGAAAGGAGAAAAATAAGGAGAGACAGAAAGAAAACAAAGTAAATTATTATTCATAAAATACTACCTAAAACCTCCCCTTTCCATACCCATCGTCTGTAAAGAACCAGAAGTGCAACTATTTTCCCAGACGTTGAGAAAGTCTTCGCCCTCAGAGGTAACCCTTGAGCCCCCCCCCCAACCCTTACAAAAATTCTCCTCTGTGCACAACTATCTCCTGGGAAAAGCAACTGCCCAGGCAGCCCTGGCTGGCTCGGTCCTTCATTAGAATAGTTCCCACAGGCATGTGTCCTCGCTAGTCATACACAGGAATCCCATATGGCACAATCTGGATCTCGCCGAGGTGAAATCTGCATAAAGCAGGGCGAAACCAGGGCCAGCACAAAAGCAGAGACATGCATGTATGACACTGGCTTCATGCCCTCTGACCCAGCTCTGCGCCTGTTCCCACACTTCCTACAACCCCGGGTGAGTGTGTCTGCAGGTCTGTAGGTAGCAGCGGCCTGTCACAGGGTGAGGATGAAACTGAAAGAAAGCCCAGAATTAGTCCCCCGACAGTGTGCGGATCAATTTTGAGGCAGTGTCCTGTCATCCAAAGAGAAATCCTACGTGTGGCTGCAATTAACCCCGTTAGCATGTGTCTGCCATTGTCCCACTGCCAAGCAAATGACCCTGTAGGGAGAGAGCAGAGCAGAATCTTCCTCTGAAATCAGAAGATAACAGATTAACTCAGTGGCTGCAATTTGAGACTAGAACCAAAGGACTTCAGGGTTACGTTTCCTGTGTGGGTGTGCCTGTGCCGGGCATGTGTGTTTGGGAGTAGAGTAGTCTTTGTTATTACTGTTATTCTTTTCTTCTTTTTGTCAATGTTGTTGGCATTGTTTGAAGTTAGTCCACCTTGAAATAAAGCTGTGCTTCTATTTGCAAACACTGGGAAAAATGGATTGCCAAGGTTACAAATAACATATTGTGCTAGGAAATCATTTTTAAATAATCATAAACTTTTAAGATATTAACAGGCATCTCCTAATAGAAGCCACACACACACACACACACACACACACACACACACACACACTCCCACTATGCACCTCCTTCCAGCTGCTTGCTATAAGAGAGCAAGCCCAGAACTAACCTCCCAACTTGGAAGTCTGATCTCCAGCTTGTGCCAGAATGTGTTTGGTGTTCCTTGAAAGAAAGAAACAGCAACATTAAAAATGTGTGAATTAATCAATTCGTGGTACCAGCCAATTACTTCATAGCTGGCATTTTTATAATTGCAATTCAAAAACACGAAGTAATTATGACTAAAGTTCATGTTTCAATTCAAAGGCGAACATTTTATTTTATTTATTTTTTTATATTTTTTAGGTCCTGGGAATGGAACCCAGGGTCATTCTACCTTCAAGCTACACCCCCAGCCCCATTTTTTATTCTTTATTTCGAAACAAGTTCTCACTAAGTTGCAGAGGGTTTCACTAACTAGCTGAGGCTGGCTGGGAACCTCCTGTCCGAGATCCTTCTGTCCCAGCCTCCCAAATACTGGGACTACAAGCATGCACCACCACGCCTAGCTTAGCATTTTATTTTCTTTTCTTTCTTTCTTTCTTTCTTTCTTTCTTTCTTTCTTTCTTTCTTTCTTTCTTTCTCTCTCTCTTTATTTATTTATTTAATTATTGTGGTACTAGAGGTGGAACCCAGGGACTTGCTCCCTCCGGGCTATACTCCCAGACCTATTTTATACTTTATTTAGAAACAGGGTCTCACTAAGTTGCTGAGAGCCTCACTCAGTGGCTGAGGCTGGCTTTGAATTTGTGTGATCCTCCTGTCTCAGCCTCCCAAGCACTGGGATTACAAGCATGCGCCACCAGGCCCAGCAGCATTTTATTTTTTAAAACAAAAATGACTCTTCTAATTTTTCTGGGTACTTCAAATGCAATATAACTTCAAACTTAGTCATTCAACTTTTTTCTTCTTCTGGTTTAAAAAAACTCATTATTGCAAGGCGTGGTAGCGCACGCTTGTAATCCCCACGCTTGGGAGGCAGAGACAGGAGGATCGCGCAGGTTCGAAGCCAGCCGCACACACTGGTTTAGGAGAGCCTGTTTCCAAATAAAAGTGTAAAAATAGGTCTGGGAGTGTAGCCCAGAGGTAGAAGGGCTTCCAGGAACCCCAGTACCACCAAAAAAAAAAAAAAAAAAACTCATTATTTCAGAACCTTTATTTTGAATAGAACAGAAATTTTAAAGTTTCTCTAGCAAGCTTTTTAATATCCACTGTATAATTAAAGAAACATAAGGGCTCCATTGAAGTGCACTGAATTATGCAGGAACGAGAGAAAGCAGGCCTTCTCTTTGTCAGGCACCTGGGCTCCTCAGAAATGGCATGGAACATCCCCTAACTAACACGCCCTCTCGGTGCTCTGGATTCTCATCTAACAGAACATCTTTCTGAAGACTATCTGGTCTTCATCTGCCAGGTATCTTTACATGTGACAGGAAATCCAGGCAAACTGCCACACTTAAATTTTAAGACACACCACTCACTCAGTGGCAAAAGAAAGTTGCTGCATGAGTACCAAAGGATAATAACTTAATCTTTTGTTGTGAAGCCTCAAGTGCTACTATTATAAATGCCCATGACACACACCCATGTCAACTGACCGTAATGTCCTGCAGTCCACCCCGCTCTGCCCCGCTCCTGGTGTACGTGAGAGCACTGTATTAGCAGTCATGTGAGGCCTAAATAGATCTGACTGGATCCAATGTAGGGTACATGGTGGAAGAAGGGGAAAGTATAGTGGAGTGGTCAGGGAAACTCACGACCATTGTTTTGTTATCACGGGGGGTGGTGAGGATTATGGGAGTTTTTTGTTTGTTTGTGGGCAGGGGCTTTTTGTTTGTTTGAGGTTTTTGCAGTGTGAGGATAAAATACAGGGTTTTTCACGTTAGGTAAGCACTCTACCACTGAGCTATCCCCCAGCTAGTAAGCTTTTTAACATACTTAAATAATAATGATACCTAATTTGAAATTATGAGACATTTTTTAATTTTAGTTTTAGTTGGTTGTTGGCTGTTTTCTGAATCAAATCATAATCATATTTGTAAGCAAGAATACTGCTTAGACTAGGGTGCAGTTAGTGGTGGAGCATGTGATTAGCATGTACAAGGTCTTGTGTTTGGTTCACAACACCAAAAAAAAATACTGCTTAAAGACTGTATTATTTTAAAGAATGTACACATATTAAATTGCCTGTTAATGCCTTATAATGCTGCTCAAGCATATTATACTGACTTCTAATCAGAGTAAAATTATGTAACATATACATTGTCTAACATTTCTTTACTAAGAATTTCATGAGATTTTTTTTGGTTTTTTTTGTGTGTGTGGCGTTTGTTTGTTTGTTTGTTTGTTCGTTTTTTGCAGTACTGAAGATGAAACCTAGGACCATTCTACCTCCAAGCTATCCTCCCAGCCCTATTTTTTATTCCATATTTTGAAACAGGGTCTCACTGAGTTGCAAAGGACCTCACTCAGTATCTTAGGCTGTCCACAAACCTGGATCCTCCAGTCTCAGCCTCCCAAATGCTGGGATTACAAGCGTGAGTCACCACACCCAGCTGAGATATGTTTGTTAAAACAGTTTCTTAGCCAGGCATGGCAGTGTACGCCTGTAACCTCAGTTCTTGGGAGGCTGAGGCAGGATGATGGCCGGTTCAAGGACAGCCTTAGCAACTTAGTGAGGTTCAGCAACTTAACAAGACCCTGTTGGAAAGTTTAAAAAATAAATGAAATAGGGATGGGGATATAGCTTAGACAAAAAATGCTTTTGTGTCCAACTCCCAGTAATAAACAACAACAAAAAGAATAACAGTTTTCAACTTACTGTTATCTTCTTCTTCTTTTTTTTTTTTTTTTTTTTTTTTTTGCGGTACTGGGAATGGAACCCAGGGGTTTTGTATCTCCGAGCTACACCTCCAGCCCTATTTTTTAGTGCTTTTTATTTTTATGTTTGGAACAGCAGGATCTCACTGAGTTGCCGAGAGCCTAATTAAGTAACTGAGGCTGTCCTTGATCCTCCAGTCTCAGCCTCCGGAATGCTGGGATTACAAGTGTGCAGCACCACACTGTTATCTTCTTTTATCAAGTAATTTATGTCTCAAATATGACAAGGTAGCATCTGTAAACAAACAAAACTATAAATATTGGACACGACACGATGTATTTTGCTAAATTAAATCCCCTGATAAAAAATTTGGAAACAGTTAATGTATAAGGCTTTTGGTACTCAAGTGAAAGTGTGTGGTTATGATTATAGGCAGGTAACTGACATAAGATACTTTGAGCTACACTGGGATTGATCCCCATCAGAATAAATTTCTTTACTGGGCATGCCCATATTCAATCACTAATATTACATTTCTTTGAGTTAAATGGCAATCAAAGAAATGACTTTGGCCCCGGGAATCTTCATTTAAGATATTAGTATAGCATCAGAAAGGATGAAGTTACCAAGAGATGTTGTGTGCAAATATGAATATATGTCTTTGAAACTCACTATGATTACACCAATAAAATTCTAGGAAATAAGTGGGAAGGCTCTAAGTATTACCTTTTATTCCTTACTGTTAATGAGGGACCTAAGAGCACATTGCCTGGAGTGGGAGGGATCTGTAGAAAGGAAGAAAGACCCAAACCTGAAAAAGTATTACGGTTCACTGTACTTTAGAAGTATTCTCAAATTTTCCACATGAAATTGCCACATGGCCAGGAACAACCTCCGTGCTGGGTTGAAATTAGGAATGCTGGGTCCTGGACAGGGGGTCTGTTCAGTTACCTACAGCATCCTATACTAAGCCGGGAAGAAACATTTCTTTTCTGCTGCCATATAATTCTGAAGGGTGTTTTGTTTTATTTTATTTTGTTTTATTGAGGGGGTATTTTGATTTTCAGGTGTGTGTGTGTGTGTGTGTGTGTGTGTATGTGTGTGTGTTTGTTACTAGAACATGAACTCAGGGGTGTTCTATCTCCAAGCTAGACAGCCAGCCCTATTTTATTTTATTTTTATTTTGAAATAGGGTTTCACTAACTTGCAGAGAGCCTCATAAGTTGCTGAGGCTGGCCTCGAACCTGCAATCTTCCTGTTTCAGCTTCCCAAGTACTGGGATAACAGGCATGTACCACCATACCCAGCTGTTTTCCGGGCTTTTTGTTGTTGTGTGTTTAGTATTTTGTACCCTTAGATGTTTTGCAATGGAAATATCATGAAGTTCAAATTAGATTTTTAAGTCACTCATCTTTTATAAGCAGATGTCCATATGCAGATGAAAACAAGGGCCCTGGTGTTCTACTTGTGACAGTTACTTCCCCACTTCCTGACTTGTTATGGTGTACTAAAACCTTGAACATCTTAATCATCTGTTATCTTCTTTGTGTATGTGGTTCTGGGGATTGAAGCTGGGGACATTTTACCTCTGGGCTACATCCCTATCGCTATTTAATTTTTTTGTATTGAAACAAGTTCTCACTACATTGCTGAGAGCCTTGCTAAATTGCTGAGGTTGGCCTTGAATCCGTGATCCTGTCTCAGCCTCTCAAGCACTGGGATAACAAGCATGCACCACTGCACCCTACTTCTATCAATGTTCTTTTAACAGAAAACATTTTAGAATAAAGCTAAATTCATTGGGAACAACATCTAAAGTGACATCTGCCCTAAAACCCTACACCTGAAACAATTAACAGGCTGATTCCACTTCACTGAAGGGCACAGCCCCTCTGTGCCATTGCCCTGCAGGGCTTTTGCAAATTCAGTAGACAGCCATCTCCCACTTCCCATCCCATCACCTCAGCAACAGAAACCCTCGAATGCACAGGTCACTCTGCTGTGGCTTTGACAAGAACACATTCCCCATGGGTGGTCTGGCTTTTACAAGTGTTTGGGCACAAATACCTTAATGTGGCCTTTTTAAAGGCAAGCTAATTCCACTCTGCTTCCATGGAAGAAAATTCATCATAGCAGTTCTCAGCTGCCTAAAATACTGTTCTTAAAATCTAACTAATCGGAATACTGCACAATTTCAGATGGTTGTTGATTCCCAGATTTCCATCACTCTTCTGCCATCGGGTCACAGGCTTACGCATCTCATTCATGTTGGCAGCTCTGCTGTCCTCGGAGCATCTCTATGCTTTACTGCACCACAATGATATTTAGTGTCCTGTCACCTCTCCAGTGGCAAGGAGTGCAACCAAATGGTTTGCACCTTAATCAGCACAAACTGTGAGCACTTAGACACCAGACCACAGTATCATTCCACAGTATCAAAGTGCATTCTAAGTAGGTACACTCACCTATTGATAAGCAAAAGGAATTCTCAAATTTATTTGTTGTTCTCATTTTTAAAAAAGACAAATAATCCAAGAACCAGGTGAATATTGACATCTGCAAATGAAGCTATTTCAATCTGGATGAAAAACTGAGCATATTTTTCATATAACAGGTTGTTCGGAGTCTCAGAAAGTATTAAAATATTTTCTTCATGATTGGAAGGAAACGTTATTTGCAACAGCTGTAACCTAAAGGCAAAAATGCCTAATTCGCTCGTAGATTATTAAAAAGCAGCAGGGCGTACTCAAAATGAAAGACCCTTAGTTCTTCAGATTGAGGTGACTAGTTACGGAAAGAAACAGCAGGACTTTTCAAGGGTTCTTTTTGAGGTCTGAGTTCTAAGAAAGTTGCAAAGGCTTCTTAAAGTTCCGGTGGTCTTGGAAAGAAACTACCAAATTAGGTTGATCGCTTTTAAAGAGAGGGAAGGAGAGAGAGGGGAAAGTGAATTATTCACAAGGTTCTATTAATGAAAGTGTATGTGGGGTACGTGTGTGTATGTGTGTTAACTAAGCTGCTGACTTTCATGAAACAGAAATAGGTGGCTCAGCTATAAAAAGCTCTAAAGAGAAGGGCAAGTGGGCATAAAGGCCTGCTTTCGTTAGATGCCTTTGTACCGACTCTTGAGCTTGCTGTCCATTACCAAAAAAACAGCCCACCCACCTCCTGCTTCCTGATGCTGTATGTGTTTCGAACTCTTCCTCCTTGTTCCCCAAGATGTCCCTTTTTTTTCTTCCTTTGTTATGTCCAACCTCTGTGTTTGCTCTTTCGTCTCTCCCCTGTAACCCCTTCCATTCTTCAGCGGGCTCTTCAGGCTCGATGCCGTGACCTTGCTGTGTTCTTTCAGGCCAGAGCTCCTTGAACTTCTCCCTGACCCCGACTCTTGCGCTGGCTCCATTCTTGTCCTGGAGCTGCTTGCCAGAGGGCTTCCTGGCAGGCTTCTCTGGAGGATTGGGGACAGTGTCAGCAGGGCTAAACAGCCTGATCTATGCACTTAAGTCCCTTATTGACAGCATCTTCCCAGAGGTGGAAAGCGTGAGTCAATTTTGAACTTGAAAATTTTGCATGGTTTCCAAATGTCCTGAATGTATTCTCCTGTTTCATGTGATTATCACTTTGCAGCATGCTGCTGGCTACCTAAATCCTATGCAAATCACTTGCAAGATGTAGGCTCAGTGGAAAAAAAAAACCACACTCTCCCACATGTACAATTAGAACCGAGCATTATTCCCTACAAATCTGGCACTAAGAAATGAAAAAGGGAGGTTATTATTATTTTTAATATTAATAGCAACTATTAACCGTTAATTTAGCCTAAATCATCTGCAAGGGAAATCTGGGCCGCTTGTTTGTTAGTTGAACGCAGTGCATGATAATGTTCTGTTGTGTGCTATGTGGCATACTCAGTTGCTAGGTTACCCGGAGCATCAGGAATTCAGGGAACAATGTACTTATATCTTTTTCAATTTTGAAAAATAAAATAGGTATTGACATAAAATACAGTGTGGCACTGAAGTAATTTTGTAGTGGAGAGATCAGAGGAAGGGGGCCTTTCATCTCGGTGACAGCAGTTTACTCCTCGTTGTGACTGACGGAGGGCAGAGGCAGGACAGCACAGTAGGATGTCAGTCTCTGGCAGAATGCTTGTGGTCCCTGTACCCCAGCAACTGCTTCTTGAGTCAGGCTCCCCAAAGCCATCCAGCAGCTGCTGTTCTGAGCTATGTCAACTGGTCCTACAGAAACCCATGACAGGTCCAGTGATGTATGGGCCTGCAAGGGAACAGCCAAGCCTTTCATGTTAAGAACAAATATGACAGATCCGGCGAAGGTCCTCAGCCAGCCGGGGCCATGCCGGGAGCTTTTTTTTTTATGATTATTATTATTATCACCTTCCTACTCAGAGATAATGTCATAATTTACAGTCAGGCATTGTGTGACCCAAATGATTGATGCCACTTGGACATGAATTGGTGGGGTTAATAATGGTCTTTCAGTGGGGCCCAGCATGGGAGGAAGCGCTCTCAGAAAGGCTGCCGTCACTTTGATATTCTGCTCGGGACAAGAAGGTGGACTTCTGGGAGTCAACACTCCATCCTGCTCTGCTTCTGAAAGCATCCCCTGGGCCCTGGTGAAAACTAGGGATGGGGAAACCTCAAAAGCCCCTTTCTGTTTTTGCTGAGAGTACTTTTGATTTTGTTTAACCTTCAGCAGTGGATGTCACTATTGAAGCTCCTTTGAGATGTACAGCCTCGGCTCTCTGATAAAACAGGAGCCACATTTGGAAGGGATGAAGCAAAACTCCGAGCAAGGAAATTGTCCTATTCTCAGCACCATTTTTTTTTTTCAGTAGGAACCCAAATCGGAATGGGTTGCTTCCATGTTCTTTCATCTGTTCATCGAGGCGTTATGTTGGATGCTTATAGTGAGACGCTGTGCTAAGTGCTAAGAAGTCAACAATGACTAGGATAATGCTATTAAAGTGATTAAAACCAGTTAGGGGTGCCATAGTGAATTTAAGAAAAAGGGGCAGGAGGGAGGAGATTGGCATTGATTTTATTTCTACATGGTAGGCACTGTGCTACAATTTTGTAAAACTTTAAAATCTGAGTTGTTACAGGTCTTGCTTCAGATCACACAACAAGCAGAGAACCAGGATTCTAAGCTAAATCTCTGACTCCTTTTCCTACTCTGCATCCCAGTGTGGACTTAACCACATTTGATGACACACATAAAATAAATCACGTTCTAATATGAAGTACGCCAAAAATTAAGAGATGCTCTCTGAGTAAGGCCATCAGAGAAGACTCCTAGAAAGGCACTGTGGCAACATCGATAATGAATTTCAAATTAGAGAAGAGCAGATCCAGCACCATAAAAACCATGTTGTGACCATTTTTCCTGTCTGGAGAGTCGCTATACCTTTGCTTTCAGCACCGCTAAAAAGGAGAACTACTCTTTAAAATGATTAAACTTGGACAGCTTGTGCCATTAAGTAGCACCATTCATTTTTCTCATACACTGCAGTTCACCTTTCCCTCTGAAACACATTATTAAGCCATATAAGCATTATCACCATATAAGCATCATTCATCTTGAATTTCCTTTTTAACATTATACCTACCTCCAGTGACACCTTTCCTCTAAAGGCCCTAAAGCACTTTAAAAACAGATGATATTATTACTATTTTACTGGCAATGACACTGCATTGTATCCACTCTGTCTAACACTCCGCCCCAGAATGATCAACATGTTCTCGTGGTAAAGACAATTCTTTATGAACAGAAAAAGTGCAAGTGCGGTGAGCCTTCTCCGGTAATGAAATAAGGCAGTATTGCTTTATAAACACACAGTGGTTGTGCAATAAATAGTGACTAAAATCAACTCTAACAACACATCAACATCTTCAAAAGCAACTTACCTTAGGGTCTTATTTCTTTCAATCCTGAATCTATCCATCTTGTCAACCTTCACCAGACTTCTATAACCATCCCAAGAAAGCCCAAATTCATCAGCAGAGCATCTGACCCTAATCTGGACCAACATTTCCTCAAGTTTCTTCTTTGTGTGAGTCTGGATTAGTTGGACACAAAATAAACTTCCCAAGAAGCCAAAATGAATCAGAAACCATTATGTTCTAAAGGTTGGTGGCTTCATTGCCACTCCACACAGAGATCCTGGTCTGCTGGGTCTCCATCTTCATCTTCTGTAGGATACTCACATTGAGGTTGGAAGTGGAGATGACTGCCAACTTCAATTTATCTCCATGTGTTCCCCCTTTGCCTTTCCTCCTCCTTGTCCTCCTCGTCCTCGTCCTCGTCCTCGTCCTCGTCCTTGTCCTCGTCCTCCTCCTCCTCCTTCTTCCTCTTCCTCTCTTTCTTTCCCTCTATCTCTCTTTCCCTCTTTACATCCAGCTTTTTTTCCCATTGACCTTCAAGCACATCCCCAGAAGCAGGGACCACCACCTTCCATAGACTCCGTCCTCAGCTCCCACCACTATGTGTGTTCTGATCCCTATAATAAGCACCCTGATTTGCATCACTCTTACTGTGTCTCCCTGATCACACTCAAGTGTATACCCTAACTGGTATACCTGCAGTGGATCAGTGTTTGTGCTCCTCTAAAACCCACATGTTAAAATTTCAACCCTCAGTGTTACATTGGAGGAGGTGCCTTTGGGAGATTTTCAGGTCTTTAGGGTAAAGCCCTTAAGAATAGAATTTGTGTGTCTATAAAAGAGAGCCTTCTCACCCTTTTTCACCATGTAAGGCTACAGTAAGAAATGCAGTGACCTATAAGGCAGAAATGGCCATTGCTAGACTCAACCATGCTGCCGTCCTGATGCCAGACTTGCAGTCTCTTGAACACAAAACAATTTCTAGCCGGGCGTGGTGGTGCACGCTTGTAATCCCCGCACTTGGGAGGCTGAGACAAGGGGATCACACAGGTTCGAAGCCAGCCTCAGCTACTTAGTGAGGCTCTCAGCAACTTAGTGAGACCCTGTTTCCCAAATAAAATATAAATGGGTCTGGGAGTATAGCCCGGAGGTAGAAAGCCTCTGGATTCCACCCTCAGTACCACCAAAAAAAAAAAAAAAAAACTAGCTTTGCCAGGCGTGGTGGTGCACACTTGTAATCCCCGCGCTTGGGAGGCGGAGACAGGAGGATCGCGCTGGTTCGAAGCCAGCCCCGCTGGCTTAAGAGACCCTGTTTCCAAAAATAAAAAAGTATAAAATAGGTCTGGGAGTGTAGCCCAGAAGAAGAAGGGCTTCCAGGAACCCTGGTACCACCAAAAAAAAAAAAAAAAAAAAGAAACCAATTTCTGTTCTTTATAAGGCACCCAGTCTATAATCCTTTTTATAGCAACCGAATCAAGTTGACACCTTAACCATCTTTATATCCCACCCCTCCTTTCACATTTAACATCTTAAAGGGAATTTATCTTTTCATTTCATTCTGTTGCTTCTCCCCTCAAAAGGCATTCCTTGCTTCACTACTTTTGAGATAATAATAATAGCCAACACTTACACAGAACTTCCTACATGATAGAAATTATTCTATATGCTTTTAATATCAGCATATGCAGCTAATCACAGTGGCACGTGCCTGTAATCCCAGCGCTTGGGAGGTTGAGACAGGAAGCTCACAGGTCTGAGGCCAGCCTCAGCAACTTAGCAAGACCTTCAACAATTTAGTGAGATTCTGTTTCACTAAACCAAATAGAAAAATAAAAAGGGCTGGGGAAAGGTAGTAAGGAAGTAGAATGCCCTAGGAGATATATACATATATATATATATATATATATATATATATATATATATATATATATTATATACACATTTATGTATACATATGCATATATATGTATATATATATATCTTCATGCATACATATATATATATATGCGATCCTCACAGCAACCCTATGAGATATATACTATAAATACCTTGATTTTAGAAATAGTAAAATAAGACTAAGAGATACTAAAATCCCACAGCTAATAATGTCAGCTCCAGATTCTGAACCCAGTCAGTCCAGTTCCAGAATCCCTGGCTTTATTGGCTACATTATGCTGCCTCTTACATATCTTACATTTAAGGGATGCTCTGTCACAACTAAGTCCCAAATCTCTGTGGCTTAGCATAATAGGGATTTTTTCTGACGCAAGCAAATTCAAAAATGTGGTTTGACACTTTCCTTGCCACAAAGAAAGTAAGGCCCACAGAATTTTGCAAGACTATTTTGAGGGCCTGCCTGAAGTTTCCATTTCTTTTTTAGGGGGGGAATTATATATCATATTGGAGTACAGAATATTAGAAAAATACACGCACACAACTCATTTCCATCCCCACCACCCCACCAGCCTCTCTCCCTCACCCTCACCCTGAAAGTCTGAAATCAGCAATTTTGTAAACATTTATGGCTTTATTTCTACTCTGCATTTGTTATGACTTCATCTCCCCTCCCCCCTTCCCTATTCACCCTCAGTCACTTCCCTGCAGTCTCTGCTCTTCTGTCTGATGTTGCCCTTTTTTCTGAATACCTAGTTTCCATTTCTTCCACTCAACATCCACTGGCCACATTCCACTCACATGAACCCCATCTAATTACAAGAGAATCTGCAGAATGCAGAAGTAATGCACAGATGTTTGCCAAACCCTGACAGCCTCTGCCACACTCATCCTTCAGGATGCAGCCTTCTCCCTGAACGCTGCCTTCTGGGCAGAGTGAATCGCTCACACTTTCAATATCCAACGCACTATGTTTGCAGAGCTATTGAGTAGCATGTAGTATCTTTTAACTGCACTTTTCAGCAAGGTAAAGAAAACACCTGCATGTTGTTTTAGTCCATTGGTCGTACCCTTTAGAAGGAAAACAGTCGTCTCCTGCCCCAACTCTTCAGCAGCTCTGTCTCCCTGAGCTCCACTCTAGATGTCCTGGTCCTAAGACTCAGTTGTCACTTCAGTTCTTCCTTCCTCTTCTCCTTGGTGGGACTTTGTGTCTCAGCTCCATGTCGTTTGTTATTTTGGTTATGCCTTCATTTCATTAGAGCAAGTCTCAAGTGGCTTCTACAAATGGATACCTTGAAGGCAAATTATCTGAAATTCTGTGCACAAAATGCATTTATTCTCCTACATAAGTATGTTTTGCACAAATACAGAAGTCAAGCTTCCATTGTTGCTCCTGGGAAGTTTAATGCCATTATAAATCTTAATCTTTTGTACATGAGCTCCTTTTACTCTCCTGCACTTACAGAATCTTCTCTGTATTCCTGTTGTCTTGAAATATCCTAGTGAGGCATTTTGCTGTGAATCCTTTATCTGCCCTCATGCCTTGTGGTCAGTGGGTTCTGTCAAGGTCAAAATATATGCCCTTAGGTTTGAGGCCATTTTCATATATTATTTGTTGTTCAGTTTTTTCTCTATTCTTTCTTGAGTTTTTAGCAGTCAGATATTGGCCTTTTTGAACTCTCTCTCTCTCTCTCTCTCTCTCTCTCTCTCTCTCTCTCTCTCTCTCTCTTTTCGGTACTGGGGATGGAATCCAGGGACATTCTACCTTCGAGCTACACCTCCAGCCCTATTTTTATTCTTTTTTTATTTTAAAACAGGGTCCCACTCAGTTGCAAAGAGCCTAAGTAGCTGAGACTGCCTGTGAACCGTGATCCTCCACTCTCAAGTCTCCCAAATGCTGGGATTACAGTTGTGCGCAACGCCCGGCTTGGATTGATCTCCAAATCTCTTTAAAAAAAAAAAAACACTTTTGTCCATTTCTGTCTTGTTCCTGTACCCTTTAGAAAATCACCTTAACTTCTGAACTTTCTAAATATGGTTATTATTATTATTATTATTATTATTATTATTAATTGTATTTAATATGCACACACACACAAAGAACTGGATGCCCTTATATCAGAGAACAAAACATAAAGAGCTGTTGGGAATGGTGGGGTTTTTTGTTTTTTGTGGTACTGGAGATTGAACACAAGGACATTCTACCTCGGAGCTTCATCCCAAACCCTATTTTTTATTATTTACTTTAAAGCAGAGTCTCACTAAATTGCAGAGGGCCTCAGTAAGTAGCTTAGGCTGTCCTTGAACCTATGATCCTCCTGTCTCAACCTCCCAAATGCTGGGATTTTGAGCGTGTACCGCTATGCCCATCTGGGAATGGTGGGTTTTGTTTTGTTTTTAGTGGTACTGGGGATGGAACCCTTCTACCTCCAGGCTACACTCCCAGACCTATTTTATATTTTATTTGGAAACAGGTCTCTTAAGCCAGCGAGGTTGGCTTCAAACCTGCGCGATCCTCCTGTCTCCGCCTCCCAAGTGCCGGGATTACAAGTGTGCGCCACCACGCCCGGCGCGGAATGGTGGGTTTTGTTGAGCATATTCCCCAATACCTCCCACACCCTTTCCTTCTCCTTCCCCTGATTCCCATCCTCTACCCTAATGGTCTTTCTTCTATTTTTATGACATCATTTTCCCCTCTAGATTAGATATATAAGAGACATTGTATTATATGTATTATACTTTTTTCCTAAGCACCTGACTTATTTTACTCAAAATTGAGGTTTCCATCCATTACCCTGCAAATGATACTATTTTATTCTTTTTTCTTCTCTTCTCTCTCTCTCTCTCTCTCTCTCTCTCTCTCTCTCTCTCTTTTTTTTTTTGGTGGTGGTACTGGGGTTCCTGGAAACCCTTCTACCTTCGGGTTACTCCCAGACCTATTTTTTTATATTTTTTGGAAACGGGGTCTCTTAAGCCAGTGCGGCTGGCTTCAAACCTGCGCGATCCTCCTGTCTCTGCCTCCCAAGCGCGGAGATTACAAGCGTGCACCACCACGCCCAGCTATTTTATTCTTCTTACTGGCTGAATAAAACTCTACTGTGTACATATACCACATTTTCTTTCTCTATTTATATGTTGATGGAGACCTAGGTTGACTCCATAACTTGGTTATTGGGAATTGTGCTACGTATGATAACATGGTTGTACACGTGTCTTTAAAGTATGCTGACTTTAATTCTTTTGAAAAACTATCAAGGAGTAGTATAGCTGGTATGTATAGTAGTTTTATTTTTAGATTTTTGAGGAACCTCCATATTATTATTGGCACCCTGTTCTCAATTCACAGACAGTATGTTCTCTCAGCTAAGGATTTTGTATTAATGGCTTTGATGTAGAAGTACTCATTTCTTCTGTTCCTGTCTTATCTGTATTTTCCACTAAGTTTTTTTTTAATCTCTTTCTTTTGTGTAGGCTTTCCTCAGATATCTGGTGAGTTGCTTTTTCACATTTAATTGAAACACTGAAAAGCTGTCTATAAATCACAAATGTATGGAAGTGAAGTTTGTTTGTTGGCATGTTTCTCTGCTGGCTGGAGACTTGACTCTTTACATATTTGTAAATATTTGACTCTTTACATATTTGGTGGCACCAAATATCAGTCTCAGTAGACAGACATATCCAACACCCTCTGATAATTTGTACCTCCAGAGAAATTTTCTACTCTCCCACCTGGGAGAGAAGACTGCCTATGAATAATCTTTCAGCCAAGCATATAAAAAGCAGAGAGTATCTTACCCCCTCAGCATAAAGACTTTTCTTTAATTTTACTGTTTTTAATACAGTATCTTCCTTCCCACCATTCTTCTCCAGTTTGATTTTTTCACAAAATAAAAAAAATTCCTGTTAATATTGAGAAGAGAAAGAAAACCAAGGAGATTTAGTTTCTTGTCATGAAAATTTCCAGCCAGTTCCAATTGTTTTCAATCCCATGTCTTATTTTTGTCTTCAATGATAAAAGTGTCTTCCATTTCTGAGGAGTTGGAAAACTACCTGAGATTCTATCCAGAAGCTCACAAATTCTACTTCCCTTCAAAACATTTGAATAACATTTTTTAAAGAATAAAATGTTTGGATAAAAAACTGTCTGTCACCAATCCCTGGAACTGTGTAGATCAGATCTTTTTATCTCTTCATACTCATTGTTCAGATTTTTTTTTCATTGACTAGATAAATGGTTTTCACTCAACCTCCACTTTTTAACCAAAATCCCAAAACAACACTATTTATGATGAAATAAGAGGTAAAAGATCTCTGGTTATTTCAAAACATTAAAGACAAAACCAGTCAGAATTTCAGGGGAAGTAGAATTCTACACTGTGACAGGAGAAAGGCAGTTCTCTCTGTAGGATTTCACTTTCAATTTTAAGGATTCCATTGGTGCCCCCTATTGTGACTGAAATCTTTCTAGCATCAAAAATACTTAAAAGATCTTGACCTAATCACTCAGTGATATTTTTTTAACAGTTGACCTCTTATGCAACTAGGAGTGAGATAGAACACTTAAAACAAGAAATGACAATTTTTAAAAGCAACATGTAAATATCCACATTTCTTTTATATGATACAAAGATTATTTTAAAATCGTCAACATTTTCTTTTTCATAGCTCCGTCTTTTTAAATTGCCCTTCCTCGCTGGGGCATCATTTTAAGCTGATATTTTTCAAATATGTTATTTTAACTGCTGCTGTTTTGCTTTATGTGTTTTAATTGAAGTTTTAAATTTTGTGTTTGCACCCCATGGTGTAATAACTACAAAGGGTAGGATTTTATTAATTGAAAAAATAAATTTGAAAACAGTGCCCTAAATAAGTTAGACAACTAAGTTATAGAAGGACTTCTAAAAAATGTATGATGTAACCGTTGCTAGTGCCTGTATCTTTGAATGCATCCAAATCTTTTTATATAATAACAGATAAAATGGAAACACAAAAACTTAAATTACTTTCCAAAAAAGCATCATTCTTGAGCAAGTTGAATTATAAGGTGTTTCTAAGGGGAAAATTTCATGAGGATTAACGTGTAATAATTTGTTCATAATCATTGAGTGGCCATGATATACCAAATACTATGGTCAGTATTAGAGAAAAAAAGAACCAAAAGCAATCATTTGTTGTCAAGAACTTTGCAATCAAGGGACAGATGCACGACTGCAAAACAAAGCAAAACTTGCCAGCGCATGGCTAGATAAGGAGTTTACAGGAATATCAAAGGGAATGGAAGCCCTAAGTTAAGAGTTCTAAGTAGATACATCCAAGAGACTAAAACCAGCGGCTTGGCAGAGGGAGAGACAAGTGTACAGAGCACAGAGAAAAGAGCCAAGCAGTAGGGCTGAGGACCGTGAGCAGAGAGAAAGGGATGGAAAGGAAGGAGCTAGACAAATTGGCAGGGGCCAGGCTACGAAAGACCTTCTGTGTCATGCTAAGAAGCCTGGACAATAGGCAATGGGGAAAAAGCCGGCCGAGGATAACCATGAGAGTTCTGGGCTAGGTGCCTATACAGACCATGATTGCAGCTACATAGGAAACCAGGAAATGGGAGATGAAGAGAGAAGCTGGAGGGTCACAAGCAATGTAAGGAGCCGAGTTTTAGCCATGTTCTGTTTACTGTGAGACTATCAGCCCCACATAGAGATTCCAGGAGGTGGTTGGCTCTGTGTGATCCCGCCAGGCCTTGCCTCTTGTCAAGCCTCATTTCCGCCATTCCACCTGCACCCTGGTGCTGTTGCTGTCCAGCCAGCCGCCATGACTGGGACCCCCCAGGTCTGTTCCTGCCTCAGGGCCGTTGGGCTTCTTGCTCCCTACCTGGACTTTGCATGGCTGATTCCTCACTTTCTCCAAGTCCCTGTGCCTTCCTTGCCATCCCCTCTGTCACTCTCCAGCTCTGTGACATATACATATATATTTTTTCTCTATATAATATTTCTCACTACTTGAAATAACATCGTGTGTTCATTTGCCTTCTTGCTTTTCCTGATACACTCTGACAGCATTCAACACTTCAGACATGAGCAGGGTGGCAAAGTATCTGTGTAAGAGAAATGAGAGACAGAAAGAAAAGAGCTAAAATAACATTTAATGACATCCAGGCTAGATTTTAAGAGATATATGTTAGGACCCTGACCCTATTTGGCTCAGGAGAAGAAGAAAATAAAGTTGCTTTTTAATAAAAAGTAAAAAATAATGCAAAAATAAATGTTCCTTTAGGTATATCTGGTCTTATTTTCTTGAACTGGAACATAACTTCATCTCTCAGTCCTATTTTTCTCTGTCTGTGTGGGTTCTGTTCTCTGACAGTTTCTCCCTAAGTGGTAACCAAGAAAAACTGCAGGAATAGGCTTGCTTTTCACCAGCTTGGTAACCACAAAAGAAAATGCATGCTTTTTCCCAATAAAGCCAAGCAAAGTAGAACATCTGACACACCCACTAGTCAGTCCTTGTAGCTACAGAAATGGAGCATGATGACTGGCCAGGTCTGGGTCACATGTTCATCACTACCTAGATCTATGCAGTGATATCACCCCCAACCAATGCATTAGACTGAGAGTAGGTTAGGAATGATTTCTCTCAAAGCAAAGATGCAGGTTCTTTAAGAACATAAACCATAAGCCACGGGTGGTAGCATTCACTTGCAATGTCAGTACTTAGGAGACTGAGACAGGAGGATTGCAGATTTGCCTCCAGCCTTAGAAATTAAAAAAAAAAAAAAAAACTCTCAGCAACCTAGCGAGACTCTTTCTAAAACTAAAAGATCTGGGAATGTAGCTCAGAGGTAGATGCCCCTAAATTCACTTGCCATAACCCTCCCTCCCCCCACACACACACAAAATGTGGGAGAGTAATTAATAACAGCATAAAAGGAAAGAGGATAGTAAAATCAGCATTAGAAACCAAAAAGGAACATAATTACAAGAGTTAAAGTAAAGCCCAAATTTATTAGGATAGCTACTATATTTAAAATAATGGAAAATAACGAGTGCTAGCTAGCAATGTGGGGAAATTGAATCAGCTAGGAATTCTTGGTTCAATTGTAAAATGGTTTAACCACCGTAGAAAACAGTATGGCAGTTCCTTAGAAAATTAAAAATAAAACCACCATATGATCTAGCAATTCCACTTCTGAGAATATATTCCAAAGAATTAAGAAAAATGTTTGAAAAGATTCTGGAGATGGAATCCAGGGGCATTCAACCTCTGAGCTACACCCCCTGCCCTATTTTTTTATTCTTTATTTTTAAACAGGTTCTTCCTAAGTTGCTGAGGACCTCACTAAGTAGCTGAAGCTGTTCACAAACCACAATCCTCCAGCCTCAACCTCCCAAATGCTGTGAATACAAGTGTGCTCCACCAAGCCCGGCTTGAAAACATATTTTCACACTCAAGTTTATAACAGCATTATTCACAATATCAAGGAGGTGAATACAACCTAACTGTCTGCTGGTAGATGGATGAGTAAGCAAAATGTGGCATATAACTGCAGTGGAGGAATATTATTTAGCCTTAAAAAGGAAAGAAATGCTGTAGCCTGGATAAAATCTTGAGGACATGCCAAGTGAAATAAGCAGTCACAAAAAGACATACACTATAATTTGATTCCTATGAGATCTCTAAAGTAGTCAAGCTCATATAAGCACTAAATGATTCAATGAAGGTTACCAAGCGTGTGGGGAGAAAAATAGGGAATCATCATTTAAATAATATAGTCAGCCAGTCGTGGTGGTGCACGCGTGTAATCCCCACACTTGGGAGGCTGAGACAGGAGGATTGCACATGTTC
Organism: Muscardinus avellanarius; assembly: GCF_963383645.1. Classification (NCBI taxonomy): domain Eukaryota; kingdom Metazoa; phylum Chordata; class Mammalia; order Rodentia; family Gliridae; genus Muscardinus; species Muscardinus avellanarius. The sequence goes on from NC_137786.1 coordinate 74,381,881, forward strand.
GAAGCCAGCCTCAGCTACTTAGTAAGGCTCTCAGCAACTTAGTGAGACCCTGTTTCAAATAAACTATAAAATAGGTCTGGGAGTATAGCCCGGAGTTAGAAAGCCTCTGGGTTCCACCCCCAGTACCATAAAACCAAAAAAAAAAAAAGATATAGTTAGTTTTACAAGATAAAAATGTTCTGGAGATTTGTTGCACAAAATGTGAATGTACTTATTGGACATTCTACTAAATTTCACACTTAAAATGTCTAAAATCATAAACTTCATGTTAAGTGGGGGGGTTGTTTGATTGCTTGGCTATTTTTGTTGTTGTTTGGTTTGGTTTGGTTTGGATTGAGGTAGTGGAGATTGAACCCAGGGGCATTCTACCGCTGAGCTACTCCTCCAGCCCTATTTTATTTTTATTTGAAACAGGGTCTCCCTAGGTTGCAGAGCTTCTTCCTAAGTTGCTGAGGCTGTCCATGAACCTATTATCCTCCTGTCTCAGTCTCCCAAGTACTGGGATTAAAGGTGTGCATCATCACACTCAGCTTTAGGTGGTTTTTAAGTACAATGAAAAGTAAAAAATAAATAAATAAATAAAGCCTAAGCAATATTATAAATTCAGAAAACCATTTATCTGTTAACTGAACCATCAAAATTCTTTCCCTCCATCTATGTGTTTAGTTAATTGTGTTGATCAATTACTAAGACTGAAATAAACAGTTATATGTAAATACGTACTGCAGGCTGAATATTTGTCGTCCCCCCCCCCCCCGATTTATATGTTAGAATCCTAATCCCCATGGTGATGGTATTAATCATAGACCCTTTGGGAGTGATTAGGTTATAAGGGCAAAGCCATCATGAATGGGATTAGTATCCTTATAAAAGAGGCCCCAGAGAGCAGTCCTGCCCCACATAAGGACAGTTTTAAGTTTCCTTTTATGAATCAGGAAACAGGCCCCACCAAACACAAAATTTACCAGTACCTTGATCTTGAACACCCCAGCCTCTAAAACTGTGAGAAATAAATTTTTGTTATATATGGACCACTCAGCTTATGGCATTTCTATAGCAGCTCAAAGAAAATACATATATTAAAAATATAGTAGATAACCCATAATCACAGCTACTCAGAAGACCAAATTCAGGAGGCAAATTTGAGGTGAGCCTGGATAACACAGCAAAACCCTCTTTCAAAAGAAAAAAAAATTTAGTATATTGTTTTTATTTTATTGGTACACTATAGTTTTACATCATAATGGGGATCATATTGACAATGACATATATTCACACAGGCCTTGGTGCCCTCCTCCCTTAAAAGAAAAATTTAAAAAAACGTTTCATAATATAGTTCAGTGGTAGAGAGCTTACCTAGCATGTCTAAGGCCTTGGATTCAATCCCCAGTGTCTTAAAACGTAAATAAGAGGAACATAATGTGTATGCATGCTTAGAAGTTTAAGGAAAGATATTGACTAAGGATCATAAAATGACTGCATATGGTTTGTCCTGGCTAAATTTCCTCTATTGCCATTAGCATTTCATCAGTTTGCATGGTGATATTGTAATCATCAATCTAACTATTAATGCAACCATCTAAGGATTATCATTCCTATGCATTATGGAGTTGGGCCTGGTAAAGTAATAGCGTATCAATGTGTTTTATCTAAGAAGCCAATTCATTTGGCACTTATTTTGATATATCTGCAGTGTCCAATAAAAGTTGCAAACTAACTATGCCATTTGGTTACTATTAGAAGTATCTCCAGAGCCAGAGGTGACTAACTTGCTCATCACTGATGAACCTCCGTCATCCTGTGTGTATACATCACATGCTTTGGAACACTACGTGCTCTTTTCCCAGGCGTTATGGTTTCCATGAAGAGATATTTTTCCTAATCATTCTCACCTTTTGTTCTCCACCTTGTCTTTTTTCTTATCAGATAGAGAAATTGACTTTGAGTAGATGAGAGAGGCGGCAGAGGCAAGTTGGTCTCCATCTCCCACTCGACGACATCCTTCAACTCAGCTGCTCGACACTGGAGGCTGTGCGGGAGCCATCCCCACAGGGAGAAGCCTGCTGTACCCCAGTGCTGCCCACGACTGGACGAGCAAGTCTAATTCCTCAACAGAATAATAAAAACCCCATTGTGACTCACATTCTCCAATATTAGTTTTTGCTGGCAATAAAGTGGAGGGTTGGACTATCCATCTGTCTATCCTTTGCCTTATTATTTCTCAAATGATTCTACACTCGGACTAGGGTAATAAGTGATGTGCAAGTCCTAGAAAGAAAGTATCTCCTTTTCGACAAAATGGATTTCAGAATAAGTTGTTGTCTTTATTAATTCAGATATTAAATAGATGGATAAAAATAGAGAACTAGGCATAGTGGCATGTGTCTATAATCCCACTACTTGAGAGACTGAAAAAGGAAGATTTCAGGTTTGAGGATGGTCTCAGTAACTTGATTAGACTTTCAGCAACCTAGCAAAACCCTGTTTCAAAATAAAAAATAAAAGATGTATCTTAGAGGTAGAATGCCCCTGAGTTCAATTTCTAGTGTCACAAAACAATAAAAATAAAAATAAATAAAGAGAAATGGCAGGCAGGTCTTAAAGCCATGTTGAAAAAAAGAATTATAGAATTCAAAAACATGTGAAATAGGGCTCTTTCACATAACTCTTTCAACTGTTCCCAAAATATGTTATGTCTATAAGTGTTCACTTCCAACTGCTATGACTTATATAATAAAAATGGATGGAATAAAAACTTTACCTTTAATTTTTGTTTTACTTCTGTCTGGAGAAATAGGGGGAACCTTATTCTCCTGACAACTGACAAAATTTACTTCTCCAATACATTAGTCAAGGCACTACCCATAAACAGTATGTGTACAAACAATCAAGCTTTCTACTTCTCACCAACGTAAATGAAACTGGGGAGATAATATGTGTGTACAAGTACCTAGAATCATGAAGTATTTTCTAAGTCCAATAAAGAGTTGTAAAAAGCACACAGACCTTTTAAACAGAGGTTTCTTTCAGGAGAGAAAAGCCTGTGTCAATTAAGTAGCATTTCATTGGAATGTGTAAAAGGTTGAGTGAACAAGGGACATCTGAAAAGCTCAAAGCAAAAAGCTTGGGGAGAGAAGCAAGAGATGAGACTGGAGAGGTATTTTGGGGCCATATCTAAAGCAGAGCTTGAATCTTAAAGAGAGTTAAAAATGTCTGGAGAAACTGCTGTGTGGGATGAGCAGTGAGTCAGCAAGAGATGAATAAAAGAAGTGCTGAGCAGAAATGACGTCCCTGTTGAGTTGAACAAGCAGGGATTCATGGCAGACTCAATCAGTACAGCCTATTCTAGCAGCACTTTTGCCCAGCAAGGAAGCAATTGGAAGGTCAAGGTCAGAGGGGAATTCTGGGGACCAAGCAAAGGCACCACTGAGTTAGCTGACTATGGACAGCAGGATAGATGGGAAGAGCCAGCGTGAAAAGGAAGTTAACAGCCCAAAGAGCAGAGTCAAGGGTGTGATCAGAGTGAAAACAAGGGTAGATGTAAGGAACTCAGAACAACTGCCGTAAAAGATGCTGTGGAAAAGGCAAGATGCCCAACATAGGAAATTGTAGAAATAGACTATGAGATCTAAGGATGGAGTGAAGTTAGGAATCACTGATGTCAAGGAGGTAAGGAACCGCAGTCACTGGCATAATAGTAAGTGAGAGGTTAAATTCATCAAGTAGGAAGTAATTCTAAACAGAGTTCAGAATACCATAGCAAGTAGAATAGGAGGAGGGTGGCATGAGACCGCTGGAAAGAGGAGAGAGTGCTGAATTTCTTCAGCCAAGAACAAAACTCAGAGTGATCAAGGGAGAACAGAGGACACTGACACTTTTTCTTTGTCCTCTATGTTAGTGTTGAAGGATGGAAAAAGGAGAATGTCACACTGGGTATAGTTTCATGAGAAGTAGCATCTTTAATCAAAATCTATGTTCACTTGTAAAAATCAATTGTGAGAATTTTTTTAAATGGGAGATATGGGAGAGAGGGGAAATAACAGAGCACAATCATTGGACCTGACAGTCCAAAGAGGCAAAGGCCACTGCTAAGACTCAGTAGGATTATTCACAAACATTCGGATTCACAGAGCAGACCTCAGCCTGCACTCACTTTGACCAATTAAATAAGACCAAGTGGTAGGTGGCACTCTCAATGGAAACTTTGCAATCTGGTGCACAATTTGCCACTTCTTCTGACCCAAGGCAAAGTAGAAGCATGTGTTACATGGAGCATCAGTCACCCAGGGCTCTGATGACTGAAGAGCAGCACCCTTTTGCCAAGCCATTGCACACATTTTGCATGAGTAAGAAATGAGCCTTTATTGATTGGAGCCACTGGAATTTGTAGAGAGGGAGTTTTGCTACAATCTAATCTATCCTGGCAGATAGGTAACCCATGTAACTATGGCAGAGAAGCCTTCTGAAGGAAGTGCTTAAAATATGTTCTACTCATGATTATTTATTTTACAACAACATATGTATGTGGTGGTGTTGTGTGCACACGTCTGTGTGCCCGTGTGTGTTTAATACTGGGGATTGAATCTAACAGCATTCTACCTCTGAGCTCCATTCCCGGCCCTCTTATTTTTTTACTTTGAAGCATGGTCTCAGCAAGCTACGCACAGGCCTTAAACCTGCAAATCTCCTGTATCAGCCTCCCAAGTACTGGGATTACAGGCATGCATCACTGCACCTGGCTTACAAGAATATTTTTTTAAATCCCCAAATCCTGGCCAGGCGTGGTGGTGCACACTTGTAATCCCCACGCTTGAGAGGCAGAGACAGGAGGATCGCGCAGGTTCGAAGCCAGCCGCGCGCGCTGTTTTAGGAGACCCCGTTTCCAAATAAAAATGTAAAAATAGGTCTGGGAGTGTAGCCCGGAGGTAGAAGGGCTTCCAGGAACTCCAGTACCACCAAAAAAAAATCCCCAAATCCTTTCAAGATACAAAGAACTGAGAGTTTAGGCAAGAAGACTCCAAGACTAGAACACCCTCTGATGGTATTGCACCAGCTGCAGTAACACCTAGAACCTACTCTCTCCTTCCCTAAATTCCTACACCAACTATTATCATCATTAAACCCAAGCCACAGACCCCGTCACTCTAGCAGAAAGACCAAGTCTCTCCTGGATATGGGAAGACAGCAACAGAACAGTTTGCCTTTGGGTCATGTGTAGAGGACAGAGGAGACAATAGCAGAAAATGAAGCAGAGTCTCAGTAGATGCAGAATCTGGAATCGCAGTGTGAGAATCGCAATGGGGATTCATCCAACCAGTATTTGACAACTGATCGATGATCAGAAGGCAGAATTTTATGACTAGGAAATTTTGAGCGCTCATAGGGTCAACCAACTCCAATATGGGATAAGTAACCTATTCTTTGGAGGTTTTTTGTTTGGTTGATTGTTTTTTGTTTTACCTTTATTGGCTTTTCACATGCTGAGAGATGTGATAAGCAGGATTCTGCTTAACAGGCTTGTCACGGTTTCAGTTATTCTTGCCAATATCACAGAAATTTTCATCAAGGTCACTACATCTTAATTTTTTTTTTTTTTTTTGCGGGACTGGGTATGGAACCCAGGGGTATTGTACCTCCAAGCTACACCCCCAGCCCTATATTTTAGTCTTTTTATTTTTTTGAAACAGAGTCTCACTGAGTTGGGAAGGGCTTCACTAAGTAGCTGGGGCTGTCCACAAACCGTGGTCCTCCAGTCTCCACCTCCCGAATAGCCTAGCAGTGATGATACTGAATAAAGGATCTTGTCTCTTGAATCAAAGAAGATATATATATATATATATATATATATATGCGTGTGTGTGTATGTGTGTGTTTGCTTGTATATAGATATGACATATAACATTCTATTTTCATTATTAATCAACATATATTATATACTATATTTCTGTGTGTATATTCCTTTTTCCATTACTAATCAACTTTCTTAGACCTCTGATTTCCAGCCCTGTGGACTCTTGCTCATCTATCAAACATAGATGTTTGATGATGTGTTGGTTTCTGCCTGCTTGTGATGGGGTAATTCCAGCAGGAAGTGGCAGACTCCCAGGCAGGATTGTCTCACTTGGAGCTGTCATTTATGGCTCATAATATATGGTACACTAATAACTTCATGACACCGTTATTCCTTTTCTTAGCTTCTCAAAGGACACCTGGCTCAACAGAATGACTAGCTTATTTTGTCACACCGTGGGTCATCCTGACCCTCAGAAACAGAATTGAAGAGAGGAGGGAGCCCCTTGCAATTGTCACACCATTACTACGAGCCCTCGAAAGGCACTGACACAGAAGTTCAGAGATGCAAAAGAGACTGCTGGGAAGGTGGCCGCTTTCTGAGATCTGACAAGGATAATTCCAGAGCCCATGCCTTCTGGTAATAAGGTTTCAAATTGGCAGCATTTAGATGTATGTACGTTATCAACAGAGTTTTCTTTACACTAAAGGCTCTCAGGAGTTAACACCATAGGCTACAGTCTAGAAGATAAAATGACTTATTTGCACATTTTAGTGAGATGAGCATCAATTAGAAAGAAAGAGAAGTAGATAGACATTATTGCATTCTGAAGATTCTGAATAAGTATCAAGTATCTATTATTATTGCCATTAGACTGTTTTCCATTTATTTAGCATTTTCAAAGCCAAACACTAGACCACAAGGTTTCTTTTGTTGACTTTACATCTTCTCTTTTTATAAATGAGTGGCATCTGCCACCTTAATTATATAGAGTTATATTTCTTTTCCCTTTTCATTTAAATTCTGTTTAGGCCAAGCATAAGGTACTACTTCCATTTAAGCAACTTAAGTTGATGGAGTTTTGATAACTCAGCCACTTTCATTCAAAATAGTCCTAAATTAGACATATGTGTTGCCAACTCAGAAAAGAGTTTTATTTGGAAATTATGGCCTTGGGATAGATACAATTTTTCCAGCTTTCACATAAGACTTGCAGTAACCTGTATAATAATAAAAATTATTATTATTGTTGTTATTATTATTATTATTATTTTAGTATACAACTTAGACTATGACTAAGTTTTGCCCAGACAAGAAATCACATGGAAAAATTGTTTGGAAGAGCTCTGCCCCACAGTGTGGAATCTTGTTTGTTATCAGTTAAAAGCATATACTGATAAAATAGGAAGAGTTTGAGTGTGCAACCCAAGCAGGGGTTCCAGCTCTTCTGTATCAACAGGTAAGTAAGGGACATCATTGTGTGGCAGGGCACAAAGGTTCTACTTATTTTCATGCAGAAATACAACTGCTCAGTTTATGTTTCGGACACCCAGTGCCTGGTGGAAAAAGTTAGTCTTGCGGGGGACCTGCTGCCTGAGAAAAGTCCAGGAAGAGGATGAAAGAGGAGACTCTGTCCCCAGCCTTGCTAGGGTGTCCAGCTTGTGACAGGAGACAATCCCTCACCACCTACCTCCCAACAACCCAACCCACGAGCTCCAGAATGGCTGTAACAAACTATCACAAATAGAGTGATTTTTTTTTTTTTTTCTGTACTGGAGATGAAACCCAGGGGCATTCTACCTCCGAGATATACCCCCGGCTCTATTTTTTATTCTTTATTTTGAAACAGGGTCTCACTGAGTTGCAAAGGGCTTAAGTAGCTGAGGCTGGCAGTGAACCGTGATCCTCCTGTCTCAGCCTCCCAAATGCTGGGATTACAAGCGTGTGTCACCACACCCAGCTTTAAACAATATAGATTCACTCTTTGGGTGTCAGGAGTCTGAAATCACTCCCATGGGGTAAGAAGGTTCTAAGGAGAATCCACTCCTTGCCTCTTCTAGTTTCTGGAGGCTCTTGTTCCTTGCCTCATGGCCTCAAATATCACATCTTTGTGTGTGTAAATGTGTAGCTATCTGTCTATCTGTCACTGGGGATTGAACCTAGGGGCTTTGTACCTCTGAGCTAAGCCCCCAGCCCTACTTTATTTATTTATTTATTTATTTATTTATTTATTTATTCATTTATTCATTTATTTATTTGCGGGTCTGGGGATGGAACCCAGAGGCATTTGACCTCCGAGCTACACCCCCTGTCCGATTTTTTATTCTTTATTTTGAAGTAGGGTCTCACTAAGTTGCAGAGAGCCTCACTAAGTAGCTGAGGCTGTCCACGAACCGTGATCCTCCGGTCTCAGCCTCCCAAATGCTGGGATTACAAGCATGAGCCACCACGCCCAGCCCAGCCCTACTTAAAAAAACAAAACCAAATAGGGTCTCACTAAGTCGATGAGGGCCTAGCTAAACTAGTGAGGCTGGTCTCAATCCTGTGATCTTCCTGTTTCAACCTCCCAAGTACTGGGATTACAGGCATGTGCCACTGTATCTGGCTCCCAAATCATATCATCTGTCTCCCCTGGCTTTCGTCTTTGACTACCTATCTATCCTCTGTGGCCTAAACATCCTTGTGATCACACTTAAAGCCTACCTGGATAATCCAGGATAACCTCTTTATCACAAGATCTCCACTTCTTTTGCCATATGAGCAACAATTTTCAGGTTGTAAGAATTAGAATATGTATATCTTTGAAAGGCCATTATTTAACATATGAAAACACCTATGTGGCTGATCCAATTTTTTGTGCCTGAAACAAACCACACATTCTATTACACAGGACCTCATCCAGTCGCAGCGCAGCTACAGCAATGTCAGTGTTAAAAGCTTGTTTAGTTCCTCAAATATCCACCACGCCACTATGGATACCTCATATACTCTATACTCAACGCTCTAGGACACTCGTAGTCCCAAAGTACAGGAAACTGGGATGTACAATGAGTGGTAGAGGGGATACCTCTTTCTGCATTTGGCAAAAAAACAAAGAACATAGAACAGGACAAATGTGAGATTCCTGAGCAGTGACGGTACTTAGTGACCCCCATGGTTTAATAGCATTTGATCTGTTATTGAAAAAAACAGTCAACTTCAACCAAAAAAAAAATCAATATTGGAATAATGTCCAATGACTAACAATTTTCAAATGGCAATAAAATTATGAGAACCATCCTGGTTTCAGTTCTAGGATTTCAATGATATACTCGTTTTGTTTGATTTAAATAACTGTAAAGAGACAGGCATGGTGGTACATGCCAATAATCTCAGAACTCGGGAGGCTGAGACAGGAAGATCGCAGATTCAAGTCCATCCTGAGTAATTTAGTGAGATCCTCGGCAACTTAACAAGACCCTGTTTCAAAATAAAATATAAAATAAAAATAAAATGGGCTGAAGGTGTACCTCAGGAGCAGAATGCCTGTGGGTTCAATCCCCCAGTACCAATTAATAAATCAATAACAAATACATGCAAAGTATGTAAGTGGAACAATTAAGAGAGGAAAATTATTCTTTGTCTACAGTTGGTCCTAGGAGGAACTCAATCATGTAATGCACAATCGGTACAGCTCAGAATATTATTACATATTAGATGTGGTTAGCTCAGCAGTAGCAGGAAGTTACTCACAGATTCCTAGGGTTCTTGAATCCTTCTAGAATCCTGGCCAGCAGAGCAGTATCTTGCTTCTTATCTTAGAGAGATGTAAATCTGAAGCCAAGCGAGCTAACGTTCCAATCATCCCAGACACTCTAAAAAGCTCAACACTCAAGAAAGTTGTGGATAAAGTGACTTTTGAAGACAGTATACAGTGTGGGCATCTTACAGAAAATTTTATTAGGTTTTTAAACAGAATTATAGATGAAAATGGGTCCGTGAAATAATAGATAGTCCCAGAGGAACCACAAAGCTGAGATGCAGGTGAAAGGTTCCCCTAACACCATAAACTGTGATGTTTATGTAGTCTCCGTATTCAGAGAAGAGATTTAGCTTTCTGCTAACATTGATGCCATCTACTGACATTTAATTTTTTGTAATTATTTCTATTGATTTTCATATTTTAGTAATTCATGGAAGTAAATGCTTTAGAATCTCAGAGCAACCCTAAGGATAGAAAAGAATTATTTTTATACTTATTCTGATAGTTTTTCCTTCATTTCTTTGTGTAGTCATTCATTAAGTAAATATTTTCTGAGTACCTGCTCTCATGAGAGATGATGTAGGGATGTAGATAATGGCAATCCTTACTCATCTATAGTGTAGATGTTTTTAAGGTGCTTTCCCAGGTATCTTTCCACTTATTAGCTCCAAAATACCCTGTGAGCTGTGAGGTTGGTTTTATTTGTTTGTTTTGCTTTTGTTTTTGTTTTCTTACTTTCACTTTTTGGGACAGAAAACAAGCCTTACATTATCAAGCATCTTCCCAAAGAGCACAATAGTCATGGGGAATAGGCAGAGATATAACCTAATCTCAATTCTTTCTCTCTCTAGCTTCCATACCACAAGACATAATTTTCTTGCTACCTTCTGAAAGCTTAGTGTCTTCAAGGGGTCTTGCACATAAATCGCTGTAATATGTAATTCTGGCAATTATAATAAATACTATACCACCCTCTCTAGAACGTGCAAGCATTATCTCAGGCTTCTGTCCAGTTGTTTTCTGGAGAATTACCCCTTCCCTGAGCCCATCCTCAGTCCAAAAGTTAACCACCTTTACAATATTCAACTAAAGTTTTATCTCTCGATTAACAGCCATTTTTCACAGTGGAGCCCAGCTTTTAACGAGTTCACAGAACTTACTGCCTGTGTTACAAGGAAGAAAGACCAATGGAGCCTCACTGCGTTCTAAATCACAGGCAGAGCATGACTCACTCTGCAGTGAGAAAATTCACTCCTCCACACCAGCTTGGCGGCCGGAAAGATTTGGATTGCACCTCAGCAATGTTGAAAATGCCTTGGAATTGCACTTTTGTGGGGCCTTGTGAGTAATCAAAATCCAAATGTCGTACCCAGGAGCAGTCAGATTCTATAGCGTACAGAAAGTGCTGCGGAAGTTGAAGGAAAAGAGAAAGCTCAGCTAATGGAGGCTCATGGTTTTAGGAAGAAGGGAGCCCTGGAGCTGAGCACTAACATCTATGTTTCTGTGCAGTGGGAGATTGTGGGCAAGATTCCCAAAGGAGGAAGTGTCCCGAGCGAAGCCTTGAATGGAGAAATGAGCTGGGTCTGTTCCAACTTCACCAAATAGCCCCTGGCAGAGCCAGGCTGGAGATGGACTCAGGGGGTTAAGTAAGCTTGACTTAACCATGCTCACTGGCAATAAAAGTTACCGGAAGTTTAAAACCAGACCAAGGTGATGACATTATTTTCAGAAACATACTCGAGGGAGGCAGAAAAGCAAGGTAGATTGGAATGCCTGCCCGAGAGCTTTCTCTGTCTTCCTCTCATTAACCAATACAGAGACTAAAAATATCAGGTACTCACATCCTGGCTACACTTGCACTAGAACACAGGTAAGTGATAAGTGCTATAGTTGTCCTTCCCCATAATAAAATTAAAAAGAAACAGAAAAAAAGATGCATGAAGGGAAATTCTTCTCCTCCCTTCCTGCTGTTAAATGTTCTCCCGTGAGATCCTGATGCCTGAAGCTGCTGCAGCTATATTGTGACCAAAAGGGGAAGAGCAGGAGAGTCACAGAAAGCCAACCCAGAGCCCCAACTGCAGCACTACTCAAACAGTCAAGGAAACTCCATTTACGATCTCCTTGAGAGAGAAGGAAAAGTTAAGCCATCATAATTTAAGCTACTTTATTTATTAATTAATTAATGAATTTATTTATTTCTGTGGTCCTGAGGGGTGGAACCCAGGGGCTTTCTACCTCTGGGCTATACTCCCAGACTTATTTTATATTTTATTTGGAAACAGGGTCTCACTAAGTTGCTGAGAGCCTTACTAAGTAGCTGAGGCTGGCTTTGAGCCTGTGCGATCCTCCTGTCTCAGCCTCCCAAGCACTGGGTTTACAAGCATGCACCACCACGCCCAGCTTTAAGCTACTTTTAGCTTATTTGTCTGTGTTTGAGTTTCAGCCCAAAGGAGCCTGATGCCAGAGGCTACTTTAATGATGCTGATGAGAGGTAATAATTTCTAAGACAATGCCAATGTATCTAAAGTAAAGAGATGCATGCAAGTAAGTATATGAGTCAAATAAATAAAGTCCCACAGACTGACTGACACTATTTTAAGTTCCCTTATACTATAACTAGAAATCATCAGCTCATAATGGGTGAAATTTGTTTTTAATCTTGGCAAAGAGAAATAAGTTGTGTGCAAGATGGGTAAAAAGACTTGGGAGAAAACAAGTGTAACCCAGTTAACCCATGCTAACTCAGGTTGGCCAACCTGGGCAATGAGAATGACAAAGTTCTAATTTAATCATTTGTATTGTACTTATCTGAATTGCAAAATTGTTCGCAAATTGGAATCTGTGCCGACAAGTCTGCAACACAAAGCCAGAGAGGAGGGAGCCAGTGCTTCTCACCATGGTTTGAGAGGGCATCACTTAATCAGCATCTTCTTAGCACTGAAATCCAGCATCTGAAAGCTGGATTTCAAGTCTCATGTATAAATTGGTTCTCCCAAACTTCAATAAAATAAATGTAAAAGAATAAGAAAGTGGTAATGCTCATAATATTTCAGCTAGTTGCTACAAAATGGTGATTTGGGTAATGAATAGAAAATTCTAGAAGGGGAGATAGATTAAGAAGTTAAATTTAGATCGGGAGCAGTGCACACACCTGTAATACCAGTAATTGGGAGTCTCACACTGGAGGATAGCAGGTTCGAGACCAGCAATTTAGCAAGACCCTGCCTTCTTTCAAAATAAAAAATGGCTGGGGTGTATCTTGGTGGTAGAATGGGATTCAATTCCCATTACAAGAAAAAAAAAGGGGGAGGAAGAAGAGAAATTTAATTTAGTTTGGGGTGTGTGAAGATACAAATGTGTGGATCTCCAGAAGATGACTGGGAAAAGGTTTGGAGCTCATGGAGAAATACCAATTAAATATGGATCTACTTTATTGGAGGCTGTGAAATCAGTTCGATTGCCATGAAAATTAAACAGGAAATCAAGGGAAGGAAAATAATAAATAAGTGTTATTGGTCCTTATCATGTGAAAGGAATAAAAGCTACACAGAGTTCAGATGCTCTCAACAATATAGCTGAAGGAGCAAAATCTATGTACATGTGCAGGGCGTGGTGGCGCATGCTTGTAATCCCCGCACTTGGGAGGCGGAGACAGGAGGATCGCGCAGGTTCGAAGCCAGCCTCGCTGGCTTAAGAGACCCTGTTTCCAAATAAAAATATTAAAAAATGGGCCTGGGAGTGTAGCCCGGATGTAGAAGGGCTTCCAGGAACCCCAGTACCACCAAAAAAAAAAAAAAATCCATGTACATGTGAAAACTAATAATATGAAATGGTATGATACATAAGAATACATATGAAATGGTATGATAAGTCAGATACATACTTTTTTTTGCAGTACTGAGGATGGAACCCAGGAGCATTCTACCTCCAAGCTACACCCCCAGCCCTCTTTTTTATTCTTTATTTTAAAACAGGGTCTTACTGAGTTGCAAAAGGCTTCAATAAGTAGCTGAGGCTGTCTGCAAACTTGGATCCTCCTGTCTCAGCCTCCCAAATGTAAGGACTACAAGCATGTGCCACCATGCCCAGCAGATACATACATTTTTAAAGAATTATTTTCCCCATGTATCATTCTTGCTTCTACGTTGTTTTCCTTAAATGATTCACTAAAGGCCAGATGATTTTAGTAGTCGACTTCTCTAAGCAATCCCATTCAAATCTGCCTTATTTTCTCATGCATTATCATCATGGGAATATGGGTAAATAGGCAAAATATGGGTGGAATCACTAAATTTTCGTGGAGTGTCTGCTTTCACCCACGCTGCCTTTATCTACCTCATCATGTTTACTTACTCTGTTACATCATCACTAGGCTACTGAGCCAACACGTGATGGGCACGAGGAGGCAGCTGAAGTGTGTCAGACATGGTGCTGGGCTCTGATGACTGGAAGACAAGTCAACATTGTTCTTCACCTAGAAGACTCCAGAGACCAGATGGGGCTCACAGCGTCTCAGGGAGAACTGTCCAGTCAATTAGCACTGGAAACATATTTCATAGTTTGTAGAAGAAAGAAAATTTCTACTTTCACATTCAACATGCAAAAAAAAGAAAAAAGAAAGAAAAGCAAAGGAGTGTGCTATCTAATCTAGAAAAACAAGGTGTTTTTTTTAAACTGGGACCCATATTAATAAGATATTAAGCTAAATTCTTCCTCTGTAGAAAATTAAATTTGAGAGGAATATTTCCCTCCAGACTAATACAGAAAATATTTACAAGAAAAAAAAACCTTGGAATCTGTATACAATATTTTGAATTAATCCTTAATGAATATGTGGCATGTTTTAATTGGAATACATACACTTACAAGTGTGTGTGTGTGTGTGTGTGTGTGTGTGTGTGTGTGTGTATCTACAGACTGAATCCAGGGTCATTCTACCTCTGAGCTACACCCCTAGGCCTTTATTTTTTATTTTAAAGCAGGGTCCTACTAAGTTACTTTGATCTTCCTGCCTCAGCCTTCCAGGTACTGGGATTATAGATGTGCCACCACACCTAGTCTCTTACAACTTTTAAAGAATAAGCATTCAATCCTTTTTTTTTTTTTCTTCTCTTGATGGTATTAGAATCAAACCAGGGCCTTGTGTGTGTTAAGTAGGGGCTCTACCACTGAGCTTCACTCACAAACAACCAGAACATATAAAAGTATAAAAATATGAGATCAAGAAACTTGAAACAAAGAAATTTAAAAATGGTTAAATAAACATTTTAGTCAGACAATAGAAAAGGAGGAGTCTGTGTATACACTCATTATGCTAATATTGAAGGGTGCACTTAAGTACCTTCAAGTCATCGATAGTCTACAGATATCTCACACTAAATGTGGTTTATATCTGCACTATCCAAAAAAACTCTCTTTAAACTCTAATAAAAGGGTCCAGATACGGGGGGGGGGGGGGGGGGGTGGCGCACACTTGTAATCCCCGCGCTTGGGAGACAAAGACAGGAGAATTGTGCAGGTTCGAAGCCAGCCTTGCTGGCTTAAGAGACCCGGTTTCCAAATTAAAAAATATATAAAATAGGTCTGAGAGTGTAGCTCGGAAGTAGAAGGGTTCCATCCCCAGTACCACCAAAAACAAAAAGGTCCATATAATAAAAAATACCTCATCATTAACTTATGCCTTTCTTATAAATAGGCTTTGTCATAGTTTCTAGTTTCCTTTTGCTATATATTTTGGGGTGGGGGAGGAGTTGGGATAGAATCCAGGCCCACATACATCCTTGGCAATTGTTCTACCACTGAGATCATAAATATCCCTCTTTTCTTCCTCTTTCTGTGTCCTGTCCTCTTCTCTCTCATTAGACTGACTTCTGTAAGCATCCTTGACACTGTTGAATCTGTTCAAAATAGAAATAAGTAAATGTGATATAAATTATTCACACGAATTATTTGGTTGCACTGGGGATTTAAGCTCAGAGGCATTCTTCCTCTAAGCTACACTACAGCCCTTTTTTATTTTAAATTTTTAAATAGGATATTGCAAGGTTTCTAAGAGTCTGGCTAAGTTGCTGAGGCTGTTCTTGAACCCGCAATTCTCCTGTCTCAGACTCCCAAGTACTGACTTACAGGTGTGTACCACACGGCCCAGGAAATAAACCTCTTAGGTGGGATTTAAGGAAACAGTGGAGAATAACTTTGACGAGACGTTTCAGGATACCCCATAAATCATATCCACCAATGGAACTACTTTTTATGCCAACAAATAAGAACTTCTTCTCCCCAAAACTATAAAAGATTGAAAATGAAATAGGAATAACTACAAGCCATATCTATACACCACATTCAAAAAGAACTAGACAGGAAAATTGAGTCAATGTGATTATGACTGCCATACTTCTTGCATTTCCTAGAATATCCAATAATAAATATTCTGCCTATTGTTGTTTTAAAAAAAAGTTAAAGTACCCAAGAAATGTCACTATGTTGGCCAGTTTCCCAGACTCTTTCTTATACCTGGAACAAAAAGATTATCTGTCATCCCAAGAATTCCAATACGGGCTTTAAAAAAAATGGCTCACTGTGTATGAGCAGTACAACAGAAACTACAGTTAAGAAAAACAGTGAAAAAGTCAGGAGCCACATCCTGATCCTCTATTTTTCTTGGGGTGAATGTATAGCCTGACCATGAACTAGTGGTCCCAAAATTCCACCTACAGAACAGTTAAAACACCATAAAGAATGTAAATTATAGATCTTTACTAGAATATCTTATTAAGGTCAATTATTATAATAAATGCATGCTCAAAAATTCAAAGCTAAACAAAGAATCACAAACCAAGTATCCAAACAAGGAAGTATCCTGTATTCAGAACACATCTATTGTGATAGAGTATTCCTAGTTTAACCTTCTTTCTTTATTTATTTATTTTAATGATAAACTTCTTTTATTTAAACTATAGAGATGATTTAAGTAAGCAGTTCTGGATACAAAACTTATATATTTTATATCATATATATATACATACATATATATGTCTAATTGTATGTACACAAACATGTATGTACCAAGTAGAACATCTCCATGTATTTTTTAGCAATAAGTAGATCTTTCATATTTCTTTGCATTCTTCATTTATTAGAAAGGGTGAATTAGGAGTCAGGCATACTGGGGTCCATTGCCTGAAGATTATCTTTTATTTTTTTTAATTTATTTTTATTGGTGCATTGTAATCATACATCACATTGGAATACAAGACTTGAGAGGATATACAAGCACACATCATTCAGTTAGCCCTCATCCAGTCCCCATCCCATCCCCTCCCCCTCCCTCGATCCCATGCTTGTTTGGTAATTAACTTTGATACATATGTTTATGTACCTCCTGCTTTATAAAAAGGCTCCATCCTCCCCTTTTCCATACCCTCTGATTGGTCACCTTAATTGCTTCACTATAGGGCCCTTTCTATAGCTCGGCCACTTCCTGTTGCCCCTTTCCTCCTAGTTATTGCTGATTAGAGGAAGCATCTGGTTTTAATTTTCTGCGATATTTCTCTGTGCATGTCACGTTGCAAATACCGATCCCACTCTTGACAGCCCCAGTAGTGGCCTGGCTACCCGGTGGACTGATCCAGACCTCGATGGCTCAAGCAGCAGCCTTGCCTTATGGGAGGCCCCGATTCGGGTCTCGCTGGCCCTGACACCGGCCTAACCCCTCAGCTGGCTCCGATCCCGGCCTTGCTGGCCCCAGCACCGGCCTAACCACTTGGCAGGCTTCGATCCCGGCCTCGGAGGCCTCAGTAGCAGTCTTGCCTCACGGAAGGTTCCGATGCCGGCTGCTGGCCCCGGCACCAGCCTAACCCCTCGGCAGGCTCTGATCCCGGCCTCAGAGGCCCCAGCACCAGCCTTGCCTCACAGCAGGCTCCAATCCCAGCCACGCTGGCCCTGGCACCGGCCTGATCCCTTGGCAGGCTCCGTTCCCAGCCTCGGAGGCCCCAGCACCGGCCTTGCCTCACAGCAGGCTCCAATCCCGGCCTCGCTAGCCCCGGCACCAGCCTAACCCCTCGGCAGGCTCTAACCCGAGAACCCTCTTCGCCCAACCATTTGTCCCACGTTCTCAAGGGTGCGTGGTGGTAGCATTCTGCCTCTGGGGTCATTACTTCAAAGGTTCCAGGTGTAATGCATCAGATCTCTGCCTCCCCTGAGTACTGGCCACTGCCATTGCCACTCCCTCCACCATTTCAAATCTTTCCCAAGCTCTTTTTCCACTCTGAATGTTGTCCAGTGTTCCTAAGTATGTGTGATGGTAGCATTCAACCTTTGGTGTAATTTCTCCAAAATAAATAAATAAATAAATAAAGTTGGTAGGCTACGATTTCTGCTTCTCCTGAATACAAGACTCCACCCCCAACACAGAGACCATTTTCAGCACCGCCTTTCTCCTTGGTCTCTGCTAAAGTCTCTCTCCTTACAGGTGATGTCCAAGATTCTTAACAATGTAGAGAAGAAGCAGTCCTCCTTAGCGGGGAATATTTCCAATAATTCCAGTTCATTTGGATAAGTTTTGTCTGCATCTCCAGTATCTTGGCATCTGCCATGGCCTCCTTGACCCCTCTCCGATATTTTCCTTTTTTCTTTTTCTTTTCCTTTTTTACAGGGTCCTTCCGGGTGGAAAGGGGGTGCCTAGAGGTGCCCCACTAGCACTTGCCCACCCGCCCAGGGTCAGGGCCAGAGGCCTGGAACACAGGGTCCTTCCGGGTGGAAAGGGGGTCGCTGAAGGGTGCCCTACCAGTGCCTGCCCACCCGCCCAGGGTCGGGGTCAGGGGCCCGGACCACAGGGTCCTTTTGGGTGGGGAGGGGGTCGCCTAGGGGTGCCCCGCCAGCACCTGCCCACCCGCCCAGGGTCGGGCCAGAGGCCCAGACCACAGGGTCCTTCCAGGTGGGGAGGGGGTCGCCTAGGGGTGCCCCGCCAGTGCCTGCCCACCCACCCAGTTTTGGGGCCAGGGGCCTGGACCACAGGGCCCTTTCTAACCTTCTTTATTAAATGGCCTGAGAGAATACATTGAGCTGAGCATGGTGGCACATATCTGTAATCTCAGTACTTGGGAGGCTGAGACAGAAGGATCACAGGTTCAAAGCTAGCCTCAGCAACTTAGTGACACTCTATCAAAATAAAATAGAGCTGAGGGTGCAGGTCAGAGATAGAATTCCCCTGGGTCTTTTTGAAAGAAAGAAGGAAGGAAGGGAGGGAAGGAAGGAAGGAAGGAAAGACTTGATAGCTCAACTGAAAGATAGTATAAGATTTTAAGAAAGACATAAAGAAAGAACTTAAAGAAACTATAGAAAAAATAGATATTTATGAGCAAATTAAAGCCATCCCATCAGCAGGAGGAAAAATTGTGTACCAAAGATATTAAAGCAATGCATTCCTAAATGGTGGAATCACTGAGCTTTACGTGGTAACAAACAACAACCAATCCCTTCCCTTCTGTTACTTACTCAGTGTTTTATTGACTCCTTACAGAATGCTCCACATTATTTCACATCAAGTTGTATTTCTCGCCTCTTTTTTATTCTGAACTCTTAAAGAAGGAAGGGAGGAATGGAAAAGATTACTATAAATGACGTCTTTTGAGATCACCACCTAATGAAAGCATGTGACAGGATGTGTGGAAGTTGTGCCTCCATGATGCAAGATAACCAATTGACACTGAAAAGTCCTGTCAATAAGTTGTTTGATCAAAGTTGTATCAAATTCAGGTTAAAAAGTATGAATTTCTTTTATGACACATGGAGCTATGTGTGTGTATGTATATGTAATCAGATGCCACGGCCTGACAGGCCCTGTACCTTCCTAGGGCTCCAGATGGAAGGGTAGGTAGTCTTCCCACCCACTCATCAGGCCACCCCTGACCTTTCCCTCTGTTTAAGGAATTGGTGAATCTGAAAAACAAAAGCAGAATATTCAGTAAGAAAAAAAATCAGTAAAGACCCAAAACCTCCTTTGTTTTGTGTTTTTATAGTATTAAGGATTGAACTCAGGGACCTCCAAGCTATACTCCCAGCCCTTCTTTATTTTTTGTTTGCAAACGGGGTCTCTCTAGGTTGCTGAGAATTTTTCTAAGTTACTGATCTGGCCTCAAACTTTCAATCCTCCTGTCTCAGCCTCCCACATACTAAGACTACAGTAATGCACCACCATACCCAGCTATGGATACTATGAATAGTTCTTTCAAAAGTGAAGAAAAAAGTATTTTCCCCCTTGACAAAACTTCAATAGGATAAATATAAATAAGAAAAAAAATTCAAAAGACTAATCATATATTAGCTTAAGACATGCAATATTGCATTTTTAGTTCCAGATGTCTAAATATTTTCAATTCTATGTGGTTCCATTTAATATTTCCTTAATAACATATCCTACTATATTTACTTGACTAATTTTTAGTAAATTGAAACCATATGACTTATCAGCCTTTCCCAGAAGCCATTAATATCTGGAAAACTCTCATAGACGTTCCAAAACCCACTGCTATTCTGCTGGTTCTACGATGTGGAGGAGATGGCTGCAGTTGGTCCATCATCTTAGGCACACTGGCTCAACAGGTGGGGAGAAGATCACACATGGATCAGTTTTACTCTTTCCCCAAAACATCTGAAGTTCAGGAGATAATTTTAAAATATTTCTAAATGAGAAGGATTTTGGTACATTTTCATTCTCCTTGACAGCAACATGGCTATTGATACCAAGCCAACAAGAACACAGGTTAAAAAAAAAAAAAACTGAAAGAAAAGAGTTAAAAAAAAAAAGAAACTACTTTGTTGCTGGTGTAAAATATTTTTATTTCTCAAAAAAAACTAAATTATTTTCAATAATCTTTTTTTTACTCTGGGAAGAAAATCTCAATTAAGTCCCAGTCATCTCAAATGCCTGAAAAGTTCTCCTTGTGTTAATAGGCTGAAGGTTATCTAGAATAGAGAGTGGGAGTCTTCCCTCAGTACAGTCGAAAATGTGTCTAACTTCTAGCTCAGTGAGAAATCAGAAAAAGGGCTCACATAAGCTCTCAGGTTGGGCAGCCCTGTGCTGTTATCTATGAATAGGATGCCTGGTACTTACTAGACTTATATTGAGACTCATCCTAGGACCCTTTTACCTATATGTTACAAACTAAACTTGGATATGTATTTAGCATTCTCTTAACAAGGGCTCAAGGTGTATTCCAAAGCATCACAAGATGAGATACTTGGAGACTGAACTTCACACTTACTACTTTGGCCACACGTGAAGGGGGCAGGATGCGCCCATGTGAGACTTTGCAGGTGTTCTCTATAGACAGTCTCTTCCTCCTTTCCTTTCATCTTTCTCCCAGTTATCTTGGAGTCCCTTCAGTGATCTTTTCTTCATGCTGTCTCCACATAAGACATACCTGTTTTTCTGACATGACATCTGAGACCCAAATCTGGTCTTGTCTCTTTTGCAAACTGAGCCACCTGAGATTTGATTAGGCATCCAGAAAGAACTGGCTCTGTTCCACTTTCCTCTCAGAGGCAGTGGGCCATAAAAAAGGTCCACTGGTATTCCCTTTACTAGCAATGTTGTAACTCACTTCCCTTCTAAATACTTGAATTTTTTTTTACCCCTAATCACACAAGAAAAGATTCAGGGTCTTTCAAAGACTCTATGATCTGTTCTTCAGGCAGGGCTCTGCCTAATCTCATGAGTGCATATTAACAATTACCATAACTTTGATCCCTATTTCGTGCAAAACAATATCGCTAGTATTATGCTATTGAAAGCTTGTGGCCAGTTTTTATTACAAAAGGTTCACACATTGATTGAAAATGCTCCTGTGTGAGCCATTTGGGATTAATCTTGCCAGGCTTAAAGAGTATCTTCCTGACACCCTTGTTTTGCCCATGACAATATATGTAATATTTACCTAATGCAGATCCAGCTGACCTTTGGAAATCAAGCCCAAGTATGTTCTGATTAAAATAACCCAAAACAAAACACCAGGAGCTGGTTTATATGACCCAAGCATCTCTTCCATATCCATACATCCTGTTATGATAGAAAGATAACATATCTACTCACAGTCTATCTAAATATCTGAAGAAAAGCATGTTTATAGATCCAGAAAATTATTAATCTAGATCAGGACACAATTTTTTTCTATACTGATTCATATAATAAATACAGTCTTTTTCACAACCACAAATCCTCCCATTGTAGCTTGAAAGCATCCACAAATAATATAAAAACAAGTAAATGTGGCCATGTTTCAATAAAACTTTATTTACAAAAGCAGGTAGTGGTCCAGATTTGACCTATAGGCTATACTTTGCCAAACCTTGTTCTAGTTTATTATCAAGAGAAAGTATCTCTTCCAAACCAGTACTAGAGAATATATTCAAAGAGATTAACTGCAAAGAAGGAATAAGTAATAAATGCCAGAATCAGAGAAACAATAATTTCCACCAAACAACTAAGAAAAGAAGAACAAACACTACTTCAAACAGAAGCTAAAACTCAAAATAGTAGAAATTAAAAATAATCTCTCAACAATTGCACTGAACATATATGGCCTCAAGTCACCAATAAAAAAAAATATGGCGGCAAAATGGATTAAAAACCAGATCTATCTATATGCTGCCTGCAAGAAATACACCTTACAAGTAAAGACAGTAACAAACCAAAGGTAAAGGGGTAGAGCAAGATAATTTATGCCAATGGAACTCAAAGACAAGCAGGAATAGCAACTATGATATCAGACAAGTTAGACTTCAAGCCCAAGCTTATCAGAAGAGACAAAACAGGTCCTTTATTGCTGGTAAAAAAAAAAAAAAATTTCAGCAAGACAAAATAACAATAGTCAACATTTATGCCCTAAACATAGGTGCAGCCACTTTCATAAAACAAACTCTTTGCGATATTAAGTCACACATAGATCATAATACAATAATACTAGGAGACTTCAACACTCTTCTCACAATGCTAGACCAATCTTCTATACAAAAGGTCAGTAAAGATGCCTCAAACCTAAAGAACACCATTAACCAAATATTAACCAAATGGACCTATTAGATATATATAGAGAATATTCTACCCAACTACAGCAGAGTTTACATTTTTCTCAGCTGCTCATGGAACCTTTCCCAAAATAGACCACACCCTGGGCCCCAAAGTGAGCGCTAACAAATTTAAAAAAAAAAGTGACATATTTCCCTGCATCTCTTCAGACTACAATGAAATAAAACTAGAAATCAACTATAAAAAGACCTAGAGTAACCACATAAACATGTGGAAACTGAACAACACAGTGCTGAATGAGAAATGAGTCATAGAAGTACAGATTAAATTAAGAAATTATTTGAAACAAATGAAAATAGAGACACAACATATCAAAACCCCTGGGACTCCTTGAAGGCAGTATTAAGAGGAAAATTCATACTGCTGAGTGCCCACATAAGGAGAACAAAAAATCACAAACAAATAACCTAATGACACACCTCAAAGCCCTTGAAACAGGAAAGGTCTAACCCCAAAGCCAATAGAAGGCAGGAAATTACTAAAATCAGAGCAGAAATCACTGAAGTAGAAAATAAACTAGCAATATAGAAAATAAACCAAACCAAAAAACCACTAGCCAACTTAACAAAAAAAAAAAAACAGAATCAATACAAATCACTAAAATAAGAGATGTAAAAGTAGACATTACCACCGACAGCATGAAAATCTAGAGGATTATAAGAAACTACTTTGAAAAACTATACTACAAAAAGGTGAAAAACTTAGAAGAAATTGAGTTTTCTAGACACATGCTACCTTCCTAATTTTAATCAAAAAGATATATAGAAGTTAAACTGAATAATATCAACCAACGAGATTGAGGCAGTAATAAAGCTCTACCATTAAACAAAAGCCCAGGACTAGATGATTTCCCAAGTAAATTTTATAAAACCTTTATAGAAGAGCTAATCCCAATACTCCTCAATTTATTCCATGAAACAGAAAAAAAATGGGACTCTTTCAAATACATTCTATGAAGCCAACATCACATTAATACCAAAACCAAATATGACAGGTCAAGGAAAGAAAACTACAGGCCTATCTCATTAATGAACTTATACACAAAATACTAGCAACACCCATTCAAAACAACATCAAGAAAAACATACACCATAATTAAGTAGGGTTCATCCCAGGAATTAAAGGCTGGTTGAACATAAGAAAATCAATCGATGTACTTCATCACATAAAAATAACCAAAGACAAAAATTACATAATCATCTTAATAGATGCTTAAAAAAGCATTCAACAAAATCCAACACCCATTTATGCTAAAAGTGCTGCAGAGAATAGAAATAGAAGAAATATAACTCAACATTATAAAGGCACCATATAATAGGCCCACCGCCAACATTATATTAAACAGAGAAAAACTGCTAGAATTTTCCCTAAAAACAGAAACAAGACAAGGATGTGCATTATCACAATTTCTTTTCAATATAGTACTTCAGACTCTAGCCAGAGCAAGAAATAAGGCAAGAAATAATAAGGCAATAAAGCAAAAAAAGGAAATCAAAGTAGTACAAATAGGAAAAGAAGAACCAAAACTATCATTATTTGCGGGTGACATGATACTATACTTAGAAGACCCAATAAACTCAACAAAAATCTTAAATAACTGATCAACAAATTCAGCAAAGTGTCTGGATAAAATCAATATTAAAAAAATCAGAAAATTTCCTGTATGCTAACAATAAATCCACTGTAAAGGAAATTCAGAAAACATTTCCACTATGGATTTCCCACAAAAAAGTAAAATACTTAGGATTAAGCTTAACCAAAGAGGTAAAAGAACTCTACTAACAAAATTATAAAACATTGAAAAAAGAAGTCGAAGAAGACCTTAAAAGATGGAAAGATCTTCCATGTTCATGGATAGGCAGAGTAAATATCATTAAAATGGCTATACTTCCAAAAGTGATCTACAGATTCAATGCAATACCCAGTAAGTTACCAAGGTCATTCTTTACAGACATAGGAAAATCAGTCCTTAACTTCATTTGAAATAACAAAAAACTCAGAATAGCCAAATAATTCTCAGCAACAAGAACCACACAGGAGGCATCACAATATCTGACTTCAAACTATACTACAAAGCCATAGTAATAAAAACACAATGGTACTTGCACAAAAACAGACACATATAACAGTGGAGAAGACTAGAAGACTCAGAAACAAATCCACATACTTACAGACAATTGATTTTTGACAAAGGGGCCAAAAACACACATTGGAAAAAAGATAGCCTCATCAACAAATGTTGCTGGCAAGGCTTGTTAACCATATGCAGAAAAATGGAAATAAACCCCTCGTTATCATCCAGCACCAAAGTCAATTCAGGATGAATCAAAGACTTGGAAATCAGACCAGAGATCTTGAGGCTTCTTGAAGAGGGCATAGGTCCAACACTACAACACATAGGCACAAGTACAAACTTTCTCAACAAGACCCCAAGGGGACAAAAAACTAAAAGAAGGATCAATACATGGGATTGTATTAAACTGAAGAGCTTCTGTAAAATAAAGGAAACTATCAATAACCTCAACAGAGAGCTGACAGAATGGGAGAAAATTTTTGCCAACTATTCCTCTGATAGAGAACTAAATATCTAGAATACACAAAGAACTCAAGAAAATCACTGCTAAGAAAAAATAACCCAATAAAAAATGGACAAATGAACACTTCAGAACATAAATAGACACTTCAGAAAAGAAGAAATACAAGTGGCCAATAAATGTATAAACATCTTTAATATTATTAGCAATTAGAGAGATGCAAATCAACACTACCCTGAGATTTCACCTAACTCCAATACAAATGGCAAACATTCAAAACACAGACAAGAAATGCTGGTGAGGATGTGGAGAAATAGGAACTCTAATATATTGTTGGTGAGATTGCAAATTAGTTCAGCCACTTTAGAAGGCACTATGAAGGATTCTCAGAAGAATGGGGAAAACCTACCATATAATCCAGCAATACCACTCCTGGGTATCTACTCAAAAGAAAAAAAAATGTAAAATAATCTATCAGACTAATGCATGTATATCTATGTTTATAGCTGTACAATTCACAGTTGCCAGACTATGAAACCGGTCAAGATGTCCATCAACAGATGAATGGGTTTAAAACTATGGGATATGTATACAATGAGTTTTACTCAACCATAAAAAAAAAGTTATATTATTTGTAGGAAAATGGATGGAACTGGAGAACATTATTCTAAGTGACATTAGCCAGTCACAAAAAGTGAAGTCAGATGTTCTCTCTAATATGTAGAAGTTAGAGAGAAATGAGACATGGGAAGGACTCCAAACAAAGGAAGAGAAATCTTAGATGATTTAAGGAAGCAAACTAACTGAAGGAGATGGAGGGGGAGGGAAGCACCCTATTGTACATGATGTACAGTCACAAACATACCAAAGTCAGTCATGAAGCTGGAAGCTGAAAATGAGAAGGAGGGAGGGGAGGGGAATGGGGGTGGGAATTGGGGAAGGGCTGAATGAGTGATGTGCCTCTGCCATAGAATACCTCATAATGATGTATGATTACCAATATATTACTAATAAATGCACCAATAATTTAAAAAAACATTAAAAGTGCTGATTGAACCCAAGGGCATTCTACCTCTGAGCTACATCTCCAGCCCTATTTTTAACTTTTTATTTTGAAACAGGGTTTCACTTAGTAGCTGAGGCTGACTGTGAACCTGTGATCTTCCTGTTTTAGCCTCCCAAGGATTACAAGCTTGAGCCACTGTGAAAAGTAGTAATATTTTAACTCTCTTTTATTTAAGCTTTTATATTTTCTACTATTTCTTAAGTTTGCAAGTACTAGTTTTATCATCTGAAGTGAATTATCTCAAAAATAGCTGGACCGCAGAACATATTATATAATTCTTTTAAAACTGTTGAAAGAGCTCGGGCATGGTAGCCCACACTTGTAATCCCAGCATTTGGGAGGCGGACACCGGAGGATTGCGGTTCGTGGACAGCCTTGGCTACTTAGTGAGACTCTTCGAAATTCAGTGAGACTCTGTTTCAAAAAATAAAAAAAAAAACTAAAGAAATAAGGCTGGGGGTATAGCTCGGAGGTAGAATGCCCCTGGTTTCCATTCCTGGTACCAAAAAAAAAAAAAAAAAACAACTCTTGAAAGAAATTACTTATTAGCACATTAATCTCTGTATCATTAGTACCTAGCAAGATATACATAGTAGGCATTCGATAAATGTATACATGACAAGTAACTTGAGAATATTCTCAATTAAGAAGGAAACATAAATGAAGGTACTTAAACACTTAAAATTATAACAGTCATTCTCATCTTTATTTTTAATATCCATTAGTTGCATGCAAAAATATTTGGCTTTATTACACTCCAAAGTTATGTTTCACAGCTGTGTTTTTGTAGTTGTGAAATTTAGTCCTCTGATTACATCTTTGCTGTTTACATTTTAGCTGTGAAATGGGATTTTGTTTTTAGCTCACTTGCAAAACTTCTGTTACATCAGGTTTTTTTAATTGTCATATCAGAAATAGCAGCTTTAAAATATATCAAAATGTACCTTGCTTTTTCATATGTGATGATATCTGGCATGTAATAATTAGTTAGGCTAAACATTTAAATTACTTTATCATTTTTCTATAGAAATTTCTGCTATGTTCTGAATAAACATAAAAAAATGGCAGAGTCTTTGTTGCTTCAACATCCATAAAATACACAGAAAAAACAAAGTTTATATGTACCTGAGCACAAATATTTTAATAAGAAGCAAACTAATCCATGTGTAGCTTAATGTGAGTAGCAATATCCATATACAAACCAAGACTTAACTTGCTTAATGCACATTGATACACAAAGAGGTGTCCCTGGCTCATCACTGGGGAGCAGGTAGGACTTAGTGATTGCCTTCCCCTACACCGGTGCTCTCAAATGTCATTTTAAAAATTTTAACAATAGCCCCAAGAGACTCATGCTTATAATAACTTTAAGAATCATTAGTCTACCACTAGATATCTTCAGCAAGAACTTTGGACATAACATGCAAGCTATGCCTTCATGGATAGGAATGAGATTGGTTGTTCATGAACGTACCATGATATTTATATTCAAATTTGTGTCATCCCTAGTGTAGTCATATTCGGGAGTAACATATTTATTCCTCTATTACTCCACCTCTGACACTGTATTTGGAAACTTATATTTTGGATTTGGTAAGATTCCTCACCCAGATCAGTGTCATTTTTTTTTTTTTTTTGCCTCCTTTCAGACTACAACCACTTTTCACTCTGATTTTACTTAGAAGACTAAGCCAAATAACACTGGGTTCTTTCCAAAATCAAATCTATTTTCAAGTATAAATATTTGCTCTTCTTGGGAGTAATAAAAAGATTGGATTGTAGGTTCTGAAGAAGCTAAAGAATTTAAAACATGTTTGAACAACGGCAGCATAATTATAATATAGCAAGTGGCTCCTTTAAGAAGAAAACTCCCACTTATGTATATAATAAAGTTCTGGTATTGAGGAGGTCTTTAACTTAATTCCATCTAGAAAAAAATCTATTTTGTCATAGAAAGTAACATATTTATAGTTTTGAGGGATCAGGATATGGACAACACTATTTATCTGCCTGACACAGAGGGCTATACATGCTTCACCTATTGTAGACAGGATCTATTATTGGTATATTGTTA
Source organism: Muscardinus avellanarius (assembly GCF_963383645.1). NCBI lineage: Eukaryota > Metazoa > Chordata > Mammalia > Rodentia > Gliridae > Muscardinus > Muscardinus avellanarius. The sequence goes on from NC_137786.1 coordinate 74,410,175, forward strand.
AATAGACCCTGGCAACATTTAGCAAGTGGCTATTTATTAAAATTCAGGATTATTTTAAGTTAATAGAAACTGGATGACTATGGTTTGGACACCATTCTAAGGTGTTTTACTATTGCCATTGACTTGAAATAACCCTGAAACATTTTCTAAAATCTGTAAACAGACTCCCTTATCTGTAAATGGGCATATTTTACATATGGCTTATGTGTTAGTATCTAGTACAATCTTATTTATTCTGTTTTGGAGCATGATATAATTTATTTTTATTTGTTTATCATTCTTTTTTTTGCAAATCTGGAGATGGAACCCAGGGGCATTCGACCTCCGAGCTACCCCCCTGCCTTATTTTTTATTCTTTTATTTTGAAACCGGGTCTCACTGAGTTGCAGAGGGCCTCACTAAGCTGAGGCTGTCTGCGAACCACGATCCTCTGGTCTCAGCCTCCCGAATGCTGGGATTACAACTGTGCGCCACCAAGCCCGGCTTGTTTGTTATTCTTAAATATACTTTTATTGGTGCATTACAGTCTAACATTATAAGGTAAATCAGAGTGATAGTGACACATATGCACACAGCACTTGGTAAGCTTCTCCCTAGCTCTTTGCCAATTCCCTCCTTCCCCAGACATAATATTGATAATGGTATTAATAATTTTATATATGTACATAACATCAATGAAAGTATTTTCTTCATTAATTCTTCCTCCCCACCAATACCCCTCTTCTCTAAACCCCTCCCATTGCTCCACTGTGCTTTCTCCTCCTCCCCCATCCAGTCTCTCTTGTATCCCAGTTACTCCCCAGCTTCCACATATGAGAGAAAACATATGACCCTTCACTTTCTGTGACTGGTTAATCTCACTTAACATAATTTTCCTATAAATAGCATAATTTTCTTCTTCTTTTGTTTTTTGGTACTGGGGATTAAACCCAGGGGCATTCTATCTCTGAGATATACCTACAGCCCTATTTTCTGTTCTTTATTTTGAAACAGGGTCTCACTAAGTTGCAAAGGGCCTCACTAAGTAGCTGAGGCTGGTGGCGAACCACAGCTTCCCAAATGCTAGAATTACAAGCATAATTACTACATCTGGCAATTTTCTTCTTCTTTATGGCTGAGTAGAATTTTATTTTGTGTGTATCTCATAATTTTGTAGCCCATTCATCTGTTGATGAATGCCTAGGTTGGTACCATAATTTGGCTATTGTGACTTGTGCTGCTATAAGCATGAATATGCATTTGTCACTATACTATTCTGATTTTAATTCTTTTGGAAAAATACCAAGAAATGGTATGGTTGGATCATGTGGTGAATTCATTCCTAGTTTTCTGAAAAATCTCCACACTGATCTCCATAGCAGCTGTACTAATTTGCAATCCTACCAAGAGTGTAGAAGAGTTTCTATTTTCCCACATCCTCACCAACATTATTGTTGTTTGACTTCTTGATGATTACCATTCTAATTGGCTTTAGATGGAATCAGTGTATCTTTTATTTGCATCTCCCTGATTGCTAATGATGTTAAACATTTTTCATATATTTATTGACCATTTGTATTTATTCTTTTGTGAATTTCTTTTTAGTTCGATTGCCCATTTTATGATTAGGTAAATTTTTTTTAGTGTTACGTCTTTTAAGTTCTTTGTATATTCTAAATAATAGTCCTCTGTCAGAGGAGTAGCTGGCAAAGATCTTTTCCCATTCTCTAGGCTTTCTGTTTAGACTCTTGATACTTTCCTTTCCTGCACAGTAATTTTTAAACTTAATGCCATCCTATATATTGTTCTTGTTTTAATTTTCCTGAGCTTTGGGGGTCTTATTTAGCAAGTTTCTCTCAGTGCCTATATGTTTTGGTGTTGGTCTTGTACCTTCTTCTAGTAATTTTAAGATTTCTAGTCTAGTTTCCAGCTCTGTGGTCCATCTTGAGTTCACTTTGGGCAGGTTGAGAAGTTGGGATTTTGTTACATTTTCCCACAAAGAGATAACCAGTTTTCCCAACACCATTTATTGAAAGCCTGGCTTTTTATCCAGCATATGGTTTTGGCACCTTTGTCCAAAATCCACTGAGTATAAATGTATGGGTTTATTTCTGTGTCTTCTATTCTGTTCCATTATTCCATGTATCTGTTTGTGCCAATATCGTGCTGTTTTATTATTATAGGTTTTAGTTTAATTTGAAGTCACTGGTTCTTATTGCTCAGAATTTCTTTGTCCATTCCGGGTCTTTCGTTTTTCTGTAAGAATTTTAGAAATATATTAGAGTTCCCACTTCTCCACATCCTCTCCAGCATTTGTTGTTGTTTGTGTTGTGAATGATTGCCATTCTTGTTGGAGTTAGGTGAAATCTCAGGGTAGTTTTGATTTGCATCTCTCTGATTGCTAATGATATTGAGGATTTTTTATACATTTATTGACCATTTGAATTTCTTCTTTTGTGAAGTGTCTATTTCGTTCACTTGCCCACTTTTTGATTGGGTAATTCATTTTCTTAATGCTGAGTTGCTTGGGTTCTCTGTATATTCTAGATTTTAGTCCTCTGTCAGAAGAATAGTTGGCAAAAATTTTCTCCCATTCTCATAGTTCTCGAGGTTCTTGATAGTTTCCTTTGCTATACAGAAGCTCTTCAGTTTAATGCAATCTCACATATTGATCCACCTTTTAGTTTTTTGTTCATTGTTGGTGGGATTACAAATTAGTGCAACCACTTCGGAAAACAGTATGGAGGATCCTCAGAAGAATGGGAATGAACTTACCATATGATCCAACAATACTACTTCTGAGTATCTACCCAAAAGAATGGAAAACAAACTACCAAACTAATATATGCATATCTATGTTCATAGCTGCACAATTCACAATTTCTAAGCTATGGAACCAGCCAAGATATTTATCAACAAATGAATGGATTACAAAACCATAAGAGAGGTACACAATGATTTTTTTTTTTTTTGCAGTATTGGGGATGGAATTTTACTCAGCCATAAAAAAGAACAAAATTATATCATTTACAGAAAATGGGTAAACTAGAGAAGAAACTATAGATGATAAGGTGAACTAACTGAAGGAGATGGGAGGGGGAAGAGAGAAATTTCCTAATGTACATGATGTATATTCACAAACATATCAAAGTCAATCACTAAGCCAGATGTGAGAAAGAGGGGAGGGCAGGGAATGGGGTGGGACTTGGGTAGGGGCTAATTGAGTGATGTGTACATGTATGCCTCTACCATCTTGGAATCCATTAAGATATATGACTACAATATATACCAATATAAAATTTTAAAAAAGAATTTTAGAAATAATTTTTCTAGCTCTGTGAAGAATGACATTAGTATTTTAATAGGGTTACATCAAATCTGTAGGCCACTTTTGGTAGTGTAATGGTTTGAATTTAGAATATCCCTCTAGCCCTCATGAAAACAGGGTAGCAATGTTGAAAATGGGACTTGGTTGCTAAGGAGGAGTTCCTGGGGTTGTGGCCTTGGGGATGATATGATGCCCCCCCACCTATCCTCCCGCTCTCCCTCTCTGCTCCTGCCTTCATGATGTGAGACCAGAACTTTGTACATCCTCCCTCTCCACTTCCCACACCATTCCCTGAGCTCCCGACCCAGGCCTCCCATGAACTGAACCCAGAATCTCCAAAAAACTGTGAGCAAATAAATCTTCCTCCCTCTAAGTTGTGTGGTGAGCCATTTTAGATGATCGCAGTAAGAGAAATGTTGACCAGGACTTGTACAATGACTGTTTAGATATTTATTCTGCCTCTCCAAGAGCATGGGAGGTCTTTCCATCTTCTAGGATCTTTTTCAACTTCTTCCTTTAGTGTTTTATAATTTTAATATAAAGTTTTCCTACCACCTTGATTAGATTTATCCCTAGTTTTTTGTGTGTTTGTTTGCTTGTTTGTTTTGTTTTGTTTTGGAGGCTATTGTGAATGGAATTGTTTTCTAGAATTTTTTTTCCCAGTGGATTCATGATTGATGTATTGATGTATAGAAAAGCTAATAATTTTTGTAGACTAGTTCTATATCCTGCTACTTTGCTGAATTTATCATTTCTAGAAATCTTTTGATTGGAGGTATTTTGGGGTGTGTCTAGGTATAGGATCATGTCATCTGCAGAGATCATTTTAGTTCTTCTTTTTCTATTTGTATTCTTTCGATTTCCTTCTCTTACCATATTATTCTGGCTAGAATTTTGATAATTATATTAAAAAGGAGTGGTGATAGTGATCATTTTTGTTTTTTTAAATAGGGTATCTCACTGGAGCCGTAAGTAATTAACAGAATGGCTAGTGAAGAATAAAGTGGTCCTTTGTTATTGATGCCTTAGCAACAAGATGCCTTGAAGTTTCCTATTCTGTCCTCCAGAGAAGGACTCTTCATGAAGAAAAGATGCTTTCCTCAGGAGATCAAAAAATGAAGCAGACATTGCATTTTTATGGACCCTTTAATAACAAATAAGCTCTATTGTCAGAGCAAGGAGGAGGATGGATCCTTTATTTGGGAACAGAAAGAGAGAAGACTGCTCAACCTGTGGGTGAGTCCTCAAGGGCCAATGGCAAACAGAGGGTTTTGAGATGGCAAATAACTTCTAGCATAGCATATCAGCAAGGGGGTCCTAGGATGATATGTGAAATCAAAGGATAGGTACCAAAATCTAAATAATGGGGAACTCATCCTAGTTAAAAATATTATTCTAGTTTAGAGTTCAGTGTGTGGAATATGGTGACATGAAATAATGCCAAAAGGCCCCAAGAGGACACGAGGCATTAAGTTCTTTTAGGTTAAGTGTAGCCAGGGCCACTCCTTTGAAGATTCTGTAAACACCAAAATTCTTGGATAAACAGAAAAAGGGGGGAGCGAGCATTCTGACAGTGTGATATTAAAGTTTGGGCCTATCAAAAAGATAAGAGTCAAGTTACTTCTGATTCAATTTAGAAATATAAAGCAGAAATGATATGGCTTGTAGCCCAAGTATGGTAGAGATCATGTCCACGAAATTATTTTCTTTTTTTTATTATTTTTTGGTGGTATTGGGGATGGAACCCTTCTACCTCTGGGCTACACTCCCAAACCTATTTTTTATATTTTGTTTGGAAACAGGGTCTCTTCAGCCAGCGAGGCTGGCTTTGAACCTGTGTGATCCTCCTGTTTCCACCTCCCAAGCACGGGATTATAAGTGTGCACCACCACACCCAGCCATGAAATTATTTTCTAGTTATCTTACTAAAGGTGCTAAACAAGACCCTTACAACATATAACAGTTGTAAGATGGTCAATTTTGTGAATAACCACTTTAGGAGTGAAGCAGTATAACATTTATCTGTGGTCTAGAATACCATGGCCTGGGTGAGGGAACTATACAGTCCAGGGAATAGGAAGTGTGTGATACCCCGTCTTTTAACTGTGTCATGAAGACATAAAGAATGCAAAATCAAACCAATAACTGTCTTTCTAAAGTTCATAGTATTGAAGAGAGATAGATAAACATACAGCGTAATATGTAATATTAGTGGAGGAAGCAAGGGAGCAAGTAGTTAAGTTTATGTTTCTGGAAGTCAAATCTGTCTGAAAATCTACTACCCAAGTGTTCTTGGGCAACTTGCATAAAGTTTCTTGTTTTCTTTATCATAATAACAGAATTGTAGCATGTAGGCATTCAGTAGAATATATGAAGTTATATATTAATTTCACCCATAACATTTTAAGAGGCTTCAACAAGAAACACATTTGAACTTTATCCTACAGGATGAGTGTAATTCTCCATATAAAAAAGAAGGAAACAACATTCCAGACATAGTGAACATGAGTGAGTCACAAAAGAATTAAAGTATATGGTCCATCCAGGAATGAAAGGGGCTTGAGTACAATCATAATAAAAGGTCTGGGGAAGGTAGCTGAAATTATGATGCAAAACAGTACTCTGGTGTATCAGGCCACAATACCTGTAAGCAATGAGGACCCACAAGTGTTTCAAACCACAGATGATGAATTTGTCCTTTGTTATTACAGTAACGGAATACTGCAGCAAACTACTTCATAAAGAAAAGAGATGTAGTTTGACTCACAGTCTGTAGGTTCAACATTGAGGATCTGCTCTGGTAAGGGCTTTCTTGATGGGATAATCCTAAAGAGGCCCAGGACATGACATGGCATGAGACAGAAAGTACACGTGTGTGTGTGTGTGTGTGTGTGTGTGTGTTAGGGTAACTCTTCTTATAAAGCCATGATTTAATCATGGTGGCCCCACCATAGTGACCTTATCTAATGTTAATCAGGTCCCAAAGGCTGCACTTCTAAACACCATGCTCAATGAAGTTTTCATCTCTCAGTACCTCACAATGAGGAGTAAATGTCAACACTTGAAGCCTTGAAGGACATTCAGACAATATCCAAAACAGAAAAGAAGCAGGATTTTAGAGCATTATGCACATCCAGTGACAACTCTAGAAAAGAAAAAGTCAGAGGACAAGGCATATAGAACAGGAAATCTCTGATGAAAATGAAACAAACACATAGACTGGAAAAAACACAGAAAATCCTTGAGTTGGGAGGTAGGGAAGCCAAACAATAAATATCACTTACTTTCTTTTTCTTTTTTATACATATACCTATAAACATATACACTTACAGGTTGGTCATATAACCTTTGTCCCTCGGTCTCCCCATTCATAAAATGAAGATAATAAGATGTCACAAGAACAAAACGGGTTGGTCCATGAAAAGTATCTGAAACATATTAAAGGACATATAAATATTGCTGGATTTGTTATCTTTCTCTTTCCGATTCCATCAATCTTTCCCTTTTTTGGGAGAAAAAGATTAATCACTGTCTCCTTCCCTTTGTCAACTGTTTTCTATATCACCAAAATCCCAGTTGTATGTCTTTGAGCCTACTGTGTTCACAGAGTTCTACAACTCTGATTCAACTCAATACATTTTAACAGCTGCCTCATATGTTAGGAGAATTTCCAAACATAGCAGGGTGTGATTTATGTTTAGAAGGAATTATCTTATCTTCCCTGCACTAAAGAAATTTGCATTGCATTGGGGAGAAGACAAGAAGCACACAACATAGTAGAGTGTGGAATAAAGTGCAAAATAATGAAAGAAGTTACAACCAAATGCATAATGGAAAAGCACTTCAGCGGGAGTCAGAAAGCCCATGATCTAGTTTTAGGTTCTCCAATACTTTTTGGTCAAATTTCCTGGTAAAATTGCTGCATCTTGGCTAGGCAGAAAAGTGTGATGGTTAGGCACTGATCTGGACTAAACTGAGTGGACTGCCACCCATCGCCACCATTTGGTCACTGTTAACTTCGGACAGGTTACTTTTCTTTCCTGTACTTCTGTGGTTTCATCTGTGAAAAACAGCGACAATAATAGTATCCACTTCCCACAGCTTCTGTGTTGATTAAACAAATCAAAACATGACAAGTACTTAGAGATCACTGCCCGACACAAGGTAAGTACTTCAAAAAATATTAGCTATTTTGCATGTTTTTGAACCTCAGTATACTTCACTCTAAAATGAGGATAGTGATTATCATCACCAATCTATCTTATAAGGTAGTTGTGAGATAAACTACATGAAATTAGATAATGTATGTAAAAGTCAGTTGTTGAGTATATAATATACAATTGCATAGTGTTATTTATAAAATAAAAATGAGCATGAATATCAACATGTAACAGACAACTCTTTCTCAGACTATCATTTGGCGATCTTGTAGGTGGGAACTGCATTCAGAGTCTTCCAATGTACACAAAAACAAAAATGAAACCTTTAGTTCTATCTTGCTAAAGTTCTGATCAGTGACAAATTGGCACAATGAGGGGAATGACAAAAAGTGTTGCTAGTTGTTTTTAAAAAATAATTTGAGGTTTTTTTTGGACTTCCGGGAAGATGGTGATGGAGAAAAGCGGGGCTTACGAGCCCCGCTAACAACCAATCTCTATTACCACAAAATCAACGCCTTTCATAGCCAGAAAACACCATCAGCAGAGAAACAAAAAATGTAATTTCAAGGGACAGAGAAAAAGAGGGCTGGAAAAATGAGACATCAGAAACCAGACCACAATGCTGCAGCCGGAGCTGTGGCGCGAAGTGGCGGGTGCCATTTTCCCTTGCAGCACCAGGCTTCAGAGAGGAAGGGAACTCATAACAGAGCGCAGAGCCACAGAGGAGATACGCCGGCCTCACGCCCGAGAACGCGGCAGCAGCGCCTTACTGCCAGTGGCAGCAGCGAGCTCACCGGATGGTACCAGAACAATGCACTCAACAGCCCACCAGGATTCAGAGAGGAGTGGCGGACAGCGAGCCTAGGTGAGCCGCTGCGGATCAGCCGGGAGGAATTCGGCAGATTTCTAGGCGCAGGTAGCATCTAAAGCTCCCAGAGGCTGGGCTCAGCACACCCTACAGGGTCTCAGAGTGGAGCTCTAGAACAGAAAAGAAATACGCCAGCCTCACGGCCGAGGGCATGGCAGCAGTGCCATATTGCTACCGGTGGCAGCAGCAGTGAATTCACCAAGTCCACGACAGCTCCATCTGCGCACTCAACAACAGTTAGTCAAATTGTGGCCCCTAGAGGAGAAATCCCAGTACTGTACTCCCAGGGACTTGACCCAGTGGGGGAGTGGCAGTGGCAGAGATATCACACCATAGGAGAACGCCCAATCTGGCACCCCCCCTCCATGGTCTAAAGCAGCTTTGATTGACTCCCAGGGTCTGAGACTCGGCGATACAACCCAGTAAAGGAGTAGTGGTGACTGAGATACCACAGACTCGAGATCCAGAGCACCTTAAGTGAAGTCGTAGTGACCCAGGGAAGAACCCAGAGAAGGCACAAATTTCTGAAATCATGGGAAAGAGGAATAACAATGGAGCAATGAATGCCCACAACCCCACAACATCAGAACCTGATAAAACAGAAATTCAGAGATTTCTAGAAGATCAAATCAGGAAAATAACTGTAGAAATAATAGAGCTGTTTCGAAAAGAATTCAGAGAGAGCCAAAGAGAGATAAAGGATGCAATTAATGAAGTAAAGGCCTCAATTCAAAGTACAAACAACCGATTAGACCACATTAGAAATATGGGCCCATTTTAAGAGAGCTAACCTAAGAATAATTGGAAAAGAGGAGAGAAAAGAAGGTGAAACCAAAGGGATCAACAATATTTTCAAGGAAGTAATAGCAGAAAATTTTTCAAACGTAGAGCAAGAGGTCGATACACAGGTCCAGGAAACTTATAGAACTCCCTTTAGAGAGGATCAGAGAAGAGAATCCCCACGCCACATAATTGTCAAAATGACCAATGTGGAAGCCAAGCAGAAAATCTTAAAGGCAACAAAAACAAAGGGCCAAGTGACATTCAGTGGCAAACCAATTAGAATCACTCCAGACTTCCCAAACCAAGTCATGAGAGCCAGAAGGGCTTGGAGTAACATATTCCAAACTCTGAAGGAAAACAACTTCCAGACAAAAATTTCCTACCCAGCAAAACTTTCTATCAAATTAGATGGGGAAATAAGAAGCTTCCACAACAAACTGAAACTGAAGGAATTTATGTGTTCAAAACCAGCGCTTGAGAAAATACTCAAAGAGATTAACTACAAAGAAGAAATAGGTAACACACACCAGAACCAGAGAAACAAGATTTTCCATCCAACAGACAACTAAGATTGATTATCTGTGGAGATTCATTATTTATGTTAGTCTTTTACCTATCTCTAAATTGTATTGTTTGCTTTTATTTTTGCTAATTTTTAGGATTTCTAGTTGGAATATTAATATACCTTCAGATATAGCATTTGGAAATATTTTATCCCATTCTATCAGTAACTTTTAACTCTTTTTACATTGTCTTTGGATATACAATTTTTTTTTATTTTTTAGGGAGCTTATTTACCCTTTTGTTGCCTGTGCCATTGAAATCATATCCAAGAAATCACTGCCAATTTCAATGTTGTGAGGTTTTATGACCCAGATTTTCTTCTAAAAGTTTATAGTATTAAGATTTATATTTAGGTCTTTTATCTATTTCGAGTTAATATTTGTATATGTGTTAAGTAAGGGTCCAATTTTATTCTTTTTCATGTAATTATTGTTTTTCAACAGTATTTAGTTAAAAGATTATTATTTCTTCCACCAAATGTTCGTGGAAACCTTGTCAAAAATAACTTGACAGTATTTGGAAGAATTTATCTCTAGGCTTTTATTTATCTCAAATGGTGTATATATCTGCCTTTAACACTGTAGTACTGTTCTAAATTATTGTAGCTTTATATGATTTGAAATCAGATAATATACACCTTCTAGCTTTGTTCTTCTTCGAAATTGTTTTGGGTATCTAGAGTCCATACTTCCATATCAGGATAGATTTTTTCTGAAAAATAAATAAATAAATGTATGATAGTTTCACCTAAAAAAAAAAGAAAAAAATATTCTCTGGTAAGAAAGAAAGCAAAAAGAAATATTGAAATGTTATCTTTAAGTCATCAAAAGCTTGGTATCAGACAAATGAATCTGTTATGTGAGGTTATCATCGTTAATATTGGATAAATTGCTATAAAACTAGATGTCAACCACTAAGCCAAGCATGGGAAGGAGGGATGGGGAGGGAACAGGGTGGGGATCAGGTAGGGGCTAACTGGACGATGTGTGCATATATGTCTACAAAAGTATTTTCTTTATACCATTATGATGTATGAATACATTGCACCAATAAAAAATAAATTAAAAAAATAATAATTTGAATGAGTTGTCTTAACCAATGAACCTGTGAGCATTGATGACCACATTTTTCCATGATATTAGAGTAAATACAAGAAATTCAATCTTTTTGAAATGTTATCCACTTGGGATGTCTGTTGACATTTTGCAAAGCAAACCATAAATGTACTTAAACCGACAAGTAAAACATTAAAATTAAAAATCAGCCTATCTTTTCTCCAAGTACCTTTTTCAAATGGCACAGAGAACTTTACACAAGCTCCAGGCACCTCTATATTTAATTCCTGGGGGCAATGGTATTCATCAGTGCATTAAGCAGCCTGGTCAGGTACTGCTGAGTCAACCCCACTCTGAGACTTCCCTTGCTTGTTAATGCAGCACACAGGCCTTGGGATGTCATTATTCCAATGTTATGATAAGGAACTCACTTGTGCTGCTTTACAGGAGAAATAACCAGAGTTTAAAAAGCCAAAGCCACCAATTTATATTATGCTACTGTAACACTCTACAGCAGAATCTCATTTTAAAAGACAGTGCCTAGAAGAGAAAAAGCATTGTCGGCTTAATCTACGGTCCTGGAATTGGTGGTCCTTTGAAACAGGCTTCTCTTCTTTTTTTTAACCATCAGAATTTCATTTTCATTAGAAATCATAGTATCTGTACTAAAACCCCCACAATTCTTTGCAGCACAAAACATATAGGAGACGGTGTCTTAATGGAAGAACTACCATTAAATTTCTGGATGGATGAGTGCCATAGGCCCGTACTTGGCTCAGACGTGTTTACTAGATACATTTGCAACAACAATGGCAGAAGTGGCAAGTGCACACTTTTAAGTTATCTTATTTGAATAAAAGGCTATAAACTAACTTGTTGGGGGAAATTACCAATTTCTCAAAATCTTCACATTTCACCGGGAAATAGTAAGCATGGATATGTGGCAATTAACCAGGAGAACGGTAGATGCTTCTATCAATCTTCAGTTTGACATGAGTAATACATGAGATCTGTCAGAGCACAGCCTAGGGTTCATAAAGTGCTTCTGCTGGGGGGAGGGGGTCTTAATGCCATAAACAGCGACATGTTATTCCTCTCCCTTTCACAAGTGATGAAAGAGTGAAGCACATAAGGCAGATGATTTTTCCGAGGTGGCACAGAACCTTAAAAAAATGGGAAAATATGACATCCCTTGATTGGTAACCTTTTTAAACTTTATGTAAGAATATCTCCAAAATAATCCCTAGTGTTTATTTTACTAATTCCTTTAGTTGAGTAGTTAGATGGGACTTCTGTTTCTGGAGTCATTTGCCAGAGGGCAATGCTGATTATTGGAACTAAAACTTGGGATGACATTCAAAGTCTCAGGTGTAGCAAATGGATACAATTTAAATTCAAAACCCAGCCTGTTCTAGCAACTGAGCTAAGATTAGACAACAACACTGCTTTGATCTCAATGTTATCACTCTTTACAGCTTCTCCTCTCTGAACCACCCAGAAGGTAGTCCATCTCTGAACATTTGTTTACTTTTTCATTGCCATCTTGGGTGTTATTACTGGGGCAGCTGCTTTTGACAAGGAGAGATTTCAAATAGCCATGAGAGGACTAGAAATTTTTAAATAAATAAATAAGGTGCTAAGTAGTATGTGATCCATCAGCAGTTGATATCTGATTCTGGGACTCTGAGGCATACATTAAAAGATGCTTATATAGCCATCAATTTGCTTTGCACTCAAACTCAGTACCCAGTCTACGGCCCAGCTGCCAACCCCACAGCGTATTAGTAAGAAACACTCACGAGAAACCGCAAAGCGTTGAAGGTACAGTCCAGGAGCTTGAATTACAGAGACTCTTCGTGAGCATTTAGAGCCCTTTCACTGCAGATGTAAGGTTGTCATTCAGTATCAAACATGTGGGAGCGCTGCCAGCCAGCAAAGCTCAACTTGGACCTCAAAGAGCAAAGGCCAACCTTTGAACAGGGATTCAGGATATATTTAGAAGCAAATCATAGTCTCACACAAGGAAGTACATGGACACTCAGAAGGTTAGAAATCGAGGTCCTCAGCCGCACACACGCAAGGCCAGATGTGCTGATCCCCAACCAGCTCTCTAGTTAGTCTGTCCTACTGAACTCACTACAGCTAGAGGAGCTGAGGAGCAACTTCCAAGACGGCAAACCTGTGTGTTTTTCTACACATTTACCTGGATAGGTTTTACATAATTCAATATTAAATAGTATTTAATACCAGATTAGACAGACTTATTTTCTGGGAAAAATTACTGAATACATTTTTCCTACATATTATAATAACCATTCACAGAAGATCTACATTTTGCATGACAATGCTCTGGACAATAATTAATCCAGCCCCTGGAATCAAGAAACTGTGTATCACAAACAGCTCAAACAGCCTTCAACTGGCCCAACCAAGCTGTGAAATATTACCCAATAATCAAAAGGAACGCATGACTGTTAAACTTAACAACACAGACAAAAATTGAATTTATTATGCTAAATGAAAGGAGCCAAATTTAAAAAAAAAAAAAGCAACACCATGTATGATTCCATTTATTCCAACATGCTCCAAAACTCTAAGTATAGAGAGCCTGTTGATCAGTATTCTCAAGGCTTGAGGGTGTGGGAAGGGATGGACTACAAAAAGCAGCCCAGAGGCCTTTGCAGAGATAAGGGAACTAACTATTCAGCTCCCTGCCTGTGGGAGTTACTTTACTCGATGTATTGGTAAGACTCAAATAATTGTATACCCCTAAAGAAGTGAATTTTACTGTACATAGATTGAAAAGCATAAAAGCTTTTCATGTAGTCCATAATTTTCTTTCTCAAGAAAACTGTCTTTTGAATATTCATATAAAACTCCCTCTTACCATTTTCAAGAACTTAGTCTCAGCTTCAATGTCAACTACTATAAAGCCCTACCATACTTCTCTATTTCCTCCCCTCTTTCTTCTTTCCTTCCTTCCTTCTTCCTTTCAGCATTATTCTTATAACTAAAACACATATGGCCTAAAAGATCCCTCTTTTCCTGAGGCAACTCATCCTAGAATTGGCATGCATCCTTTTCCAACATTTATACTTTTCTTACTATGTATCTGAATTTTATGTTTGTAGTTATGTTAATAAGTACTAATATTATATTAACATCACATGTATTCTTTTGCAACTTACTTTCTTAATACAACAATGGTTTTAAGACAGTCCATTTGTTTGAAGGGGGGTACTGGGGATAAAACCCAGGGGCATTCTACCTCCCCTATACACTCAGCCCTTTTTATTTTTTATTTTAAAACAGGATCTTAAAAGCGGGGCGTGGTGGCACATGCTTATAATCCCCGCGCTTGGGAGGCTGAGACAGGAGGATCGCACTAGTTCGAAGCTAGCCTCAGTTACTTAGTGAGGCTCTCAGCAACTTAGTGAGACCCTGTATCCAAAATCTAAATAAAGTATAAAATAGGTCTGGGAGTATAGCCCGGAGGTAGAAAATCCCCTGGGTTCCACCCCCAGTACCACACACACACACACACACACACACACACACACACACACAAAGGATCTTGCTAAATTGTGGAGGCTGGCCTCTAACCTGGGATCCTCCAAGTACTGGGATTACAGACCTGTGCCACCACACCTGGCCCCACTCATCATCATCATCATCATCATCATCATCATCATCATCATCGCTGCAGAGTATTTCGTTGTAAGAATGTGCCAACATATTTATCCACTGCCAGATATTTAAGATGTTTTCGTGCTGAATATTACACTGTGCCACACTTAATCTACATCTCTTTGTCTTGCTGATGACAAAATGAACAACTCCAGAACAGAAACGACTTAGAATTCCTATTTCTTTCTCTAATTTCCAATGCACCTGGGCGTCACTGTGCACATACATGCTTCCCACGGACGACGACGCGGTCTACCTGGCACCATAAGCACTCCATAGAAACTGTGCTGAATGAATGATACGTTAACAGGACACTGTGTTAAATCCTGTGCTCACTACTCGGTTCTTTATAAGGTTTGCGTGGTGACCTCCTCAGTTCTCACTGGAAAGTCTCCTCAGTGTTCTGGTGTCAAAGTAGAGATGTGTGAAACGAAGTCGCTTCGCAATTCTTCTGCTTTGTCTGAAGAGGATCTCAAAGCACTGTTCTCGCCGCGGTGTCCTTCAGCGACGCTCTTCCCACCAGTGTACCTCAAGGGCAGTTTGGAGCAGCACTCAAAGCCTGCACACCTTTTTACCATTCATTGGCTGTAGAGGGCCAGGAACCCAGAGCCTGGATGTAAATAACAGTAATAAACTGCTCCTGGGTCTTTTTCTCCTCTCGTGGGATCGGCCCCTCCCCAGCCCCGTTCTGCGCCCTGTGGGCTCCGTGAGCCCACCTTTGACAGTCCCGGCGCCCGGCCGCCCCCCGCGGCCCTCGTCTCCCGCTCCCCGCCCTGCTAGGTGGACCTAAAGCTGCCGCATCTCTCCAGCGCTTTGTGGCGTACAGAGCCTCGCAGCCTGGATGCACAAGACACAGTACACAAAACCATCGATCATCAGCCTGCCTCTGGACGTGAACAGTACATTGTGTGTTTCAGAGAAATTAATCTGGTGTTTAGGGGGAGAGAGCCTTTACAACATCGGTCCGCACGCAGGACTCGGCCGCAGACCCTGCAGCAGCATTTTCGATGCCTTTCGCCCCTGCTCAGCAAGCCTCAAACTTGACCTTCGAGAGGATTTCAAGGGCAGAGGCTTCCTTGCCCTCCAGGGCGCGTAGGCCTCCTCCTGGGAAAGAGCTGCGGGGACCGGAGCTGGGGAACCGCACGTCGAGGAGCGCGGACGCGGGAGGGGTGGGGGAGGGGACGGAGGAAGGGACAGAGGGAGGGAGGGAGGGAGGGAGGGAGGGAGGGAGGGAGGGAGGGAGGAGGTCATCTGCATATGCATGAGGCACCGGCTCTGCCCGGGTCCCCGCAGCTGCCCGGGCGGAGGCCGAGGGGAGGGGCGAGAGAGGAAACGGGGGGCGGGGCGGCGAGCGCGGCGCAGACGCCGACGCGGGTTTGATGAACGGAAGAGGTGATTTGCATGGCGCCCGGTGATTGGCTGATGGCCGGAGGCTGGGTCTGAGAGGCGGCCCCTTGAATGGTTTAACGAAGGAAATTACAGGATCCTTTCGGTTTCGGAAAGCTCGGGCGGGCCGGCTCGGCGCAATACGAAGTCTGGCCGCAAGGAGGCGCGATGCCCTATCTTTGTTCTGGTTAGGGGCTCTTTCCTCTCCCCGCCCTTCCCCGCCCCCACCCCCCCACAGACACATACGCAGAAAGTGCAGAGAAACCCTGTGATCCAGTCAACTGGCACTGCCCCGTCTATTAAGAAAGATGAGCACTCCTTTCTCTTCCATCTCCTTCATGGGAGACCACTTTTCATTTCAGATTATCACATCCATAAATATTCTTCGAGGAATAAAAAAGGCACTTTGCCAAAAGATAAGAGAATATATATGAAATGTATGGGTCCAACAGAAAGACAATGCATAAACACAGGAGAATAGGTGCGCATATGTAAATACGCACATAATCCAAACGCGGAGGGCAGAGACAGGCAGGACACCCGGAGAGACCTCGGACCGCGCACGTCTCCACCGCGAGGCGCACACCCACTGACCGCACACACCCTGCACAGGCACGCACACACGCACAAGACCTCGGAAGAGGCATCCGAGGAGTCCCCGCGCAGTGGAAAGATTGCGGAGGAAATGCTAGAGCAGAATTAAAATGGTTCCTCCCCTCCCCCTCCAAAAAATATTCATGCGGAATGATTCTATTTGCATAATACTAATATGCACAGGACGCAGACATAGGCAAAAATGGCTCCATTTGAGGCACACACCAGGGCACGCGTGTACACAACACACACGCACGCACGCACGCGCGTCTGCGAGTGAGACACACCCACAGCCAGTGTCCTCCACCCACGGGCACCCGCAGAGGACAGATGCCATCAAGACCGCTCCAGAAAACAGCAAGGAGAAAAAGAAACCCACCCTACCCAGAGGCAGAAGCACCTTAGAGAACCCAGGTTTTCTAAACACACACACAAACACATACACACTCCCGCGCACGCACACACACCCTTGTTAGGTAAGAGAGTCGACTTCAAAGAAATAACAGATGCACAATAGATAACTGCTAGAATATGTCATCAGCTTAAACAATACTTTGAAATTACTTTAGTCTGCAGTTAGCTTTTCCAGATCCTCCTGAAAAGTCTTGCCTTAGAAAAATAAAACCTTTCCATTTATTCTGCTTTTCCTTTATTTTATTTTCCTTTTTCTTTCCTTCTCATTTTTTAAGACTGAATAGAGGAAGACATTCTCTTTTTCCTAAAGACTATATATAGCTTTGTTTTTGTTTTTGCAGAACCCCAAGCTTTTCCAATTGATTTCCCAAGGAAGAAGATACCAGGGAGGGTCCTCCCAACCAGACAGCACCACAGTAGGCATTATTACACATCCTAAATAACAAGGGCTGTCTATATATTTACAAACCTGTTCAAATATTTAACCTCTTAACTTGTTAAATATCCCCTCTTCTCTCTTTCTCTCCTGCGCTCTCTCATCTCTCCCCTTTTGGCTTCCTCTCCTTTCCTTTCTCTTTCTAAGAAGGGTGGGGATGGGAAACATCTTTCAGGAGTCCAAAATGTGGCCAGAGGTGCCAGGCTTTACCTGACTTTATTTCAGTGTCAATTTCGTTTCTAGGCAATTGTCTTTTTTGCCAAAGACTGGAGTTTGAATCACTAGAGGTACCTTTTTTTTTTTTTTTTAAGTAGAAGCTTTGATGTTGTCCCTCATTGTTTAGACTGCTGCGGGGAAAGCATCCCCTAAGTTAGAGGGATTTTCCTGACCCCTTAGAAGTTGCAAGTCCCCCAGTCGGGATATTTTCCTCTGTGCTGCACCTCCTGCCCACAGAAGGACTAGGAGAGGGACAACTGCTTAAGATGGTGACTTCCAAAGAGAGTTTTCGGCAGTATGTAGCCACCCAGCCAAGGTCAGGGCTGAAGCAGGGAACAACAAGGAGCGCCATCGTTGTGAATTTCTTACTGCCCAAATCTTTCTTTATGGGGCCAATGAAGTTATTCTGAGAGTGAATCTAAAATGTGGTGCTATAACGCAGTGGGCCTTGAAAGCAGCAAATGCCTTAGGTTTCTCAAAAATTAAGGTGCCTTTACTGTGATGCACGAAGAAATAGAAAAGTTGTGCCTGGGTGTAGTAGAGAAGTGCAGGTGCCCCCTGACCCGGCAGGCAGATGCCCTGGGTGAGCCGGCGGTCCTGTGAAGGACCCTCAAGCACCCTCATCCCAGGGTGTTCCCCCTTTGCCCAGGACTTTGTTCTGACACAATTTAAAGTGGTCTGGAGGGGCTTCCCAAAGCATTCTGGGGTTTTCTTTTGGTAAAGAAAGGAATTACAAGAAAAAGTCATTGCCTTTAAAGTTAATGCAGAAAGGGGCTCAAATCCTCAGGCCTAAACTAATAGCTTTATTTATATATGCATTGGTTGGTTGACTGATTTCTGGATAGTGGGGGGGGGGGAGGTGAAACTCCAGTTTGACCAGCGAGATGTGCTATCTCCATGTCAGATTTGTGCAACTCTATATATTTCATCTTCCCCCAGCTTCAGATGTCTGCTAGACCCTAAGGTGCCCAAGCAAAGCTGGAGCCCACACAAAGCATCTTAAGAAAAACAATCCATGCTGTGGTCCTCAGCACACTCAGGTAGGGGTTATAACTCTCAGTAGTCCAAGAACCTTGGTCATCAGCCAGTCCCAGACTTTCCTGAGCTGCTGAACTGTCCCAGGCGGGTGTGGTAATGACCTTTGCACACCGATGTAAGGGCTGGATCCTATGCTCTGGGTTCTCCCTGGATCGCCCTAGTCTTGGGCAAGGGGAAAGAGATTAACAAATTCATCTTGAAAAGATCTACCGAAAACTTTCACAGATTTCAAAAAAGAATAGAAAGAAAAGCTGAGTTTCAAAATAAACCAAAAGAGCATGTGTGTGTGTGTGTGTGTGTGTGTGTGTGTGTGTGTGTGTGTTTGCTTGTGCACCATGGTTTTGGGTGCTGGATCATTATGAGATGCATTCTCTAAAATGCCATCTATTTGTATGACTGTATAATTGTCAGGACAGCCCACCCCCATTTCACATACCCCCTAAGAAAACTGAGGGCAGTTTATGAGTTTTCTCCCCCCCCATCAGAAAAGATATTCATCCAGAGACGTTGTCTAAATCTGTGGAAGAATGAAGGCTGCTTGTCATGCCTCCCTCTTTCCAGTAATGTGTGCCACCCAATTAGAAGCAATTTAGGCAATCAAGACCGTAGGAAAGAAGGGAGTGTTAAAAATAGGTTTTCTATAGCCTCAGAACTCTAATTCGGAAGAAAATCTAAAATTACATATGTATCGTTTCTTTATATAAAATAAATATATAATCTGAACGTCTCCGGCTCCCCCTTCTCATTTCCCTCCATCGTTCCTCCCCCGGTGCCTGACAGCCTGCCTTTAGGGAATTCACAATAGGAGTGAAGTGTGAAAAGGGACTGGGGGGGGGGTCCCTCAAAAGTCTGATGCGGAGCCGGAGCTCCTGGGTGGGGCGCGGGCCAGCGGAGCCCCAGCAACTCACGGCCCCTGCTCCTGGACACTGGTTCACTGACTTCTATCTACGGTACACAGAAAAGACCCACAAGGGAAGCCCCAGAGATGGAGGGTCCCCTTTATTGGAATCCGGGCACATCAAGATAGCTACTGTCGCAGGAATTCACCTAGGGGGATGGGGGTGCAGGAAAGACAGGAAAGAAGCCGAGCGGGTATGTTGGAATACAAACATAAAGGTGCAGTTAAAGACGGTACAGATTTTCAAACTGAACGGGGGCAGTAAAAAAAAAAATTTTTTTTTCCGTAAGAAAAGAAAACAACAAGAAATGTCCTATAGCAAAAACGAGAACGCAGCACTCCGGGGCGTTTTCTTGTTGCTTGGGGTGAGCGGGGTCGAGACTGGACTTGGGCCCCTGACCGGCCGGCGGATTTCAGCTCCTTTTTCTCGCCAAGCCTCTCTCTCCCAGCACTGGGGTTTGGGGCGGCGATCTTATTTAGGGAGCTAAAGGGAGCGGGTCGGGAAACGACCAGAAGCGAAGTTGGCAGAACTTCCAGGGGCAGGGCTGGTGGCTGCACTCTCTGCAGCGCCGACTCGGGGCCTGCCCTTTTCTGAGCTATTTTCTTAGCCACAGTTTCAAGTTCTTTAAAAGTGAGTTCTGTTCAAAGCCAAGCGCCCAAGCACCTCAACCCTAAAATTCCTGGCGGGAGTTTGGGGGGAGTGGAGAGGAGCTGCGCGTTGAGCCGAGCTCTGGGCCCAGGGTGGCAGGTGCACCGGGCGGGCAGAACCGGCCCCCGAGCTCCAGGAGCGAACCAGCAGCTGCCTGGGGGTGCTGAGTGGGAATCCATCATTTGGCGGTAACCCCCTTCCAGAACCGTCTTCCGGACAGAGTTTAAGGTCAAAGCAGTATCTTCCCAAAGTTTCTATTGGTCGAGAAGGAGCGCAGAAGCGCGGACGATTTTTAACTAAGACACGACACTGTTTCAAAACAAAAGAGGTTCCAGAGGATACAGCCCTGCCTCAGTGGGACAGGCTGAGGATCTGTTTTGCCAGCCCTGAGCCAAGAACCGAATGCCATGAAAGCAGAGTCCAGGGCCCCACTCCATCCCCAGGAGAGTCTTCACAGAAGTTCCTCATACAGCAATATTTAAATCCTTTTAACAGCACCCAATTTATTACCCATTTGTTCTGCTTGTTTGCATATGATTTATGAACTGAAGCCATTCGATACTTAACAAATATATCAATTGAAAAGTATTTCCATTTTCAAATAATCTTTCCTGGAAAAGTAATGCTGAAATTTCTTCTTGAATTTAAAGCTTCATAAAAATTCATGTCTTCCAAGATTCTTTGCAAAAGTAAATATATTTTATTTTTACATAATTGGGTTAGAAATAGGTAACATTTAAAAACTATATAGACATGAAGAATATTTATGCTCGTGAGATTTTCTGATTTAGTAAATATAGATAGGCATTTATTTCTAAGTTCAATTCCTCTTTTTACTTTATAATATCCTAATATGTTGGGCACACCTATCAAAATAATTATGATTGACAAACAACATGCCCTTTAAATAAAGTTAAATTTGTCCTTTACATTTGTATTTGTTATGCAGAAGTCCCAAAGTTTAGTACAAATATATATATGCATACAACATAATATATTCTTTTCTCTAACTTAAGTCTTTTATCCTTCATAGGTCTCAGCTTTGTTAGTTTAAAAGCTTGAACCAAATAATATACAGTTCAAAAGTTATGGAGTTTTTGCAATATTTTACTTCAGTATATTTTGCAGTTATGTAAAAATAATAAAGCAGTAAAAACATAAAATAAACACTTTCTGTACTAGTTCACTTAATTAGCACCAAAAATATTCATCTTTTAGCTGTCTACAAGGATTCTCTAGCCAGATCCACTACCCCTAACAGTCTATGACTCTATGAATACACATTAAGGATTAAAAAGAATAGTATAGCTTTATATATTTATCTTCCTTTATGTAAAGGAGGCCATATCTTTCATTAGGTTCCCAGTGAGATTCAGGACTCCAAAAAGTTGAAGAACCATGGTTCTATATCTGAAATATTCCTGAGGAGAAACACAACCACAGCCATGATGGCATTTACATTTGGAATGTAAGCGATCATTTTTCTAGATACCCTGAAATGTACAATATCAGAAAGATCACAAAACTAAATGTGAAAAGAGTCTAATCCCGAGTCTTCTAAATAGTGACCTTGAGAGAAATGCCTCATTTTTCTGGGCCATAATTTATCCATACAATAAAAAAATTAAATCCAGTGATCTCTAGACATCTATCTTGCCATAAAAGCCCATGAGATTTTTGCAGACTGTGTAGTGCCACTGGGTCTGTGGTTATTTAGTGTTTTTCAAAGAAAACATTATAAGCACCCAATTTAGGCAAGAAGCCTATGTCAGAGCTTTCTTTCATATATATATATATATATATATATATATATATATCACCTTATTGTAGTTTTTCCTTTTCATGAATGAAATGCTTAATTCTTAAAGTCATTTAAGGGCATCGAGTGCTATGTGAACTTCTCCTATAGTGCTGCTTTTAGTTGTAGGAAATAGAGTTCTCAAGAATAGTGTTATCTAAAATAGATTTTAAAAATTTCCTCCAGCTATTGAAGTTGGTGAATGGTGATTCTATAGTATTTTTATTTTTATTCTTTTTGATACTGGGGATTGAACCCAGGGGCATTCTACCTCTGAGCTACACCCCCAGCCCATTTTATTTTTTATGTTGAAACAGGGTCTTCCTAAGTTGCTGAGGCTGGTCTCAAACCTAAAATCCTCCTGTCTCAGCCCCCCAAATACTAGGATTACAAGTGAGTACCACCATGCCTGACAAGTGTTCTTGAAGTTGACTTTTCTCCAGTGACTAAGAATTTTTCCTTACTTCCCCAGAACCACCAACCTATATTCCTAATACCCCATCCACACCTTGGGTCTATTCTTCCAGACTGGTACTGAGCTTGTTTACTTTGAACATTTTCAGAAGTCAGCAGCAGATTACAAGGAACTATTTTCCCCCAGTTCAGTCCCAAGTCTATGAAATTAATTTCTATTTCAACAATCACAAGACTTCCCTTGGAAATATCAGTAACTACATGAGCTACAGACAGATCAAGTGTAGGAGCTCCATTATCTGAATGGGGTTGGGTTGGGTTTTCAATTGAAACAAGAAATTAAGTGATTAAACCATGCCAGCAGACATAGCACTTTTATCAAGCCCTTTCCTATCCAAGCAGGCACAGGGATCCTCAACGCCTGGCCCTGAAGGTCTCTGAGGAGGACTCAAAATGCTTCAGGAAATCATGTCTGCAATTAAAGCCCTGGCATCCTTTTTTCCATCAAAGCTGGATACCGTTTCAAAACTTTACCTTTATCATGATTATTATTTCAGTAAGCTGCTTAGTGTCCTCTTGCACTCACTGGCAGGCTTTTTGGCCCATTCTGCTATAATAGTCCACAACTGTTTAATTGTTAAATGTTAGCAATTTACAAGTGACTTAACAAAGCACATTAAGAATTCCTGACATCATTATCTCAATGCCTTCCACAGTTAACATTCACACAAGACAGAAGATCAAATGCCAATTTGGATGCCATGTTTTTCCCACCTTTCTGTAAATATAGTTATAATCCTGGCATATCATTACCTCATTCCTATCAGCATTCCTGGCACATTTCTGACAAAATGAGTGAATTAGCAAATAAATGAATAAATGTGCAAGACATCCAGTGTTTGTTTGAATATTTGGAGCTGTGGAGGAAATGGTAGCTTTTTAGAGATTACTAGCATGGATCCCATATTATAAGGGCTCTTAAAATAAAAATAAATACAATAAAATATTAAATACATATCACAGATCTAATATAAAATTGCTTAAGCTGTTTATTATTATAAAAGTCTTCTTTGAAGTCCTCTGACTAAATAAAACGGAAGAAGCAAAAACCAAACTTACTTTGGAAGGTCAGAATGTTACAGATCCAGGCACTGTCTTTAGTGCTTTGTGTTGATTATTTCGATCTATCCCCCAGGAAAATCTTCTGAGGCATGGACTACAGTGATCATTTTACAGGTGAAGACACCAATGCAAACAGAGGTTACCTTGCTGCTCAGCATCATGATTCTGACGACTGGCAGATGGTGGAGCCAAGACTCCAACAGAGGCAGCTTGGGCCCAGAGACAGAGCTCTTAGCCCTAAGGTGGTGCTCTTACTGAGCAATATTAAATTGATGCCCAGATAATTGGTTGAAAGTATATTTGTTCAATGTTTCATTTCTGTGGCCAAATTACCCGACAAGCACAAGTTGGAGTTGGAAAGGTTTATTTGAGACACATAGTTTCAGAGGTCAGCTCATGATTAGCTGGCTCTAAGAAAGAACAGCAGTAACAGTGTTTCAGGAAAAGGTAGAAGAGGAAAAACCACTTTTACTTCAGGATGGCCAGGAAGTAGAAAGAAACCAAGAGGAGGGGGTCAGGGACTGGTGAAATCCCAAGGCCCTACTCCCAGAGACCCACCTCCTTCAGCCACACCCCAGATCCAAACTGGGTACATTGTCGAACACATGAGTTTTTCTCAGGGACATTTAAAATTCAAACCATAAGAGTATAAGAGTGAATGTACTTCCTTTGCTACAGAGAGAGAGAGAGAGAGAGAGAGAGAGAGAGAGAGAGAGAGAGGGAGGGAGGGAGGGAGAGAGAGAGAGAAGAGGAAAGGAGAGGAGAGGAGAGGAGAGGAGAGGAGAGGAGAGGAGAGGAGAGGAGAGGAGAGGAGAGGGAAAAGAAGAAGGAGGAGTAGGAGGAGGAGGAGGAGGAGGAGGAGGAGGAGAAGGAGGAGGAGGAGGAGTGGGAGGAGGAGGAGGAGTGGGAGGAGGAGGAGGAGGAGGGGAGGGAGGGAGGGAGGGAGGGAGGAGAGAGAGAGAGAGAGAGAGAGAGAGAGAGAGAGAGAGAGAGAGAGAGAGAGAGAGAGAGAGAGAAAGAATATGGCACAGACTGTAGAGTTAACTGAGCTGATTTTATATCCTTAACTCTCCACTTATTCACTGTGAGATCCCAGGCCAGTTACCTCACCTCTCCGACCCTCAGTCCTTCAACTACACATTAGAAGCAAAAAGTAGAATAAAATTGTTACTCTTAAATATAATGGATACAAAGTAATAGGCATATAAGTATATAATAAATACCACTTATTATTATAAGGGATTCAGGTTACAGAACTGAATTGTATCCTAATTGCTATCTGAGGCAAATTGACTTTTCTTTGAAAATTGAACAGCCAACACTGTTAGGTTAGGGCCCCCTTAGTTGCTTCTATCACACCACCGCTTTAATTTTCAGAGAATTTTCTATTACACTAAATATGAAACCAAATGGTAGCATTCTTTTGTATTTCAGAAGTAAATTTGAAAACAATCTTCTTGCCCTCATAGAAAGTACTGTTTTGTCATTTTTAGGAATATCTCATTGGAAGGAGTTCTAGAATAAAAGAAAGAATAGTCATAGAAGGAAGCTTAAAATGAGAAGAGGCAGACTTTTAACTAGGTCACTAATTTTTCCTTAAGTTCCCTCTGTTCCATAATGTCTTACATTTACTTAATATTTAATATTTTTATCAAATAGAGCATATTACATGTTTTAAAAATAGTCTAAAATGGCCAGGTGCAGTGGCCCATATAATCCCTCAGTACTTGGGAAGCTGAGACAGGAGGATCACAGGTTTGAGGTCAGTACATGGTAACTTAGCAAGACCCTGTTTCAAAATAAAAAGGGCTCAGGGTGTACCACAGAGATAGCATGCCCCTGGGTTCAATCCACAGTACTACAGTACTACACGCACACACACAAAAAAGTGAAGAATTACTTATGGTGAAAAACCTGTCTCTTATGCCGGGCGTGGTGATGCATGCTTGTAATCCTCGTGCTTGGGAGGCAGAGACCGGAGGATCGCGCAGGTTCAAAGCCAGCCGTGCTGGCTTAAGAGACCCTGTTTCCAAATAAAAAAGTATAAAATACGTCTGGGAGTGTAGCCCTAAGGTAGAAGGGCTTCCAGGAACCCCAGTACCACCAAAAAAAAAAAAAAAAAAAAAAAAAAAAAAAAAAAAAAAAAAAACCTCTTAGCCGGGTGTGGTGGCGCATGCTTGTAATCCCAGCATTTGGGAGGCTGAGACAGGAGGATCACACAGGTTCGAAGCCAGCCTCAGCTACTGAGTGAGGCTCTCAGCAACTTAGTGAGACCCTATTTCAAAATAATAAAAAAAAAGTAGGGCTCCAAGTGTAGTTTGGAGGTGGAATGCCCCCTGGGTTTCATCTCCTATACAGAAAAAAAAATCACCTTAATTTTTTTTTTTTTTTTTTTTTTTGCAAGTCTGGGGATGGAACCCAGGGGCATTTGACCTCCGAGCTACATCCCCTGCCCTATTTTTTTTTTATTCTTCTTTATTTTGAAATAGGTTCTCACTAAATTTCAAAAGGCCTCACTAAATAGCTGAGGCTGTCTGTGAACCACAATCCTCTGGTCTCAGCATCCCTAATGCTGGGATTACAAGTATGCGCCACCATGCCCGGCTCGCCTTAAATATTTTAAACTGTTTACGATTTTCCTTCTTCTGGTGATTGGCACCATATCACTAAATAATATGTTTAGCAATGAAAAACGCAGGCACAGCTTACCTTTTACAGCGTTCTACATATTTTCCCACTATAATTACACCATTATTTTTACTTTGTTGTTTTCCTATATTTAATATTCCTATGTTATTTTCCTTTCTATGCCATTTCCTATTATATTTATACACATATATTTTACATATACAACACACTATTTTATATATATATATAAATATATATGTATATATAGTAAATATATATGTATATATGTATTTATATATGTAAAATATGTGAATCTATGTAAAATATATGTATATATAGTGTGTTGTATATGTACATGCATGTATGTGTATGTATATATGTACACTATATATATTGTACGTGTGTGTATGTATGTATATATACCGAGACTCAAACATTCTAGGCAAGCACTGAATCACTGAGCTACATCTCCAGACTTTCTTTCTTTCTTTCTTTCTTTCTTTCTTTCTTTCTTTCTTTCTTTCTTTCTCTCTTTCTTTCTTTTTTTTGGTGGTACTAGGGGTGGAACCCAGAGGCTTTCTACCTCTTGCCTATACTCCCAGACCTATTTATAGTTTATTTGGAAACAGGGTCTCACTAAGTTGCTGAGAGCCTCACTCAGTAACTGAGGCTGGCTTCAAACCTGTGCGATTCTCCTGTCTCAGCCTCCCAAGCACAGGGACTACAAGTGTGTGCCACCACGCCCGGCTTCCAGACTTTCTTAATTTCTGTTTTGAAATGGGATCTTTCTATGTTTTCCAAGCTAACCTCAAACTTGTCAGCCTCCTTCCTTGGCCTCCTGAATAGCTTGGCCAGCACCACCAAGACCAGCTTTTACTTTTAAGTTAATACATTTTCACATATTTTTCTTGATCAATCAACCAAAGATACTTTCTTTCTCTGCAACAAGGTCTTGCTATGTTCCCCAGGCTAGCCAGATAATATCCCTTGATTTTCCACTTTCAGTCTTCTCCCATTTGAAACCACCCAAATATTATTTTTGTATTTACCTTATCAAAAGTGATTATATTTCATTCTACTTTATTTATTTATTTATTTTACGGTACAAGGGATGGAACCAAGGGGACTTCTACCTCCCAGATACACCATCAGCCTTATTTTTTATTTTTTATTTCGAAACAGGGTCTCACTGAGTTGCAGAGGGCCTCACTCAGTAGCTAAGGCTGTCCGCGATCCACACTCATCCTGTCTCAGCCTCCCAAATGCTGGGATTTATAAGCATGTGCCACCACGCTTGGCTCATCATTCTACTTTATTAATTCATAAAATTAACTTGCCTGTACTTTATATAAGTTTAATATAAAACTGAGAATCAATAGTTTTTGAATTCTGGTGTCAAAGTATTATTTTTTCCTCTTGTACAGCTTGTTGTTTTTCCTGGCATTTCCTATTACCATTTTTTTTTTCTTGAGTTATCTATCATTTTTGTTTCCAAAACTTTTTCAGATTTTCAAGGATTACATCAAATGTTCAAAATCTAAACACCTCACTTCCTGAACATTCTTTTCTGCTCCAGTCTTGACAAATTCCTCTACAAACCATCAGGACAAGAGACAGGCAGCGACATCCTTTCTCTATTTTCTTGAGTTGTTGCCAGTGTTTTCTCTATGGAATCATATGTCATTCTTTCTTGAACGATCTTCTTCCTCTCTTCATTTTGTTCTTAAGGTTGAGTGGGAGGCAATTTTTCTGACTTTCTTGTCTAAAAAAAATGTTCTTTATTCAATATTTGAACTTTATTAATAATGTGGCTGAATAAACAGTTCTAGGTTTAAAAATGGTTTTCCTTAAGATTTTTTAAGATATTGATCTACTATATTTGCTATGCTTGATGAGAAAACCAGTCCAAACTGACTCTCATTCCTTTGTAGCTTAGGTTTTCTTTCCCTCTGGCAGTTTATGGGGCCTTCTCTTTATTCTTAGTTTTCTATAATTTCCGATACCGTGACTAAGGTAGGTCTGTATCTTTATATTGCTGTGAAAATTCAGTAGTTTCAATATAATGACACATGTCCTTCAGCTTAAGAAAAACTCTGGCATTTCTGTCTAGTTTTCTAGTAGTTTTCTTTTCCATTCTTTCTGAAATTCCTATTAGTTGAAGTTGGGCTCTAAAATTAATGCTCTTTCTCTCTTGTATTTACATTAAATTTTCCTTAACTTTTTTTTGTTTTAATTTTTTTGTGTGGTACTGGAGATTGAAACCAGGGCAATTTTATCTCCATGGTACACCCCCCAGTCCTATTTTATTTTTATTTTAAAATAGGGACTCACTAGCTTGATGAGAGTCTCACTACTTGCTGAGACATTCCTGGAACCTAAGATCCTCCTGTCTGAGCCTCCCAAGTACTGGGATTACTAGCATGCACAACCACACTTTTTTATATATTTTTAAATATATAAAATTTTAAGTATCAAGAATACTTTCTTGGTCTATAATTTATTTTCACAGTATTACACATATCTGTATCTACACACACACATATACATACATAACATATTCTATATAGTTATGTAATTCCATATATATATGTGTGTGTATAAAATGCATCTTGTTCGTTTTTTACTGATGCATTTTTTGCTTAATATTGCAAATAGTACAAAGTAGAATTTAAAATTTTGTTGTTGTTTTCCCGAGTTATCTGTTTCCTGCAGTGTGCTGTTACCTTCCTGTCTGTCACTTTTTTCCTACTTATTTTCTTAGCCGTTCTCACTCACCTTGCTGACTTTCCTCAAACAACTAGAGATACTTGGTTTCCATTTGTAATTAGGAAATAGTAAATGGCTGACTAGCAGCTCTTTGAACATAGGTGGAGGCTCGTTTGCTGGCAGTTCAATGTATAAAATGTGGTTGGGAAGCTGGCCATGTATTGAAAGCCAGAGGTCTTCCTTCACTCATGAGTGTCAATACCTGTACATGTTTCCTGGCTCCACTTTGGCAATTTCTCTAGAGAAAACCCGGTAAAGTGGCATGACTGCTGGTACTAACTGTATACACTGGCATGGGGCGTCGATGGTTTCATAGCAATGAATTCAATACTTGACTTTACACTTGTCACTTTTATGCTCTCTCACCCTGGTATCTCTGAGTTGTGACCTTTCCAGGGTTCCACAGAGCACCTGAGTTCCTCTGGCTGTAGTCAACCCATCTGTGCATGCTCTAAGGGGCGGCTACTTAGTTGCCAGTTCTCCATCCATTTCCCCCCTTTTCAGAACTTTTCAAAATCTCTCTCTCCTTGCCTCCCCCCCCCCTCTCTCTCCCCCCACTAGTCTCTTTCTGCATTCCTCATATTATGCCTTTAGATTTGATCTTCTCCCACTCCCCACACCAAGCACAGTCTGAATTTATGCCATTTTCAATATGATCCACATAAAAATAAAAAATAAAAATAAAGAAAAATATTTTTTTAATTTCTCTTCTATACTTCATTGATGCTTTAGAAAGGTCAGACTTCCAATTGAACCAAAAGCTTATGTTTCAAAAATTTAAGAACTTTTAATATTGTTCTTACCTTTCTTATTTAATACTATACCTGATTAATTGCTTGGAAAATCTTAATCAGTCATGAATGTGAGTTTGATTTATAGTGTAAATTGGAAAGTGTTTATTCAGTTCTAAGCTCACCTTTGTTTGAATGAGCTACTTAACTCTTTTTAAAATTTATGCTTCATAATGTGAAATGAAGCAACTTTGGATTTACTAAAATTTATTTATACCACACATATTTTCAAAAACAACCTGAAGAAACTAGAAACTCTTACTTGTAGCGAAAGCATACACACCAACAATCAGTACTCCTTTACTAGATATAGGTTTATAAAGAAAAATGGAATCTTAGATTCTTCCTCAAAAGTATCTTTGATGCCGTCACAATGGTCAAAGTATTATCACTAATACTACAAATAACAAACATCCTTTGGTCCTAATTCATGGAGTCACATCATAGAACAGTTCCATAGGGCCTGTGTTCAGGTCTTGTGTTTTGCCCCACATCAACTCCAGTGCTAAACACATGTCTACTAAATGTTGCATGAATACAGACGAGGTTTGGAAACTGATAATCAGGCTTGGGGAATTAGCTGTATTAGGATGTATTGGGAATAAGGGTCTGAAGCATGTGATAAGTGTTAGATGAGACACCTAAGCGAGTGTGAGAATAGGCAGTCACAGGAGGGACAGATTGCTTTAAGCCAAGATGATTGGAATATCCATTGGAAAATACGGGGCTGGGATTTTGATAGGTAGAAATGAGAAACAGAGCTTTATGTGCCATAAGAGACTTAAGTCAAAATAAGATTCAGCTTATAAAATATCTCACTCATGCAATATATTTAACTTAAAAACAAGAATCTCCCAGACACAGTGGTGCAAGCCTATAAGTCCAGTACTTGGGGGCTGAGACAGAGGATCACAAGTTTAAGGGTAGCTTCGGCAACTTAGCAAGGCCCTCAGCAATTTATCAAAACCCTGTTTCAAAATAAAAAAATAAAATAAGGAGTGCACAGAGGTGGAGCAAGTGTTCCTCAGATTTACATTTTTATTTTGTTGTGAGCCATTGATGTGTGTGCATCTTCTGTGCTGTTACATAGTACCACCTTAATTCACTGGAAACATACTTTGAAGTTAATATTTTAGTAGTAATCTGATAACTCTTAGAAACATGCTGGTATACTCTTGCTTTATATCTACTTTTAAATCGAGCATTAAGGGAATGCAGTATTTTACTCAACACTGCCAGTATGTCTATCCAATGGCCTGCTGCTCTTTCTATCTTCAGAAATGTTTTCGTCCCAAGAAAGGCAGGATTACAGTTACTTTTTTAACAGGTTGAGTTGGTGTACTATATCCTTGGTAATTGAAAATACTCTTGTAACTTTGAGATTTTTGAGTTGAATATTGATGTGTGGAAAAGCACGATACATACTACGATCTTGGTCACACAAATGGCATGTCGTGTACATGTACACAGGAGTGGAAGGCCACAGCCAACCAAGCTGCTCATGACTGGATGACTTTGTTCTTTGCTTCTTGTGTTTTTGTTTCCTGTAGTGCATATATAAACTTTAAAAAATAAAGGTTATTTTATGAACCTTAAAAAAATAAAATAAAATATAACAAGGAGAGGAACAGAATGCCCCCAGTGTCCCCTCTCCCTAAAAGAAAACAAGAATCTGATTCATAGGTTTAAAAAGTAACAGCTTCCTGATGGGCGTGGTGGCGCACACCTGTAATCCCCGCACTTGGGAGGCTGAGATAGGAAAACTGCTCAGGTTTGAAGCCAGCCTCAGCTACTTAGTGAGGCTCTCAGCAACTTAGTGAGACCCTGTTTCCAAATAAAGTATAAACTAAATCTGGGAGTATAGCCCAGAGGTAGAAAAGCCCCTGGGTTACACACACACACACACACACACACACACACACACACACACACACACAAGTAATAGCTTCCTAAGGAATAGCAGAAGGTAGATCAGAGTGTCTTAGATCAGCTTTACAAAGTGTACTTGGAAGACATCTAGATAGACATAATCATCATGGTATGTCGAACTACAATCTAGTGGCAAGGTAAGAAGGTTTCATACCATACCTGCTTGGCTTAGGAGCTGAATTAAAATGTACTGTTTACTCAGTATGCAAAGTTTCCCTATCTTTATGATCTACTTTTATTGCTCAGATCATAATGTTCAGAGTGATAGGGACAGACACGCACAGCACTTGGTGAGCTTCCCCCGGCTCCCTCCCCGCTCCCTGCCCCTCCCCATGCCTGCTACTGAGGTTGGCAGTAATAATGTCTCACCTATGTATAGAACGTCAAAGGATCCCTTATTTATGACAGATTGTAGGAAGTGAGGACAAATACTTCTCATTCCTGATTTTTTTTTTGTGTGTGTGTGTGTGTGTGTGTGTGTGTGTGTGTGTGTGTGTTTGTGTGTGTGTGGTACTGGGGTTCCTGGAAGCCCTTCTACCTCCGTGCTACACTCCCAGGCCTATTTTATACTTTTTTATTTTTGGAAACAGGGTCTCTTAAGCCAGCGAGGCTGGCTTCGAACCAGCGCGATCCTCCTGTCTCCACCTCCCAAGCGCAGGGATTACAAGCGTGCGCCACCACACCCAGCATCATTCCTGATTGTTTTACTGAGTTTTGGCAATTTCGACTCATGGAGCTTAGATTTTCTTCTGAGAGCAGAATAGGTACTTGCCCTTAAATCAAATAAACAACACAGTCGACTAGGCAGAGGTAAACAGACCTGGCTGAAATACCTCCCTTGCTCCAGCCGCCTGGTACAGGTAGTGGCGACACTCAGGGGTGGTATGGTGGTAAGTCAGAGCCCGCACCTGCAATGGTGATATCTACAAGGCCCTTCAGAGCAGAGTTGGGAGTTGCCATCAATTCCAATTTTCATGACAAAGAGAAAGCAGCATCTCAACAAAATCAGAGATGCCCGTGACAATTTGAAGCGTAAGTAGGCAAAGAAAGAGAGGAAATACATTAAACACGTTAAATATTCTTAATAATCAAGTCTTTACATGTTTGAGTTCACTGAAGGAGGCAAAGGCAGGATGAGAGGGGGAGGGGGCAAAAAGACATTTAGAAAGTTCTGATCTAAAATAATCTACAATTTTCCCCTGTTGTTTCCAAGAATGTAACCAGAGCTGGGCTCTGAAGTCAGGGATCTTGTGTTCAAAAGAGGTATACAACAGTCTATGCCATCAAGATAGCCAGCTGAGAGATGCTTACAGCCTTCAAAAGTTTGGGTGCTAGATACTCAAAACATATCCTGATGTAAATGCTATGTTTCTCTTTTTTTATTTCCTTTTTATTTTTCTTGTTACTGGGCACCGAACTCTGAGAAATTCTACCTCTGACCTATACTTTCAGTCCTTTTTTAAAAATTTTGTTTTGAGCCGGGCATGGTGGCACACGCTTGTAATCCCCAAGCTTGGGAGGCGGAGACAGGAGGATCCCGCAGGTTCAAGCCATCCATGCTGGCTTAAGAGACCCTGTTTCCAAATAAAAAGAATAAAAGAGGTCTGGAAATGTAACCCGGAGGTAGAAGGGTTTCCGGGAACCCCAGTACCACCCCAAAAAAAAAAAATGTTTTGAAACGCTCTCTCATGCCAAGTTGCTGAGGCTGGCTTTGAACTTGTAATCCTCCTGTCTCAGCCTCCCAAGTACTGAGATTACAGGTATGTGCCATTAGGCCCAGCAAATGCTAAACTTCTAATGCATAAAAACTAAGGTACTATGTTGTTTCAAAAATGATTTATAGGCTATGTTGCAACATGAAAAGTTATCTTCTAAAATAGTGCATCACGCCCTTTAATGGGACTAATGACCAATATCATAGTAGTAAAAAGCACACTGGTGAGTCTTAGCAATGAGGACCCTGACTGCAGCTCAGGCAAAAATCATCTTTGTGAGGCAACCATACAGACCAAAGTTTCCCAGACCTGTGGGAGAGGCCCGGTGAGTGCCTGCCAGCACAGCTACGCCTGGGGTTTTCATCTTTTGAGCTTTTTTCTGGTTTAGGATTGTCCTCTCCTTTATCATCTAACTGAGCTCTAAAACTCTAGTTTGAAAGAAATAAAATGTTGTGTTATTTATGGCCATCTCATGGAAAACCCATGTCCCATTCAGGATGCCTCTCAGCTGTGTAAATCCGTATCAGAAATCAGAATTACACACGAGCTCTAGCGGAACTCCACCTTATAAGCCAGTATCTAAACCACCTGGTCATTCTAAATTTTGAAGATTGTGCCTTATATTTTCTGTTTTACAGAAGCAGGGCTTATTATTGCTCTACAACATGTAAATTAAAGGCCCGCCAAATAACTCAAGCCATTATCAAATCAGAAAGAAGTGCCAGGAGTGGTGGCGCACGCTTGTAATCCCAGCATTTGGGAGGCTGAGACTGGAGGATCATGGTTCACAGACAGCCTCAGCTACTTAGTGAGACCCTGTTTCAAAATAAAGAATACAAAATTGGGCAGGGGTTGTAGCTCGGAGCTCGAATGCCTCTGGGTTCCATCCCCAGACCCGAAGAAAGAAGGAAAGAAGGAAAGAAAGAAAGAAAAGAAAAGAAAGAGGGAGGGAGGAAGGGTGGTGACCCACACCTGTAATTCCAGTACTTAAGCTGAGACAGGAGGATTGCAGGTTTAAATCCAGCCCCAGTAATTTAGCAAGGCTCTCAGCAACTAAGCAAGACCCTGTTTCAAAATAATAAATAAAATAGAACTGGAGCCGGGCGTGGTGGCGCACACTTGGAATCTCTACGCTTGGGAGGTAGAGAAAGGAGGACCACGCACGTTCGAAGCCAGCCTTGCTGGCTTAAGAGACCCTGTTTCCAAATAAAAATATAAAATGGGTCTGGGAGTGTAGCCTGGAGGCAGAAGGGTTTCCAGGAACCCCAGTACCACCAAAAAAACAAAAAACAAAAAACAAAAAAACTGAAGGTGTAGGTCAAAGGTAGAATGCCCCTGGGTTTAATCCTCAGCATCACAAAATAAAAAACCAGCCCCCCCCAAAACTCCTGCTTTTACAAAGTTTCAGCCACTCTCAAAAGCATCAACTTATTATTTGTTATTATTTGGTGGGTACTTGAGATTGAACTTAGGGGCTTTATACTGCCAACTTCACCCCTAGAAATTTATTTTTATTTTTTAACTTTTTATTGGTTTATTGTAGTCATACATATTAATGGAGTACAAGATGTTGGAGACATATATGCACACATCATCCAATTAGCCCTTACCCAATTCCTGCTCCATTCCCTCTCCCTCCCTCCTTCTTATATTTAGCTTAATGATTGACTTTGATATGTTTGTCAGTGTACATCATGAACATTAGAGAATTTCCCTCTTCCCCTTTCCCATCCCCCAAGGTCACCTTATTTGTTCATCTATAGTATCATTTCTTCATCTTGAGTTTTTCCATTTTCTCCCTAGCTTTCGCATATTAGGGAGAACATCTGATTTCTTATTTTTTTGTGACTGACTAATCTCATTTAGCATAATATTCTCCAGTTCCATCCATCTCCTGTAAATGATGTAATTGTGTTTTTCTTTATAAATAAGTAAAATTCCATGTGTACATATCCCATAGTCTTGTAATCCATTCATCTCTTGATGGACATCTTGGCTGGTTCCATAATTTGGCAATTGTGAATTGTGTGGCTATGAACACAGATACACATGCATTCATTTGGTAATTTGGTTTCCTTTCTTTTGGGTAGATACCCAGAAGTGGTATTGCTGGATCACATGATAAATTTGTTCCCATTCTTCTGAGGATCCTCCTTGCAGTTTTCCAAAGTGGCTGCACTAATTTGCAGTCCCAACAATGTAGCAGAGTTCCCACTTCTCCACATCCTCACCAGCATTTGTTGTTGTTTGCATTTTGAATGATTGCCATTCTAATTGGAGTTAGGTGCAATCTCAGGGTAGTTTTGATTTGCATCTCTCTAATTGCTAATGATGTTGAACCTTTTTTCATGCATTTATTGGCCATTTGAATTTCTTCTTTTGTAAAGTTTCTATTCCTTACAGACATAGAAAAATTGTCCTTAAATTTATTTGGAACAACAACAACAACACAAAACAAAACAAACAAACAAACAAACAAAAAAACCCAGAATAGCCAAAGTAGTTCTCAGCAACAAAAACCATTCAGGAAGAATCACAATACCTGACTTTAAACGGCATGGTACTTGTACAAAAACAGATACAGAGACCAATGGAGCAGAATAGAAGAGTCAGAAATAAATCTGCACACCTACAGCCAATTGATTTTTGACAAAGGGACCAAAAACATAAACTGGTAAAAAGCCTGTTCAACAAATGGTGTTGGCAAAACTGGTTAACCATATGCAGAAAAACGGAAATAAACCCCGCTTTCTCAACCTGCACAAGAATCAATTCAAGTTAGATCAAAGACTTGGAAATTAGACCAGAAACCTTGAGGCTCCTTGAAGAGAGCATAGGTCCAACACTATAACATATAGGCACAGGTAAAAACTTTCTCAACAAAACCCCCAAAGGCACAATAAACTAAAAGGTGGATCAATAGATGGGATTGCATTAAATGGAAGATCTTCTGTACAGCAAAGGAGACTACTAAGAACTTCAAATGAGGCCGGGCATGGTGGTGCACGCTTGTAATCCCAGCATTCGGGAGGCTGAGACCAGAAGATCACGGTTCGCAGACAGCCTCAGCTACTTAGTGAGGCCCTCTGCAACTCAGTGAGACCCGATTTCAAAATAAAAGGATAAAACTTAGGGCGGGGGGTGCAGCTCGGAGCTCAAATGCCCCTGGGTTCTATCCCCAGACCAGCAAAAAAAAAAAAAAAAAAAAAAAAAGTTCAACTGAGAGCCAACAGAATGGGAGAAGATTTTTGCCACCTACTTCTCCAATAAAGGACTAATATCTAGACTATACAGAGAACTCAAGAAACTCAGTACTAAAAAAACAAATGATCCCATCAAAAAATGGGCAAGGGAACCCCAAGACCTTTTTATTTTTTATTTTGCAATAGGATCTGACTAAACACCTGAGATTAGCCTTAACCTGTGATTCTCCTGTCTCAGCCTTTCAAGTACTAAGGTTATAATATACACGCGTCACCATGCTCAGTTAGAATCAACTATTTATTTATTTATTTATTTATTTATCTATTCACTTGTTTATTTATTTATTGGCACTGGAATTAAACCCAAGAGCATTCTGCCTCAGAGCTACATTCCCAATCCTATTTTATTTTTATTTTGAAACAGGGACTCCCTGGTTTATTGAGAGTCTCACCACTTTTTGAGGCTGCCCTGGAGCCTGCAATCCTCTCTCAAGTACTGGGATTCCTTATAGGTGTGAGTTACCACACCCGGCTTGGCATCAACTATTAAAACGTAAGTCTTTGGAATATTTTAGTGGGATGGAGAAACCATTGGCTCATTGTGCGGCTTCCACCAGCCTTGCCCACTCTTACTCCACCTATTTTCTACTCCCCACAAGCATACGCGCATCCAGACGCCAAACTGAGGGTTCAAGAGGCCAGCAGTTTCCTTCTGGCAAAGTCAAAGAACAGTAAAAGTTCATCCTGATGTTACCCAGATGTGTACACGCTGCTCCTGTGGCAGGCAGGGCCCCAGGTCCGACACTGCGGCTGCTAGTGGTGGAGAGTGTCTGGGAAGGACCGTCCAAGCCCCCACGCGTAAAGGTGCGACACCTGGGAGGATTATGAGAGCATTTGCAGGCTGTGCATAGTACTAAAAGCTCTGCCGAGTCTCTCTCTGTCGCTGCTCTAGTCGGTAACAAATTGAAGCACTTTATGAAATTTGTAGCTCTTCAATAATTTTGAATCACTTTAAAGTGCTCATGCTCCAAACCATAAAGTCTTTCTTAACCACCGCAAATGTATAAAAGGCACATCATCAAAATGACAGTAATCAACTCCTTCAATTTTAGGTATGAAATTGTTCTTTTTTTTCCCCTCCTTGTTTTTGTTGTTCACCTAGTGCAAAATATATATATATACATATATATATATATATATATGTATATATATATGGTCATAAGGACACAACGCACACAATTTTTCAACAACACCGAGAAGTCAAATTCTAAAAACTCCTTACACGAAGAAATTTTTTTTAAGATAAGATATTCCAAGGATGATGTGTACAATGCACGTGTGAATGTGTAAAACGTCTGTCCAGAGCCGGGCGTGGTGGCGCTCGCTTGAAATCCCAGCATTTGGGAGGCTGAGACTGGAGGATCGAGGTTCGCAGACAGCCTCAGCTATTTAGTGAGGCCCTCTGCAACTTAGTGAGACCCTGTCTCACTAAGAATAAAAAAAATAGGGCAGGAGGTGTAACTCAGAGGTCGAGTGCCCCTGGGTTCCATCCCCAGACCCAAAAGAAAGAAAGAAAGGAAGGAAGGAAGGAAGAAAGAAAGAAAGAAAGAAAGAAAGAAAGAAAGAAAGAAAGAACAAACACATCTGTCCAGGATCCTAAATGAACTGAGAGAAGCCACGTAAAGGTGAGAAGAAGCCAGGAGGTGGTGCACGTATGTAATCCCAGTACTAGGGAGGCTGAGGCAGGAGGATCACAGGTTCGAGACCAGCCTCAGAGATCCACAGCAACTTAGGGAGAACCTGATTCAAAATTAAACGTAAGGGCTGGGTGGGGGAGCTCAGAGGTAGATTGCCCTGGGCTTAATCTAAAAAAAGTGTTTTAAGGTGCAAAGAAGACTTTGCTGATGCAAATCTTTGTAAACACCCTCGAAATTATATGAACCATGTTGTCAGAGAAAGCAAAAAAAAGTATAAAGAACTGCTTCAAGTGTGGTGGTGCATGTTTATATTCCCAGTACTTGGAGGCTGAGAGAGGAGGATTGCAGTCTGAGGCCAGCCTCAGCAACGTAAAAAGACTCTCAGCGACCTGGCGAGTCCCTGTTTCCAAACCAAAATAAATAAATGAATAAATAAGTAGCTCAAAGGTAGGATGCTCCTGTGTTCAATCCCCAGTTCAAGAAAAATGGAAAAAATAAATAAAATATATATTTTTAAAAAGGACGAAGGGAATGGTTTATGTAGTTAATGCTCTGTGAGTTTCTTTTTGAGTTGAAATAAATTTTTTGTGACTTACACAACTAGCCAAGGAGCATTAAAACATTATCATGTTGACACCATTTCCTAGTTTTCTTTTGTCTTTAAATTATTTTTGCGCAGTCACCTGCAGATTAGTTCCTTCTAGCTGATGAATCTTATCAACTCTGGCTTGAACTTATTCACTAGCAAACCAAATAAAACCAAACACTGGTTTCTCAATGAAACTGTCATGGCAAAATTGTCCAACAAAGTCTTCTGCTTCCTGAGTCAGCTGAAATTAACTTTTAAAAAATTGGATAAGGGCTAACTGGGCGATGTGTGCATTATGCCTCTACCATTTTGTAATCCATTAAGATGTATGACTAACAATGCACCAGTAAAAAAAAAAATTAATTTCAGTTCAGGAGATTGAAAAATTATATTTTAGTACAGGGGCCTCACACATGCCAGACAAGCCCTTCCTGGTTTTTTTATTTTTTATTTAGAGACAGGGGCTTGCTAAGTTGCCCAAGCTGGCTTTGAACTTGTGATGCTCATGCCCCAGCCTCCTGAGTAGCTGAGATTAGAGGTGTGCGCCACTGTGCGTGGACTAAAATTATCTTAATAGAAACATCCGATGTCCAGTATTAGCACAATTCAAATTTAGTTTACTTGAGAGCATGCATAAGGATGTCATATCTTTGCAAAGCTGAGACTGTGGTGACACAGGTCACTTGTGTTCACAGCTCTGTTTCACGCTAGTTGGTCCTCACGGAAACAGCCATGTGGCCCCCAACCACTGCAAGACGCTGGGACATGTGGGAGGGCGCTGGCATACTGGGGAAGCAATACCTATCTCTGCCACGGCGCCACATGGATCAGCTATGTACAATTAAAGACAAAAACAAAAACATGCTATGTGTTCATCTAGAGCTTATTTTCAAGTATAAGAGGATCATTTCTTTTTCAAATAAGATGGGTTGCACATCAATTCTCCTTCCTATATTCAGTTGTGGAATACAAAACATTTTTTTTCTCCTCTTCTAGGATAACGGCAAAATACAAGAAAGCTCTCATTCTTTTAAGAAGTCCCAGTGGGAAGGGCCCAGATCTCTGGCTGAAGGGTTATGGCTTCTTCACGCTGTAGGTGGACTGTTGTTCATGCCCACAGTGAAGAGAGATGGAATCGCTCCAAGAGCCTAAGAGGCCCAGAGAGAACCTGGCCCTTCTTTGTCCGTCTGGAAAAGCGGCACCGCTTCAGCATATGAGCAGGGGCAGCAGCTCCACCTGCCCAGGAGCGAGGATGCTGAGTGTAGCCTTGACTCTGAACTAGCATCTGGTTTGCTTAAACATAGTCTACTGTTCCTACAGAAACGTCCAGCTAAAAGGCCAATAGCGGATGTGAGGGCGATCTGGCTGCGACATCTGTCACCCCATTGATCGCCAGGGTTGACTCGGCTGATCTGGCTGGCTAGGCGGGTGTCCCCTTCCTCCCTCACCGCTCCACGTGCGTCCCTCCCGAAGCTGCACGCTCGGTCGAAGAGGACGACCTTCCCCGAGTAGAGGAGGACCAGGACCGGTCTTTGGTCAAGGGTATACGAGTGGCTGCACTCCCCTGCTAGAACTTCCAAACAAGCTCTCAAGGTCCATTTGTAGGAGAATGTAGGGTAGTCAAGCTTCCAAGACTCCAGACACATCCAAATGAGGCGCTGCACGTGGCAGTCTGCCTTTCTAAAAAAAAAAAAAAAAAGGCCAATAGCTCATTTACCTTCCATAGGTGGCATTAGGACCCTAAGTTAAGTAATTATAATCCAGTTGCTTCATACAGCTTTTTTTGTGTGTGTGGAAGTTGGAGGTAAGGATTGGTACTGGGAATTGAACACATGGACACTCTACATGCCAGGTACACCCCTAGTCCCCCTTTTTAAAAAATTTGAAGCAGGTTCTCAGTAAATTACTGAGGGTCTGGCTAAGTTGTTGAGACTGGCTTTGAAAAACCTGTAATCCTCCTGTCTCAGCTTCCCAAGTGCTGGAATTACAGATGTGTACCACCACACTCAGCCTTTCAGATAGCTTTGTATTTGTGACTTACATTCTATTACTAAATGTCCCTTAATTTAAGGAACATTTAGGAATAGAAGGAAATCCCTTTATTAAAAAAAAAAAAAAAGTTTAGCTGGGCACGGTGGCGCACGCTTGTAATCCCAGCATTCGGGAGGCTGAGACCGGAGGATCGCAGTTCACGGATGGCCTCAGCTACTACTTAGTGAGGTCCTATGCAACTTAGTGAGACCCTGTTTCAAAATAAAGA
This sequence comes from Muscardinus avellanarius, assembly GCF_963383645.1. Taxonomy (NCBI): domain Eukaryota; kingdom Metazoa; phylum Chordata; class Mammalia; order Rodentia; family Gliridae; genus Muscardinus; species Muscardinus avellanarius. The sequence continues at coordinate 74,451,142 of NC_137786.1, forward strand.
ATAAAAAATAGGTCAAGAGAATAAAAAATAGGTCGAATGTCCCTGGGTTCCATCCCAAGACCCACCAAAAAAAAAAAAAAAAAGTTTGAATTTGAACTTCGGAACCCAAAATACAATCAACAAGGAATACTTGCCAAGCCAAGAAAGATGTGATATTTCTTATATTTAAAAAAAAAAAAGTTAAGCCGGGTGTGGTGGCGCACGCTTGTAATCCCTGTGCTTAGGAGGCGGAGACAGGAAGATCGTGCTGGTTCGAAGCCAGCTACGCTGGTTTAAGAGACCCTGTTTCCAAATAAAAATATAAAAATAGGTTTGGGAGTGTAGCCTGGAGGTAGAAGGGCTTCCAGGAACCCCAATACCACCAAAAAAAAAAAAAAAAAGTTAAAAACCTTGATGTGGAAGAAAAGACTGGTAACCAACTGTTCCATGTGGATGTCCCTGTGGGTCAGGGTGAACCTAAGAATGTGTTAGTCCCCATTGCACAGGTTTCAAAGAACTCCAGGTGTTCTCAGCCAGAGTGGGCTACCTTCCTAACGGAACACCGGAAATGTGTCAGGTGCCAGGATGTTTAGTTGAGGGTGGGGAAGGGACAGGGAAGGGAGTGGGGAGTCTGGAGCACCGAGTCTCTAGCAATATTGGGGCCATCCTACAAGAAAGAATTTCTGTCAAATATGTCAATAGTGCTCCAGCTGAGAAACTCTGAACTTAAAAGGGACATGCAAATGTTTACACAAAAGGAAGAAAGCACGGATTCTTTTTCACGTTTCCTCTGATGTCAGGCATGGCGGCCCATACGTGTAATCTCAGTACTTGGGAGGCTGAGACAGGAGGTTCACAAGTTTGAGGACAGCCTCAGCAAGTAGTGAGACTCTCAACAGCCTAGGGAAACCCTGTTTCAAATTTTTTTTAAAAAGCATTTTTCCTCCGATGAAGTATAACCTCACTCTATATCTTTTCTGTCTTTGCTCTTTTATTTTTTGATGACTGTTCTAGGAAATTTCAGATTTTCTCTTTACAATTCATTCTCAAACATAAATGAACTCTTATTCAATGCTGTTCATCTTATTTTTGGACACATGTTCCTTTTGAGAATTTCATAAAAGGTACGTAGCTCAGAGGCAGCAGCATTCCCCTGGGTTCAATCCCCAATATGAAAAAGAGAAAAGAAGAAAAAAAAAGGAACAAATCTAGCTTCTGAGGTCACCAGAATCTATTTTCTTTCCTTTCATTTTCTTTTTTGAGGGGCTGGGGTACTGGAGATTGAACCCAGGGACATTTTGCCTCTAAGCTATATTATCCCAGACCTTCTTTTCCTTCCTTCCTTTCTTCCTTCCTTCCTCATCCTTCCTTCTTTCCTTTTTTCTTTTATTTTTTCTTTCCTTCTTTCTTTTTTTCTTTCCATGATCTTGCTAAATTGCTGAGGGTCCTTCTCTATTGCTGAGTCTGTCCTTGAAACTGTGATCCTCCTCTCCTGTCTCAGCCTCCCAAGTACAAGGCTTTATACGAGTGTGCCACCACAACACCCAATTTGAAATCTACTCTTTGGAGGACGTGTGTGTGTGTGTGTGTGTGTGTGTGTGTGTGTGTGTGTCACTAGGGAGCATCATCCCCAGACCTATTTTATTTTTGTTTTGAAATAGGGTCTCACTAGGTTGATGAGAGTCTCACTATTTGTTGAGGCTGTACTCAAACCTGCAATTCTCCTGTCTCAGCCTCCTAAGTACTGGGATTACGTTTATATACCATTATGCTTGGCTTGGAAGATGTTCTTTAAAGTATTCCAGTGAGGAATCAGGTCCCAGTTGCCAGTCTCAGGAGTTTAGTGAGCCTTAGGAATTTAGCCAGACTGTCAGCAACTTAGCAAGACCCTGTTTCAAACAAACAAACAAACAAACAATACGCCAGGCATTGTGGCACATGCTTGTAATCCCAGTATTTGGGAGGCTGAGACAGAAGGATCTCAGTTCAAGGACAGCTTCAGCTACTACATAGTGCAGCCCTTTGCAACTCAGCGAGACCCTGTTTCAAAATAAAAAATAGGGCTGGGGGTGTAGCTTGGAGGTAGAATGCCCCTGGGTTCCATCTCCAGTACTGCAAACAAAGTAAAATAAAATAAACAATAAAAGGTTGGGGGTACAACTCGGAGGTAAAATGCCCCTGGATCCAATCCCACTACCAAAAAGAAAAAGAAAAACAGATTCCCAGTGAGGACTGGCTCCTTTGTGCTCAGCTTCTATTTGCACCTGTTAGGTTGATGTTAAATTAAGATGTTGTTGGGCTTGATTTTAAGTTCTCAGCCTTCTTCACTTGGTGTTATTGTTTCTTCCTCTCTAGACCCTACCTGTGTCTTCCATTCTACTTCAATATTAAACAAAAATAAATATATTGCAGTCGCATAGACTTTTTGAATAGCTTGTTATAAAAATTGAAATTCAGGCAAAATGATCTACCAAGACATTTTGTTTATTTTATTTTGTTTTCTTAGAAAATGTTTGTCTAAATGTGATTTTTTTTTTTTTTTTTTTTTTTTTTTTGCACTGGGGATGGAACCCAGGGGCATTCTACCTCTGAGCTCCATCCCCAGTTTTATTTTTTTATTCTTTATTTTGAAACAGGGTCTCACTGAGTTGCAAAGAGCCTCACTAAGTAACCGAGGCTGTCCTCAAACCACAATCCTCCTGTCTCGGCCTCCCAAATCCTGGGATTACAAGTGTGCGTCACCATGCCCGGTTGAAATAGAAATTTTACTTTCTTGTACTTCTATACATTAGAAGATAGAAGGATAAGTTTGTCATTTTCCTGTTTGTTTATTAAAACAATAGGGAGCGAGTGTTTAAGTATGTTAGATTACCTAAACGAGGGGCAAATTCAGGTCTTGTGGGCCTGAAGCATAGTTTTAGAAATCCTCTAAGAAAAAGTATAATTATGTATACAAAATTAACTGAATATGTATAAGGAATTACATGTCACAGAAAATCACGATATTGTAACAATTAAAATAACACAAATATCACAAAAATCCAGAAAAATAACATAATGCTTTTATTAAATGACCCACCTTTGGCTCAACATCTTGTGACAAAATGTTAGATCAGTTGGCCTGTTAGGAGTTAGGAATCTTCTAGAAGTCACTAAATGAGTCAGTAAATTTAGATGGCCAGTAATAACTACTCACTGAAGTAAATGAACTCCACACATATAATTCACTGAGCTTAAGTGACAGGCATCTGTAATTCAGTTTTCCCTGGCTGGATGCTCAGATATTCCTACATGACCCAATCAATCTCAGGCACATTGCAGTCAGGAAGAATGTCTGAGGGTAATTAGCCTTCTTAAACAACTACATTTTTTTTGAAGATTTAAAGGAATTTATTAAAAAGATAGAAATACAGAAGATAGTTACAGCCTCATGTTACCCGGGTAACATAAGGGGGTGTTTCGAATGAAATCATGAAAGTACAAAACATGGAACAGACTTTTTATACACATGACATCCTCCATCTTGTTTCACGTAATTCTGAAGTAGTAAAAGTCCCTGTAAAGTTCCTCGCCTTACTTTTCCCACTGAACTCTTAGTTTCCACCCAGGTACAAATTTAAGAGATAATGTTAAATTAAAAAGAACAGAAAGACCGTTTTTCATTTTTGCCTAGTTGTAAATAGTGTCTTCTTCTAAGACTATCACATGGTCTTTGCCTCAGCATCAAATGTGGAGAGATGCTCTCCTGTAAGATGGACTCTCTCCTCTCTGTAGTTGTTTAAGAAGGCTGACACGACCCACACATCCTCCATTTTCTCTAATCTGAACCCACCTAGAGGCTCTTCTAGCTCTGTTTCTGGATAAATATATGCTCTACTTAGTGTTTTCTGCTACACATTATGTTGCATAAAAAGCTACAAGATAAAGACTTTTTTCTTTCCATAGCAAAGAAAAGATCAAGAAATAATGCCAAGAATTAATAAATAGAGAACATCAAACTAAAAGGCTTCTGAAAAGCAAAGGAAACAATCTAGAGCATGAAGAGAGAGTTTACAGAATGGAAGGAAATCTTTTCCAACTTTTCTTCTGATAGAAGATCAATATCCAGAATATATAAACAAATCAAAAAGCTTACCATCAAAACAACGATCCAGTCAACAAATGGGCAAATGAAATAAACAGACACTTCTCAAAAGAAGAAAGACAAATAGTCAATAAATATATGAAGAAATGTTTAGCATCTTTAGCAATCAGGGAAATGCAAATCAAAACTACACTGAGTTTCCATCTCACTCTATTAGAATAACAGTCATCAGGAAGACATATAATGGTAAACGCTGGTGAGGATGAAGGAGGAAAAGAACATTATACACAGTTGGTAGGGGTGTAAATTAGTACAACCACTGTGGAAATTAGTAAGGAGGTTCCTCAAAAGACTATTAATGGAGCCACCCACAATATGACCTTGTTATGTCATTCTTTGACATTTATCCAAAAAAATTACCATCAGCATACTGTAGTGATGCATGTACGCTCATGTTTATAGCTGCACAGTGCACTATAGCCAAGCTGAGAAGCCAGTCCCAGTGTCTATCAGCAGATGAACAGATGAAGAAACTGCAGTGCACATGCATAATGGAGTTTACTCAGCTATAAAGAAGAACAAAATTGCTGTCTGCAGGAAAGTGGGTGGACCCAGAGAACATCACACTAAGTGAGATTAGCCAGACTCAGAAAATCAAAGACCCTATTTTTTCTCTTATATAAGGAAGCTAGAGAGAGAGACAGAGAGGAAAAAGAAAGAAAGAAAAGATATCATGAAAATTAGGTGAGATACCAGTAAGGTGGTGGGAAAGGATCAGGGAGTGAAGAGAGGGAAGAAAGGGGAGCTACAGGGAAGAAAACAGAGCAGGTGTTAGGTGCGATTATGAATGTATCACTATGAGTCTAGGTATTGACCATAACTACAATGCACCAAATGAAAAAAAAAAAAAAAAAAGAGGCTGGGCGTGGTGGCACACACTTGTAATCCCCGTGCTTGGGAGGCGGAGACAGGAGGATCGCTCAGGTTCAAAGCCAGCTGCGCTGGCTTAAGAGACTCTATTTCCAAAATAAAATATATATATATAAAAATAGGTCTGGGAGTGTAGCCCAGAGGTAGAAGGGGTTTTAGGAACCACAGTACCACCAAACACAAACAAAAAAGAAAAAAAGAGAGAAAAAGAATTTAATTTAGGAAAGGAAGACTGAGATACACTCTTTTCTTTCAGTTATGGGTAAAAAATCTTACTCAAAGAAGAAAATTCAGAGTCCTGGATTTCTAAAATAATAGTCTAAATAATATTTCATATTGCCAACCTGTGTCTGTAATTCTAGAATGCTTAGCTTTTACTGTTATCCCAACAGCTCTGTTTGCAGTTTCTGCCCGAATCCTCTGTCTTTTCTTAACACTCAGTTCTCTACCCCACAAACTCCTACTTTCAAGAGAGTTTTTGTCCCTCATAAAGCTTTCCCTAAATATTAAATTTGCATCAATCCTTAATGAAGCAAATAGCTTACTGTATGGCAACCACGTCATTCAACTCGAGTATGAGATGCTTCAGGGAAAAGATGGTCTTGTTCACATTTCCATGCACAGTACATAAGACCAGCAAATAGTAGCTGCTAAATATTTGCTGGACAAACTAATGAGCATCTGAGTGAAGGACAGACATCACTAAAGCACACAGGTACTTTAAAAGGTTTGACTATCAGTGGGAAAACTTGGAAGTTCACCTTAATTTTATTTTTATATTTATTTATTTATTTATTTATTTATTTATTTATTTATTTATTTATGTGGTACTGGGGTTCCTGGAAGCCCTCTACCTCCGAGCTACACTCCCAGACCTATTTTATATTTCTTTCATTTGGAAACATGGTCTCTTAAGCCAGCGTGGCTGGCTTCGAACCAGCGCGATCCTCCTGTCTCCGCCTCCCAAGCGTGGGGATTATAAGCGTGCGCAACCACGCCCGGCGTGTTCTCCTTCATTTTAAATTTAAGCTACCATCCGAGGCAATAACAGTTATAGTAAATGAGGGGGGGGTAATTATTTTCAGAGAACCTCAAAAGATTAGTCAGTGAAATATCCAACTCTAGGAAGAAAACCCCTCAGTTCACTAAAAGTGAAACATAAAACTTTTGGGGGTTCCATTAGAAAACATATGTGTATCCTTCACCTTGGGAACCTATTGCCCTGGGATGCCATGCTCTCTAGAGTCACCGTTTTCTTCTTCACTGATAAGAAAGCATTGATTAAGGATTTCTTTCGGCGGGGCACACCAGCCGGGGCCGGGTCGCGGGACTCTGGGCCCCGGGCCGGACCGCACATAGCACACCAGACCCCTGGAGAAACCGGGCCCAGTACCCTGGGTCCCGGGCGGGGGTCGGGCAGGGCATGCCAGGCGGGGCCTAGGTCGCGGGACTCTGGGCCCGGCACGGAGTAGTACGGAGCATGCTGGACCCATGGGGAAACCGGGCCGAGTCACAGTGCTACTGAGTGCCTGATCCCACTACGTCCTCAAACCACACATACTGTCTTCTCTTATTGAGAAAAAAAAGAAAAGAAAAGAAAAGAAAAAGAAAAAAGAAAAATATCAGAGAGGAGTTAAGAAGGCTGTTGCAGATGCCAGGATACTGGAGATGCAGACAAAACTTATCCAAATGCACTGGAACTTATGGAAAAATTACCCGTGAAGGAGGACTGCTGTTTCTCTATATTGTTAAGAATCTTGGACATCACCTGTAAGGAGAGAGTTTAGCGGAGACCAAGGAGAAAGGCAGTATTGAAAGCGGGGCCCAGAGTCCCGCGACCCAGGGCCCGGCTGGGGCCTTTCCTCTTAATAAATTATCTCAAGCATTTGTTACAGTAATGGAAAACTGACTAATATAATAGGTGAACAGATAACTCACAGTATGTCCATACATTGGAGTATATTTAACAATGAAAAGAAATGAGTTATACAAAGATGTGAATGAACCTTGAATATTGCTAATTGAAAGAACCCAACCTGCTATAAACATTGCTATGCAGGTTTCTGTGTTGGTCTAAATGTTCACATCAATTAGGTAAATTCTTAAGAGTGTTATTGCTGAATGTTATGGCAAGAATTTTTGGGGGCGGGTACTGGGGATGAAACCCAGGGGCATTCTACCTCTGAGCGATACTTCCAGCCCTAATTTTTATTCTTTATTTTGAAATAAGGTCTCACTGAGTTGCAAATGACCTAAGTAGCTGAGGCTGGCTTTTAACCTGTGTAATCCTCCTGTCTTGGCCTCCCAAATGCTGGGATTATAAGCGTGTGCCACAACTCCTGCCAAACTCTCACCCAAAGTAATTACACCATTTTACATTCCCACTGGGAGTGAATGAGAATTCCTGTTTCATACCCTTGCTAACATTTATGGTTCTGTTTTGTGACTTTTAGCTCTTGTGATAGGCATGTAGGGGTGTTTCATTGCTTTAGTATCTACATGCACTATAAGTACTTTACATACAGTGAATGAGTGAATCCTTATAGATCATAAGATCATGGTACTGGAGCAGAGGCACACGTAGTCCCATCTTATTTCCTGCTCCTGACTTAATTAGAAAAGCCTGAATGTTAAGGCTGTAGTAACGTAACAGCTTCTGCGCTGCTTGGGGATAAATCTGAAGATATTACATTTATACATATATATTATTTATATTCTTAACAGATACAGGAATTAAAAATTATTAAAAGTCTAATCCAAAAATTTAATGTATGACAAATAATAGAAAATCCTGGTGTTAGATACTGGTGCAAATGGTAGCCTAATAAAAGCTATTTAGGATGTAATGAGTTAATAATAAAAGGAACTATTTGTCTTCTTTATTATTAAAATAACATATATCCCGCAGATCCAAGTAATCAATCAAGGATTAAGTGCCATGCTTTGAAAGATGATACAATGTTGATTTAAGTCTATGACATACAAAGAGTTAAGAAGAACCAGGTTATATAACACTTTAGAGAAACTATATAAGTAACTACTCAACTAGAAGGTTAAAATAATTTTTCATCTTTGATCACATAGTTGCTGAAACAGAAAGAATTGTGTATGTATGTATGTATGTATGTATGTATGTATGTATGTATTTTTGTGGTACTGGAGATTGAGTCTAGGGGCATTATACTTCTGAGCTATACCCCCAGCACTATTTTTTATTTTTATTTTGAAACAAAGTCTCACTAGATACATGAGAGTCTCACTACTTGCTGAAGCTGTCCTTATACCTGTCATCCTCCTGTTTCAGTCTCCCAAATACTAGGATTACAAACATGCACCACCATGCTGGGCTCAGAAAGAATTCTAAAGACCCTGACTGAAACATCATTTTATACATTTGCAATTCTACTTCATAATACCTATTTGGTAATCCCAATATTATTAAGATTTCAAACACTAAAAAGTTCTAGCCAGGCACTTAACGATTCATATTCAATAACTAGAAAAAGATTAACTTTGATTTTGTTTTTAGGAGTGGGTAGAGGTAAAAATTAAGATTTTAAAATATAATAGCAGTAAAACAATTTGCATATACAATTTCATAGTACTTATATGCGTGTGGGGGCTATGCTAACAGTCTATCAGATACCAGTAGCATCATCAATTTTTCACTTTTTCTCTAATATTCATAAAGAAAAGCATATGTGATCTTATAGCTCAAATTTCACAAATAGAACATCCTCCAGTTAGCACTCATAATTCTAGCAATCTATCTTTTTTTGTGCATCTCAAAGTATTTTACACATAAAATACACTTTTTAATTATTCCATGCATATCACTAAATAGAGTTCAATATATACCTTCAGTTCTTTTTCATTATTCCCCCCCCTTTGAAGGTAAAATTTATATTAGATGAAATGTGCAAACTTCAAGTGTACATTCATTGAGTTTTGACAGATGAACATGCCCATGTGACCCTAACCCTGTCAAGATAAAGAACGTTATTCTCATTCCAGCAAGTCTCCTTATACCTTTCTCAGGCTATCCCTAACCCTATCATTCTTTGGAGACAATCACTCTTTTGATGTTATTCACCCTCTATTTATGCTAAAAATATATATAAATGTAATTTATAGTGTGCACTGTGTTGTATAAGGTTTTATATTTCAGCCTATTATTTTAAAAATTCATCCAGGTTTTGCATGAAAGAGCAATTTGTACCTTTTCACTGCTGAATATTACTTCACTGTACAAATATACCAGTGTAATTATATATTCTACTGATGGATATCAAAACTCCATTCTGAGGCTATTATAAATGAAGCTGCTATGAACATTATTAACAGCTCTTATGGATGTGTTCTCTCAGGTTAAACACATAAATTTAGAATTTCTGGGCTGTGGAGTAGTCGTATATTTAGTTTTAAAGCAAAACATTAAAACTTTTTGTAAAGTGGGCATATCATTTCTAAAGTGGCAGGATGAGAGGTTTGGTGGTTTTGTGTTCTTATTAACATTTGTTGGTGTCAGACTTTTTACTTTTAGTCAAGTGAGTGAGTATGTAGTGGTATTCAATGGGATTTTAACTAGCATTTCCCAGATGACTAATAATGTTGAGTGACACATCTTTTAAAATAAAATGTGAATGGAACCCTGTATCTGAATGAACTCTTAGTGGAGAATTAAAACAAATATTTAATCAGAAATTAAAACCAGAAGCGGGGCCATGAACTTCTAACCACAATAGGGCTAATAGGGGTCAGATTTACTCTTCTAGTTTGCAAAGCTAAAGAAAAATACGAAACAAAAGTATTCAGACATTGAACAGGTAGCACAGGACAGAAAAGGAAAATAATGGGAAGGACTCTCTGGATTTCTTCAGTTCATCTACTAGAGTGTTCAAGTCACAGCACCAGGAAGAATTAAACAGCCCCGTAGTCTCTCTGAGATGAGAAGTTGATGATGTATAGGCAATAGGAATTCACAGAGGAGGATAGGAAAGCTATAGAATGAGAGCGCTAGAGAGGAAGAAGGTTCCCTCTCATTTTTAGCTGGGTTCTGATCAATACATTTGAGGAATTTATCCAAGGTTAGGGAAGGAATCACCAGAGAGGAACATGTAAAACAATTCTTGAGACTCATGCAAGGATAATAATTTAGTTCCTGTTCTCACCAAAGTAGGAATGACTTGTAATACATAGGGCCTAGACTAGTCAAAATGGGTCTTAATCTCAGTAGTTGGTAAATTAGCATTAAAGGTGGCTATCCATGTAAAAATAGCCCCAAAGGAATCAAACTATCTTCTTGGTTTCCTAATCACTTTGCTGCATCCCAACACAAAATTTAAGAATCTGTAAAGAAACAGAAAATATCCAGGACTTAGCAAGGTAAAAGTCATAATGTCTTGCATTCAAATATTTTCAGAAATGCAAACAAGCAGAAAAATAAGATCTGAGATGAGAAAAAATTTACGCAATAGACACAGATTCTAAAATGACACAGAAGATAAAATTAGTAGAGAAGTATACTGAATTCTAACCACAACAGGGCTAATAGGGGTCAGATTTACTCTTCTATTTTGCAAAGCTAAAGAAAAATACGAAACAAAAGTGTTCAGACATTGAACAGGTAGCACAGGACAGAAAAGGAAAATATGTTCAAGAATGTAGAGAAAAACATAAATATATTAAAGAGAGACATGGAAAAAAGAAAATAGGATCAAATTGAATTTCTGGAGATTAAAACAAAAAGTCTGAGATAAATTTACTGGATGATTAAATATGAGATCAGATGATGAAAAAAAATTGGAGAAGGGAACTTAAAGACATAGCAACAAAACTATCCAAAACAGAGAAAGGAAAAAAAAATCTGAGAAAAAAATATGTACTGATCAACAGTGGGTTGTGAGATAAATCCAAACAGACAAAAAAGGAAAAAACCCTTTTTTATTTTTTATTGCTTTACAAATACAGGTAACAACTACCACTGAATAATTATAAACATGGCACTTCAAATTCTTAAATGGAGTGAAAAAGACCAAGAAAATGTTCTTCTACTTAAAATGAACTTGTTAAAACTGCAACTCACATTAGCCAAGAACTTTAATTCTGTCTGTCTGTCTGTCTGTCTCTCCTCCCTCTCCCCAAGCACAGAAGACCCAGGCATGCTAGACAATCACTGTGTCTAGGAGCTACTTATCAGCCCTTTACTGTTCTGAAAAAGAATCAGTACTTAAATAAGAAAACCAGTATGAAGTTGGCTGTATGTGTCTGACCATGTAATTAAAAAGTTTTATGCTTTATCCAGGTTGTACTTTGATGAACATTTTATATAACCATCCCAAGCACTCTTAAGAATCTAACACCTGCTTTTTTCAACACATTCTTCTGCAAAAAGAGCTGTCAGTAATAGCTGTAAAATTCAACAATGCATCACTACCACATTTCTACTTTCTTCCTCAGGAAGAAAGAGTAGTCTTTAACTTGACTTGATATAAAAAGTCAGTGATTCAAGAACCTCAATGAACTCAAGCAACAAGAAACATAAGGAAAGAAACTACATCAAACTGCTAAATGTTAAGCACTTTTTCAAGGACATTTTGATCAATTGTAAAATGACTATTCAAATTCCTTGTCCATTCTTTAATCTTTTTTCTTTTTTCTAGTACTTTATGTATACTGAATATTCTAACCCTTTGTTTCATGTTTTGCAACCATTTTATTTCAATATGTCAAAAACATGTCTATTTTCTTTCTATTTTTTTAAAAAAAATTGGTACTGAGGATTTAACCTGGATGATTTAACTTGGAGGTAGATATAACCCCTTGGTTAAATGTCCAACTCCTATCCCTATCCCTTTATTTTGAAGCAGAATCTCACTAAGTTGCTGAGGTCGACTTTGAACCTGCAGATCTTCCTGTCTTAGCCTCCAAAATACTGGAATTACAGGGAGCTCCAGCACACCAAGCTGCATGGCTATTTTAACTATTTTTTTTTAATTAGTGGGGATTTTTAATTCCTATCAAATTTATTTCATCACTAAAATTTTTATGGTTAGTACTCTCTATCCTAAGGGACTGACATCACTATTAAAATTACCCCTTATGCTTTCCTTTAAAAATATTATGGTTTCAACTTTGACATTTAGCTCTTGATTTTCATGTGTAGAATGAGGTAGGTATTAAGGTTCATTTTTGGAAATGTGGATATCCAATTCTTCTAGCACATACTGTTTCAACAGCTTTTTTCCATTGTATTTGACACCTTTGTAAAATATCAAAATGTAATGTAAATGTGGTTACATTTCTGAGTTCTCTATTCTTCATTGATTCATCTACCTTCCTGCTACTACTGTACTGTAGCTTTATAGATGATAAAGTCCTCTTCTTCTCCTTTGCAAAATACTTTGGGAAATTAGAGGTATCTCACATTTCCACATAAACTAAGCTAGACTCACCTACTAAATAAAAAAAAAAAAACTGGTAGAATTCTTTGGATTGTTGAAATTATGTTAACACTTTGAATCTTCTACTACATGTACTGAAACATCCTCACATCTTCACATTCATCTTTTTTCTACTTCCATCAATGATTTGTAGATTTGGTGTAAGTTTTCTACATTTGGACAAAAATTCCTTACTCCTAACTTGCGTTTTGACCCTGTCGTAGCTAGATTTCCTCCCATCCTCCAGTACTAAGGATGGAACTCAGGGTCTCACCCACGCTGGGCAAACACTCGGCCACTGACCTACATTCCCCATCATTCCTTTTTTTTTTTTTTTTTTTTTTGAGACAAGAGCTTTGTAAGTTGTCCAGGTTGGCCTTGAACTTGCAATTCTCTTGCCTCAGACAACTGAGTAGCTAGGATTACCAGTGTGCACCACTGTATTGAATTTTTTTTTTTTTTTTTTTTTTTTGGTGCTGGGGATGGAACTCAGAGGCTTTCTGCCTTCAGGCTATACTCCCAGACCTATTTTCTATTTTTTATTTGGAAACAGGGTCTCACTAAGTTGCTGAAAGCCTAAGTAGCCAAGGCTGGCTTCAAACCTGCACAATCATCCTGTCTCAGCTTCTCAAGTACTGGGATTACAAGCGTGTGTCACCACGCTCAGCTGTAATTGAAATTTTTTTACTTCAATTTTCAATTGTTACTATTTTATAGATAGGGCTGTAGTCATCATATATTTCAAACCTGGTATTGCTTACTTTTTCTTTTTTTCCCATTTTCAGAAAGAACTTAATTTTACCTTTTGGATGGATCATTTTTAGTTTTATTACTTTTCTCTATTATACATTTGGGTAGTATTTCATTGGTTTCTGCTTCATTCTTTCTTTTATTCTACATTCCTTAGGTTTGATTGGTTTTTCTCTTTAAGTTTTTTTTCAAATGAAAAGTTTATTAGTAATTATAATCTTTCCTAATTAATGGATGTGAGGCTATAAAGTTTGTTCTAATCAATGCATCAAAACGAGATTTCATATATTCTTTACTTTTCAGTGCAAAATAGTTCAGTTACCTTTTTCTTTAACTTCTAAAACATATAGATGTAATAAATTCAAGGCAAAATATTGTTATGTCTACTAATTTCTAGCGTAAATCCATTATGGTTAGAAAACATATTAAGAATTATTTCAGTATTTTTTCATTTCTTTACGCTTTAGTAACAGCCCAGAATATGGTCATGTTGATAGTTACATGTAGTTATTAAAGGACTGAGAATGTCTTTGATGCAATGATCTATACAAATTTATACTTCAGAATTTCTGGTCTTATACGTGTTTTTTCAGCTATTGAGTTGTGGTAAAACAACTAAATATGACTGGGAGTTCTCTGATTACTTTTAACTTCCATCACTATTTACTCTCTATACTTTGAGGATGTTTTGAGTATGTGCAATTAGGATTATGATATGTTCCTATTGAATGATCTCTTTTTTCATGATAATATGTCTTTCTTCAGTCTTATTCTAACTTTGCTCTAACAGTATAAACTATCATTCAGTTTTACCTTTTTACTCATAATTGTTCATGTTATTTTCACTTTAAATTTGCCTTGTAAAAGCACCATATACTTTTACTGGCACTAAATAATCGAAGTATACTTTTACTGGATATTTGATCCATTTACATTTAATCTAATTATGATGTAAGTGTGAGCATTTCCACTTTGATTTTCATGCTTGATCCCATTCATGTTTATTTTTCCTTCTTTTAAATTATTACTCCATTTCTCTCTTCTATTTACTTGTTATGTAGTCTTCTACCAATTATCATAGATTAATTCATATCCATGTTTTATCGCAAATACAAATGATTTCATTTTGCTTGCACACTGCTAAAAACATATTTAACTTTATTCCTTTTCTGTTACTGTAAACTTTAGGTTTGTTGAATTTTTAAGTATCATGAGCCATCCAATCACCATTTTTTGAACAGTCAGTATTTATTAGCTCACATGTTCATAGTGTCTCCCTTTTTCATTTTCATCTGGAATGATTTTCCTTCATTCACAGAACTTTTTTGCTATATATTTTAGTACAGTCTTATCTTTTTTTTTTGGTGGTACTGGGTTTCCTGGAAACCCTTTTACATCCAGGCTACACTCCCAGACCTATTTTTATACCATTTTATTTGGAAACAGGATCTCTTAAGCCAGCTCGGCTGTCTCTGCCTCCCAAGCGCGGGGATTACAAGCGTGCACCACCACGCCCAGCACAAATTATTATTATTTTTTTTAAATAAGTCTTGATAGGAGGATAACGCAGGTTCGAAGCCAGCCTTGCTGGCTTAAGAGACCCTGTTTCCAAATAAAAAAAATATAAAATAGGTCTGGGAGTGTAGCCCGGAGGTAGAAGGGTTTCCAGGAACCCCAGTACCACACACACACACACACACACACACACACACACACACACACACACACACAAATCTATCTCAGGGAACAGAATCCTATGGCAGTTATTTTTTTAACATATGAAAGATATAATTCTAAAGTGGAGAGTCACACTAATTAGATAGCAGAATATGAAGTCCCAGGCCCTCTTTCTCAATGTGGAAAATATAAAAGGGACTTCAGATAAACAAGACTAATGGAGTGATGAATGGGATTTAGGTGAGGAAAGGGGGGAGACTTGATGAAGGTGGAAGTCCACATAATATTATGTACATATACACAATTATCAATTTCAATGACATGTATGGGGAAGGAGGAGTAGGGTGGGATGTGGAGGGAAATACAAGGGCTGTGTGCTTGTATGTTCCTTTCACTCTATCTCATTATGATGTATAATTACCATGCACCAATAAAAATATGCTTAAGAAAAGACAACTAAAAAAATGTAGGAAAATTCACAGGATGCACTCACCACAGTCCCTCCCTACAGCTTAGGCAGAAGCACCTGGGAGGGAACTTCTAGTTCTAAGATTCTCTCTGTAGAAGGAACAAGACTGGAACCTACAACTAATGTGTACTTTAGGGCCAGGGATGGTGGCCATGAGGGGCAGACTTCTATATAAGCATTAACAGGAAAGGGTGCCATTGTCCAACAATAGCTGGCTTGCATTTTCTGAGAACTACACAGAACTGGGTTTTAACACATATGTGATTTAGTGCATGCAAAGGAAACTGATTAAAAATAAGGTCATAATCATTAACAAATAAACCTTGAAGGAGCACAGCATGTTTTCAAAGTATTATAAGTATGTATATTTTAAAATTGGCTTCTAGCTTCCACCCACCAATATTTGCAGATATTTATAAATATAGAAAGCAGTCCAAAAGACCTTTCTTCATGGGAAGTTCTGTTTGTACTGTGTAGCATAGTAGCTATTTTTTAAAGACATGGGAATCTCTTAGTAAATAGGTTTCTATATTGTAACACTATATTGCAATGAGTTTCTATATTGTAGACATTTTTCTTGTAAAGAAATGCTGAGTGTGGATAGCTAAAGATCAGTAACAATTCTGTGACATTTCTTCATTGATAGGACTGATTTCCTTCTCTTTAACCTGGGCTACTCTTTGACTTCATTGACTGAGTTCAGTGCCAAATCCAGTCCAACCTCTAAAAGGACTGGGAGATTCTATCTTTACCTCTGGGAGCCACTTGATTACCCTGAATGGAATGACCACAGAAAAAGGTTCTGAGAAATGGATTAGGAAGGGAGGCTAAGCTCAGCTCCTAAGCTATCTGCACAAAGGCACCAAGGATGTAATCAGTCATCTTGGACCTTCCAGTCTAGCCCAGATGAATACCACTGAATAATTTGTCTGTATCATGTGGAAGAAAAGAATCACTTAGGTGTGGCCTCTTTGAATCACTAGCCCACAAAATCAAGATAAATAAAATAGCTCTACGTTTTAGAGTAGGTTGACTTGTTGAAGCTGGGTGTGGTGGCACAATCAAAGTACCTGCAATCTAAGTACTTGGGGGGCTGCGACAGAAGGATTAGAGGTTAGAAGCTAGCCTCCGCAATTTAGGAAGAATCTCAGCCACTTAGTGAGACCCTGCTTCAGAATAAAATTTAAAAAGGCTGGGGGTCTTGCTGGGAGGTAGAAGGCCTCTGAGTTCAGTCCTCAGTACCAAAAATAAAATGGTTGTGTTGCCTTGGAGTACCAGAAAACTGGAGCAGAGGCAATCACTGACCACAGATTTTGGAAGTGTCACAAGATCTTGTCACAAGATCTCAAGATTCTTTTGCTTTGTCAAAATGTTTTAGTCACATTTATGAACCACTGAGAAGTATAATCTTAAAATATATTCTTACCTACTGGTTAGTTATAGAGACCTAATATTATGGCTTGACCATATTCAATTTGATGTAAATAATAAACTTACTAAAATGAGAATATTGGTATATAGTACAATGAAAGAGCAAATAACTTTTTATATTTTACCTAACATAATATTGTGAAATAAACAATTTTAAATATCAAGTACTTGCCTGAGAAAAACACTTATTACATTTGTTTCCAGTCTACATCTGGATGTTTAGATAGGAATTTACAAAAAACATTCTCAGTTTGGAGGACTATAAAAATCCCATGCAGGAAAAGATGTCTAGTTACAAAAAAAAAAGTAAAAAAATGAATCCACACACCGAGGCATAGTGGCGCATGTGTATAATCTCAGTACTTGGGATACTGAGATAGGAGGATCACAAGATAAGGACAGCCACGACAACATAGTGAGACCCTGTTTCAAAATAAAAATAAAATAGGTCTGGGGTATAGCTCAGAGGTAGAATGCTCTGGGTGCAGTCTCAAATACCCCCCCCCCACACACACACACTACGATATAACTTGCAGTATTATGAGAATACTATTACCACCATCTTGTAGCACAAAATAACATCTTACTGAGCAATACTTTTTTTTTTTTTTTTTTTTTGCGGGTCTGGGGATGGAACCCAGGGGCATTTGACATCCGAGCTACACCCCCTGCCCTATTTTTTATTCTTTATTTTGAAACCGGGTCTCACTGAGTTGCAGAGGGCCTCACTAAGTAGCTGAGGCTGTCTGCAAACCGTGATCCTCCAGGTCTCAGCCTCCTGAATGCTGGGATTACAAGCGTGTGCCACCACGCCTGGCTCTGTGCAATACTTTTATTCCTCAAAAACCAAGTAGAAATGCTACCTTTTGTGGACAAAGCTAAATATGTTATTATTAAAATGTACACATTATAAGTTCTCTTCAGATTGGGAATTGCCATTTTCACACTATTAATTGCAAAGAATTAATTTCATTTTATTTAAAAGAATAAATGTATTTAAAACTTGCTATTCTATAAATACAAGGTTGGCTGGATATAGTGGTGCATGCGTGTAATCCTGGAGTTTGAAAAGAACAACAAAGACCTGCAGCAAGTTAGTAACAGCCTTGGGCACTTATTGAGTAGGAATTAGGTACCAGGAATGTGTCATTTCGCTGAAGCATGCATTTGGGTATAGGCTTAAGCCTTTGGATGGCTGAACAGGGGAATGCCTCCTTCAATGGCACATCCAAGTTCCTCTAACTTGTATTGGATCAACGATTCTTTGTTTAGATAATATCAAATAAATGAATTAATTAATAAGAAATAATAAAAAGAGAAAAATGGTACTTCCTTAAATTTATAGTTGATATACAGTAGTTTAGGGTATCACTGATGTGACTAGAGAATAAGACTTATATGCCTTGTATGTTAAAATTCAACAGGTTAAGGATGCTACAAGTTTCTACAATAAGATGCTACAACAAGAACTGACTTTCCTCAGTTCTGGAATACATAACTGAAATAGATACTCTCAACACTGGCAGAATCTCCACATTGGAAATTCGAGTAATTTGAGAATATAAACTACAATGATAAGAAAGAAAATACTCAAAAACATTTTTCCCTTTTCCTGTACTGTGATGTAGTTCTCTTAAAATTAAACTGTTTTAAAAATTGTAGTGATTAGCCAGGCATGGTGGTGCACACTTGTAATCCTGTGCTTGGGAGGTGGAGACAGGAGGATTGCGCAGGTTCAAAGCCAGCCGCGCTGGCTTAACAGACCCTGTTTCCAAATAAAAATATAAAAAATAGGTTCCAGGAACCCCATATCACCAAAGGAAAAAAAAATTGCAGTGATTAAATTTTTAAAAACTGCCAGATGTGGTGGCGCATGCTTGTAATCCTGGAATTTGGGAGGCTGAAACAGAAGGATGGCAGTTCGTGGACAGCCTCAGCTACTTAGCGAGGCCTTTTGCAACTCAGTGAGATCCTGTTTCAAAATAAAAAAATAAAAAATAGGGCTGGGAGTGTCACTTGGAGGTAGAATGCCTCTGGGTTCCATCCCTAGTACTGGGGGGAAAAATCCATAATTCAGTATTTTCTGATGTCTCACTTCAACAGAATATTAACTTCAAACACCAGCCACTTATCCAATTCTTATTTGGAAACAGAGTCTCATTAGGTTGTTGGAAGCCTAAGTTACAGAGGCTGGCTTCAAACCTGCAATCCTCCTTTCTTAGCCTCCCAAGTATTAGGATTACAAGCATGTGCTACCACACCCCACAACACTTTTGTGTCAGTCTTTGGCACTGAGGATTGAACCCAGGGGCATTCTACCTCTGAGCTATACCTCCAGCACTATTTTTTTTTTTTTTTATGTAGAAATGAGGTCTTGACAGGTTAATTACAGTCTCACTACTTGCTGAGACAGTCCTTGAACCTACAATTCTCTGATCTCAGCCTACCAAGTACTTGGATTACAAACATGAGCCACCATGCCTGGTTCCAGCAATATCCTCAAAGAACATATCTCCCTTCTTTTTACTATTTAAGCAATGGTACTTAACATACTTAAATTTCACTGGAAATTTAAAAATACATATGACAAAGTTGTGATAAAACATTAATCCAAATTCATATTATCCTTTGTAGCTAAATTTGTGTAATAGATTATGACAGATTAAAGAACTATGGGTAAAATTTGTCTGCTAATGGATATATCAAGTTGTTCTAGAATCCTGCCTTTGCAACATTCTACCCAAATAAATTATAAATATGACTAAGTTTAAAGCACTTGATAGAAAAGTTATAAAAAGTACATTTAGGGGATTATATTTGTTATATGTTTTACTATTTATTAGTAAGCACTCAATATTTAGTTCAATGGCTATAGTCACCAGTATTTAGGCGACTCAAACAAGAACACAGGTTTGAGGCCAGCCTCAGCAACTTAGTGAGGCGCTCCTCAACTTAGTGAGAACCTATTTCAAAATATAAAAATAAAATAGGGCTGAGGGTATCATAAAATAAATAATAATTTCCTTAGTGACCTCATAGCTAGCAAAGTCCCAGCAACCACAGTGTCTTGCATACCAATGAACCATAGCAATATAAGAAAACACATTGATGGTTCTCATTTCCTTCAAATCCTTACTGATGAAACTACCTTTTCAGTGAGGCTTTCCCTGGACAAAAATTTAAATTTCCCTACTTAAAAAGCTAATTTTATATTTATCTTTCAATTCATATTCCCTCCTTCCTCTTTTATACCTCTACCCTCAACTCATTAGATCACCTCACTATATAACATGCCCTGTACTGGACTCCTCCTTTTCATCTTTATTGTTTGCATTCCCTACTAAGTTCTCTCTTAGAGGGAAGGGATTTTGCTGTTTTGTTCACTGTTATATCTAGGGCACATGGTATAGTCCCTGACATGTTATAGATACTCAATAAATATTTACTGAACAATTAAATGATTAAAACCAAAATAGTCAGCTAGGCCCAGTGCTGCATGCTGGTAATCCTCGTACTTGGTAGGCTAAGACAGGAGGATTTGCAGGTTTGAGGTCAGTCTCAGCAATGTGGCTAGACTCTCAGCAACTTTGGGAGACTCATTTCAACAAAAACAATAAGACAAACCTAACCCTCCCCCAAACAAAACAGTCCTGAAGATTCTTTGTGAAGTAATTCTCAATAAATCAATGTCCTCTGATATCATTACTGGACATCAGAAAAAGAATGTGTAACCACTGCTGAAGCCAACAATTGCTATCATTGTTTTTCTCATCATGACATTGGTTATCAGATTTAGAAATATATAGCCATATATTTAATGTAAACTAATTTTACAGATAATAAAATAGGTTAACAATGACAACATTCAGTTCTATTAAATTAGAAGGGACTGAGTGGAAAAAACCTCAGCTATTTATAGAAAAAAATGGGATGAGATGTTTTTTGATTCTTAGATTAACATTCTTTCCACAAAATTATGTTGCTATTTGATTTAAGGAAAGGAACTAAACTTTTGCCAAATGGGAGAAAGGGGAGGAATAACATGTAGGGGAGTTACATGGAAAAAGAAAACAAAAAATCAATACATTGGAAAGGAGACTTTGTGACCCATTCAAAATAGGCCCATCTAACAAATACTTTGTAATTAAAAGGGAGTTCGGTAGTAACTGAAGGCCAACATAAAAGAAGAAATATGCTTTTATTCTTAGAAAAAAAAAGTGAAAATTATTTACTAAACAGGTTGACATTTCTTTTTTTATCTTTAGTGTCCACGTCAGAATTACCATGGCATATAATCAGCTCAACTTATAAAACCAGGGTATGGACATAAGATGAGTAGAAATTAAAAAATGAGATTATATTGGTTTTGTACACAAAAACAATTATCTGAATCACTGGTCAAAACACTAGGATCAAAAGCATGTTTAAAGTTTGGTTCTTAAGGCCACCTAAAGCTCTCTGGAGACACAGGACAATCTGCATTCAAAAATCACTTAGTTTTGTTTTTCTGAATAAAGCCATATAGCTTGATAGAGTACTTTCAATTACATGATGGCTCAGAGAGTATGTATGAATTCAGAGAATGTTGAGACCGTATGCTTCACAGTACTGAGAATTTAATTCTTCATTTGAAAGAAAAAATATCTATCCAGTGGAGTTCCAATTATAGATTTTATAATGAATTCTACTTATTGCTTCCTGGACCAATCAATTCCATTAATGGATGACTATCTTTGCTGAATCATAACTCAAGAAGAAATGACACTATTTTATCACTGATATGTATATCAGAAACAATAAGGCAATGAGCCCATTATGCTTGCATGTAATGGTCATCTGTGCATAGCAACTGGAATTCTGGGGGAAATACCTAAGATAATCAAAATGCACACAAATGTAAGATAAAATTATATCCTTTTTATTTTAGACAAATCAGTGTGAGTAGGAAGGAGAATACTGCTCTAATTTTTACAGTGCAATGAGTTGGGGTAAGGGCGTGAAAAGAGGAAATCAACAAACTGTCAAATAGATCTCTACAAATCAGACAAGGCATGATTATAACAGTTCTTACTCAATGCAGCAAACACAAAATAAAATTATACTGACTAGAGACCAATATAAAACGTAAAAACTCTCTACATAATTTAGAGATACTGAAATATTTGGTTTAAGCTGGATGTAGTGGCACATACCTGTAATCCCAGTGTTTAGAAAGCTGAGACAGAAGAATTGTAGGTTTGAGGCCAGCATGTGGCAACTTACTGAGACTCTGTTCAAAATATAAATAATTTAAAAATCTGGGATGTAGCTAAGAAACAGAATGCCCTTGGGTTCAATTCCCAGTACCACAAGGGAAAAAAAGTTATTTATATAGTACAGACCCTTTTGCAATAAAAGAAATTTTCTGGTACAAAGACAAGATGCTAGGCTGGAGGTGTAACTCAGTGGAAATACTTGTCTAGAATTTGCAAGGCTCTGGATTCGATCGCAGTAAAACACACACACACACACACACACACACACACACACTCACTCATTGCTTAAAAAAAGTTAATTCAAATTTGCTTTAGAAAAATATATGCTTTAAAAAACTAAAAAGTCACAAATCAAATTCATTATAATAATATGCAGTTTGCCTTAGCTCATGGTAGACTTCAGGAGAGTTCTTTAAAACAAATGAATCAATAGAATTTTAAAAATAAATGTTATCCCATCCAAAAGTGAATTTTACATCTTTTCCCTCATACTATTCTATTGTACAATCTTTGAAACTCAAAATAACAAGTTTTATAATAATTTAAAAACTACAGCTCTAGTTCCATCATTTGGGAGGCTGAGACATGAGGATCACGGTTCCTGGACAGCCTCAGCTACTTAGTGAGGCCCTTTGCAACTCAGTGAGACCCTGTTTCAAAATAAAGAATAAAAAAATAAATAAATAAGGCTGGGGGTGTAGCTTGGAGGAAGAATGCCTCTGGGTTCCATCCCTAGTACTGCAAAACAAACAAACAAACAAACAAACAAACAAACAAACAACTATAGCTCTTTAGCAAGAATGGTTATAAATACCAGGCGAAATTCTCTTTTAAAATCTAGTGAGAACTTTCACATAAAAAATTAACATCAAACTATAACACATCTTGTTATAGAAGCACACTTACTTCAGTAATGCTGATAAATCTCAAGATACATTTAATATATATAGAAAGTATCATTAGCCTATATGCATACTTACTTTCAACCAAAGAGTTTTATCCACTGTAAAGTACTGGTCTAGTTAGGGAAGAATATCTATTTATTTTCTAAAAACCTTATTTATTTCTTTTAGTGCATCTACTTTATAAGCCTTATCCTTCATTTTGGATTTTAGATATAGAAAGCATAAACATTTTTTTGCAGATTTTGTTCCTATTTCACACAATTATTTCATAAAAATTTCCTCAATTTCGGGCCTACAGAATATTAATATATATGTATAATCTTTGTAATACTGGGGATTGAACCCAGAGGTTTCCACCACTGAACCACTCATCCTTTTTAAAATTTTATTAGAAACAGTGTCTGGCTAAATCATCACATGCTAGTCTGGAACCTGAGATCCTCCTATCTCAGTATCCCAAGTACTGAGACTACAAGCATGGGTCATTGTGTCTTAAAATTTAATATTTTTAATTCTAAACAATACAAATTTAAAAGAAGTTCTACTTAGCAAGGTTGTGAATGATACCTGTAGATTTGGTTAGAGGTAACATTTTGTGATTTTAGAAAACGACAGAAAAAAAATCACCTAAGCATTTATCAAGTTTTAAATACTCTCACACATGTGTAACAAAGTATGTTTGCTGAACTTCCAAAATGTATTTTAATCTCTTTCCAAACAGAAATAAAATTTCTAGGTACAAATACATCTCATTCAAATCATTTTAACATACATTCAGCAACTTAAAATATTATAAGGATTCAATATTTTCAACTTTTATAACCTCAATATATTATATATTTAATATATAATATATTTACAATACATACAGGTAGTCAGCAGGATTATGAAGTAATTTTTTAAAAGTCTGATCAGTATTGATAAATATTTTTAGACTACTGAAAGGAACTATTTAGGACCAAAGAAGAAAATAAAATATGGTAGGCCCAACCTAACAGCAAGATTGCAAATGTTCAAAGGCCAGTCATTTTAAAAGACTCTCAAGTTGAGTAGAATACATTTGAAAACAACAGTCCTCTTGCTACTCTCAAGCAGCAGTACTTGTAGATATCAAGCATGTACATCTTCATTAAATTTAAAATAACTATGCAGCTTTCATTACTGTAATATACAGTAGCTCTCTCTTCCCTTCTGTTGGACTTTTTGTCGTTGTAGAGTAACTAACATTACCAACAGAAGTGACTCTAGTTTCTTTCCCTCCCCTAAAGCATGGCTCAGTTTGAAGATTGTTCTACAGGTAGCCACTATGACTATTAACAGTACCTTAATACCATTAAGAGCAATCATTAACTGGAGTCAGATGAGAAGTATTAAAGACTGCTAGAGGTTTCTGTAAACCAAGGTAATCACTAGTATTACCCCTGCTAATAGCCCTCTCACATTAGTTAAAATTCCAATGCCACAGTGTAACAGTTAACAATCTATCTTATGATTTTAAATATTACAACATTAATTCACCCTGAGAATAGAGAGGAAGCATTTCAACCAAGATATTTTGATATGGTATATTTTCCTTTGTATTTGCTTTCTTCTGTTTTTCACCAACCCTCCAAGGGCACAAATATTTGAATTCAGAGTGTAAGTTGGATATCCTTTTTTGTTAACTGAGATTCACGCCACAGTCAGATACTGGTGATAGAAAAGCCCAAAAAGGCTTGTAGAAAAGAGGCAAGCAGCAATCCACCATGTCAAAAATGACAGAAGTCCTCGAAAAAGGAGAGGGGTGAAAATGTTCTTCAAGCTGCTCAGTGCCACTGTGATCTGTGTAACAGTCACCTTCACTTTCCCATCAGCGGATTCAGAGTAAACAGGACTGGAGTGTAGACTATTATCCACTGGCAAGGTAGAGACAGATTCTGAATAAATGCCCCAGGAATGATTACCTAGAAAATTCAAGACATGAAACTTGAAGTGTTACTATTTCCAAAGCTCCTTACTTAAAAACAAAAGAAACTTAACCCATATTTGAAATTCAGAACAGTAAGTTTAGTGGCATAGTTAAATCATTTTAAATTGAAAAGTAAAGTAATAGTTTTTCTACATATTTAAAGAATATTCTTAATTTGACAGATTATATAATCTGTCCTCATCAGAAAAAGGATAAAAGCAAAAGACCTGATACACTTTTAATTATCTGCTATAAAACCTGGTAAAATAATAAAAACCATTGTTTTCTTGTATAAGGTATGAATCAACTACTCTACTGGAGTGGCAGGGACAAACTCAATAACTTCTCAGAAATCTTTTCTACCTCTATAACATCAGAATAAATTTATTTCTTAGAAGCTATCTATGATTTCAATATGAGAAACTATTAATAGATTCTAGAAATTTTTTCTATCATATACTATCCTATGTTGCATAGGATATGAGTCACATCATTTACAACTGAACTACCTACCCCCCTTTATGTTCCATAGATTCCTTAAGGACACTGACACCTATCATCAGCTCAATGATGTAAACCAAGTCTACACATATAATACTCTCAGGTCCTCTGGGCTTCCTAAAGCCCCCACAATGGCAAGCTGCCTGATCTAACCAAAGGGAAATGATGAATGCAGTAATGGATAGTGCTTGAGTAAGGGACTTGATAGCTTAGTGAAGAGATTGTAGGAGAATTTTGTTCTTTCACTAAAATCTTTATGCTTTCAACCTAAGTTTTATAAAATCATACTCACCAGAGGATTCTGTAATCTATGTAAGTTTACAAGTACCTTGTAATAACTTAAATGTCAGGCATTAAGGAAACTTTCAATCATTCTCTTACATAACACAAAAGTAACAAATTTCAAGAGTGCTCATTCAAGTTACTAGGTAACTCTGGGAATTACCCTTTAATAAATAATTCTTTTAAGTAGAAAAGTTAAAAGTTATAAAACCACATGGACCTGAATTTTCAAAATCAAGATGATGAATGAACATTGACAGCTAAAACTTTCCAGTGCTTCTCTCTTATAGGTAGAAAGGAAAAGGTGGTTCCCAGTTGCCAAGGCATGCCTACCTAGTGTTTTCAAGAGCAGGGTTGTGTGAAGCAGCATTACCAGAGGTGCCACGTACTGCAGGGCAATGACACAAAGATAATAAAAGACTCGAGCCACCTGCAACCAACAACACTCTTAAGTATCTAGTATAGATGATTTGTTATGAATGAACTAAACTTTCATTTCATGTAATTACCAAGCTGAAATGCTGAAGGCCTGGAAAAAGAGCTAAATGTTGCTAAGTTTACACTTCATTATAAATGTCCCCAATTTGACTTCAGAAAGGCTCATTCAAACCAGTAAAATAAATTCCTTTAATGTTCGTAAGTGATGTATTTAAATTGGGAGAAAAAACCATTAAAATTCAAATTTACTTATATTTCAAAGATGAAATAAAATGTTAAAATCTCTAAGGGCAGCTACCTACAACATCAAACTAAACACCAATAGCTGGCAGAGTCATCCAGGAGTATATACCTCTCACAAATAAAAATATTAAATCCTCATCCTACATGAACATTAATTGACTGAGGTTAAATTATAAATATAAAAATACATAAAAGGTAAAATAGAAAAATGTTAACTTAATAAATGCCTACAACTATAGAGGAGCATCTAAAACAAGAAACCCAATACTAACTCTAAAACATATTTAAGTCTACTATAATGGTAGATAGATTCCAAACATTTTCCTTTTCTGGAATCTCCACTAAGTTAAATACTTAATATTTCATGTCCAATTACATGGAATAATGTTAAAAGGGATACATTTAGTCACTAAAACTATGTCCTACCCTTTTGAGTTAAAAGGTGGGGACAATATACTATAATGTCTTTCAAATCAATTAGAGGACTCTCATTTTGAAATAGTAGACATTAACACAGCTTTGTGCCTCCCAAATTTATGACACTTAAAGCATTTAGGACAGGAAGAGGAACTGAGGCTGTTTGACCAAAATCTTTGTAGACCAACATCTCTTTTAACATGTGTTAGCCTAAGACTCCCACTTATTTACAATATTTTAAGATGCAATACAACCTAGTTAAAAAAAAAAGTTTTTTTTGCCATTCTTCATTGGAACTATGATCTAAAACTTACCATTTTCTGTAGCTCAACTGTACTTATTCGGCCTGCTTCTTTTTTCATCTGATCCACACATTTCTGAGCTAAGTTTAAATATGCTTGCAGGTGATTACGCATCATGGCCAACCGCAAAGCACACAACAGGATTATTAACCAGAGTCGCAGAGTATCAAATGTAGCTTCTGTCATTCTATAGATCAAAAAGTTGATATGGTGCTCTCAAAGATCAAAATATGCTAGCATATTAGTACATGCTATTGTTCACCATATAAGATATAGAAAATCTATACTGAGCTAGAATGTGTGGGAGATCTAAAACAAGAGACTCCCACTCTGTCACAGTCATCTACATAATATTTTATATGTATAATAGAATTAGACAAATAACTCTTTTCATGAAAGTATAAGTAATAACTGTCTAGAAGAAAAAGTAGAGAAATTCTTGGGATACTTTTTCTATCTACTCTTATACATGGGAGGAAAACTATCTGTGACATGAAAAGAGAAGGTGAGTATTAAGAGAAAGAAAGAAATCATAGGAAATTGCCTAGGCTGACGACTCACATATACTGGCTATAAATTTAATTTAGTTATATACATATTTAGTTGGGTCTTTCATGATGCTGTTTCTATTTGAGACCACTGAAAAATAAAAAGTCTGTTATAAAGATATCAGATAGCTCAGATTTTTCTATAAGTGATTTAACATGTTCTGGGTTGAAACTGTGTCCGAACCTTTCTATTTTTCTAACATAGTTCTATGAAAACATAGCTAACCTATCAACATTAATAATGTGAGTTGATAAACTGTTTCTTTGCCATCCCTGTCTGTTGAATACAGTTGTATAACTGAAAAAACATGAATTAGTATTAGGTAATAATGTTAAGGCATTAGATGTGATAAGTTATTACAGGAAAATGTCCTTATATTTTATTTTTTATTTATTTATTTTTTTGGTGGTACTGGGGTTCCTGGAGGCCCTTCAACCTCTGGGCTACACTCCCAGACCTATTTTATATTTTTATTTGTTAACAGGGTCTCCTAAGCCAGCGCGCACGGCTGGCTTCGAACCTGCACGATCCTCCTGTCTCTGCCTCCCAAGCGCGGGGATTACAAGCGTGCGCCACCACGCCCGGCTGTCCTTATATTTTAGACATCCATTAAAAGATAAAAGCTATAACATTAAAAGACAAAAGCTGGGCATAGTGGCACATGCTTGTAATCCCAGTACAGGGGAGGCTGAAGCAGGAGGATTGCAGGTTTGAAGTCAGCCTCAGCATGTAGTGAGATTCTCATCAACCCAGAGACACACTGTTTCAAAACAAAGTAAGTCCAGCAAGCTAGTGCATGCTTGTAATCCCAGTCCTTGGGAAGCTGAGACAGGAGGATCATAGGTTCAAGGACAGTCTCAGCTACTTAGTGAGGCCCTCAGCAATTTATTGAGACCCCGTTTCAAAATAAGGAATAAAAGCCGGGCGTGGTGGCGCACGCTTGTAATCCCCACGCTTGTAATCCCCGCGCTTGGGAGGCAGAGACAGGAGGATCGCACAGGTTCGAAGCCAGCCTTGCTGGCTTAAGACACCCTGTTTCCAAATAAAAAAGGTATAAAATAGGTCTGGGAGTATAGTCCGGAGGTAGAAGGGTTTCCAGGAACCCCAGTACCCCCCCCCCAAAAAAAAGGGAATTAAAAAATATGGCTGGGGGTGTGTAGCTCAGAGATAAAATGCTCTTGGGTTCAAATTTCAGTACCCCCCCCACCACAAAACTCTTAAGTATCCAAGCTAATATTAGTATAGGGTAACATTGGTTAAGTTAGATCACAAAAGCATTAAATAATGGCCTGCAGGTGTCCTAGCCAGATGTGGTGGTGCATGCCTGTAATCCCAGTACTTGGGAGGTTGAGACAGGAGGAATGCAAGTTCAAGGCCAGTGTGAGCAATTTACTGAGACCCTGTTTCAAAATAAAATAGGGCTGAGGGTACAGCTGGTATATAGAACACCCTTAGGTTCAATCCCCAGTAACTATCATCCCCCCAAAAGTACCCTAATTTTATCATTAAAAACTTAAATACCGTAAATTACATCTAAGAAAGCAGTTTTGATTTATAATAAAATAAAAATCAGCCCTCAAATACCCATACTTACAGAGGGACACTTTCTTTACCCAAAGGTGGATTCATAATGTAGTCTTTGGTGATTGGTTTTACCCAGAGCAGAACCATAAATAAAGGTGCCAAGAAATTGATATGAAGTAATGTTCTGAAAGTATATAAGAAATAAACATAAAAATCCACAAACAAAATGTATTAACAAACTACAGAAGCCTGGGTATTACATTTATCATTATCACTTAACACTGATTTGAGTCCTTGAAAAACTACATCATTAGTTTTTCAGATAAAAACAATTTGACTCAGGAAAGTTCAGTGACGTGCTCATGGCAATTTACCAAGTTAGAAGCAGATCTCGAGCTAACTTTCAAGTTTGTTCACTTCTAATATATATTTTTTAATGATTCCATAATAAGTCAATGAATGGGTACTTTAATTATTCGCTAATATTGTGTAGTCAAATTTTATTCTTGTATCCACTGGACAAGTATAGAAGATTCATCTGCTAATTTTCAGTGCATCTGAATCAAAGTGCCTCCTCTTATTTATGAGTAAATGATTAACCGGGACCATAATACTAAACGGCATATGGCAGATGGAACTTACTACAAAACTTGTAACTAAGGAAACTTTCAATATGTAATGACTGTGTATAATTTTTAAATTATATTGTTAAAAAGTACAAAGTGATGCACACATTTTTATTTTTACTTGGACTATTATGAATATAACTAAAGTTAATTTCCCTATACTATATAAATCAGGAAAATTTGCTCTTGACAAGGCAATATACTAGTACAGCAAAGGATTTTAGATCTAAGTTATAACGTCATTATTGTTAAAATTTTATCCTACACAAACAGATGGCTCGTAATTTTTTTCTTACTTTAGAAAAAAGGCAAATTGTTCACACTATTTTATTACACTGTACGGCTTTCATTATCAACCAAACAAAAGGGCTAAACTGTAGGGTTTAGAATGCGTACACAAAAACACATTTTAAAACATCCCTACATAGGCAAGCGACAGTGACTATGTGAGGAAACAGTCGGGGTCAGAAAGCCATGAACACCTGACTGGGAAAGATGGAACTCTAGTTATTACCTCTGGTGTTAAAAGAGCCCTAGTGCCCAGCCACGGGGTGAAGACAATGCTGCTCTTTGTGCCAGTATGTTACTCACAACTGAACTAGCGTCCCCACACCCTTCTATCAGGGCAGAGTGTTATAATACAATGAGGGGCTGCAATAAACAGAACATAAAATAAAACCACCCCAAATCCCCAAAGGGAAAAAGCTTGAAAAGAAGCCACATTTTACTGAAAAGAACACTAAAATGTGCAAGCCCTCTCCCCAACCACCACTGACTGCTTTAAATGTTTTTATAAAGTGATTCTTTCATCCCACAGCCTTGGTAAACCATCGGGTGCGGGGGAAGAAAGAAGCAGTATTAGGTATGCAGTGTTGCTAGGGAACACTCTAGTATCAAGGAGCAGCCCACAGCGGTTTCAGTAGCTTGTGAAGGGCTCCCCTCCACCCACCCTTTCAGCTTATTTAAATCGTAACACTAGGGTTAGTGGACTGAAGTGTGTGGAGAGAGAGGAGGGGGAGAATCAGGTTTTGTCTTAAAAGAAGCTATTAGAGAGACCAGTGGTGAGAGAAAGGCAGGATGTAGCCAAGAGCATGCTGAGTAAAAGGAGGGGGAAAAACGGATGGAGTGAGTATTGAGAGGTGGGAATAAGTAAACACATGCACAAGGTATAAGTAGAAAAATGGAGGTAAGAGGGAAAAAGACAGTCAAAAATAAATTAAAAGAAAACATACGTAAGAGAAATATGAGTATGAAAAGACTAGAGAATCAGCATATTAAATATAGGCCTTTAAAGAGCAGCGATGTGAGGAGACCTATTACCTAGGGACACTTAATGACTCTAAATATGTATATGAATATTCTCAGGTCAGCCTTCTACTACAAACAAATTGAGGCAGAAATTTGGAACTGGTGATGAGGTGAAGTCGTTATCAGCCTGCCTTTATGCCAAGGTATCCACATCAACAACAAAACCTGTGATAACCATGAGGGATACATACAGTGAAGGGCTTTGACCTAAAGACAGGGAATTTAATACGATTTTCCATTTCAGAACTAAAGTAGAATTTAGTAATTAAAATTAATGTTATAGAATATTGTTCAGCATTAGCAATCCCAAAATATAATAAGGTATAATTTTATCAAGAGTCTAACAAGTAAAGCAGATCAATAACTGAAGGAAAACAATCATTTCATATATAGTTTTGAAAAAATTTAAACTACTATACTATTGAATAAATGTATAGAAAATTTAAGTCAATATTTTAAAATAAAATGAATTGATTTTTCAAAGGAAAAATTTTATACATTTTTAGTTTAGTTTCCAGCAATTGAAATATAAGCCCCTGAACAGATAAGTATTAACAATTTTTGGTATTTCTGTTTTAACAGGTAAAACAAAAATTTAGTAACCAATGACATTTTTGTGTGTGTAGTACTGGGTATTCGGCCCAGGGTCATTCTACCTCCAAGCTACACCCCTAGCTCTATTTTTTAATCTTTTTACTTTGAAATAGAATATCGCTAGGTTTATGAGTCTCACTACTTGCTGAGGCTGTCCTCAAACCTGCGATCTCCTGTCTCAGCCTCCCAAGTACTGGGATTAAAGGTGTGTGCCACCACATCCGGCTCCAATGTCATAGTTTAACAAGAGACTAAAAGAGAAGTGAGCAAGAAACTGCTCGTGGCTGAAAGGAGGTGGAACAACACCAGTGGGTTTGATCATCAATTTCAACACATAACTTATTATCTTATCGCAATAGTATACCTTCAAGAAGGTGGAAACATTTACTATCTGCATGTGCTTATGAACATTTTCGGCTTACTGTGTAACTTTTTCTGTTGCCAAATTCAGGGCATCCAGATGCATTTGAGCCAGTCGTAATCCAGGAAATGTCAAAAAAGCCCCAATGAGCGAACAGAAAATAGCCAGGAAAAATTTGAAAGTAAGTTTTGAAACAGGACCCCTAAAAATAAAGTTTTAAAAAAGTTGACAAATTTTTACATTGAACTTTCTAAGAAACTTCCTTTCTTATAATCAATCATCTTTCAAATCACAATAACAATAAACAAGTAAATGTCTACAAAAAGACTGTTCTTTGTCAAGTATACATAATGGATCTTAGTGAACTATAAGTCAGCATCTCTTCAATGATAGTCATAAAAATTCAAGCTATATATTCAACAGACAATTGAGACATAACTTAGATATAAATTATTTTAGTCTCAGGAGGCAGAGAAACTAAGCAAATTTACATCAGAATTCTAGGAAAGATTCTAAATTTAAAAAGCTAAAAAATAAGTAAAGATGTTTCTAGAAGTAATGCCCAACTTAGAATTATTTTCACTGATTTAAAAACAGTCATTTATAGTAAATATTACTTTAAAGTAGAAAATTTAGAATTTAAATAAGGCTTAATTTAAAAAAAAAAAAACTTACTGAGATTGTAAACCTTGCTTTTCAAGAAACAGCATGGCACTGTCTGAAAAATTTGTAAACCCTGTAGGGAAAAAAACAAAAATTATTCTTATCATAGGGGAGAAATACAGAATCTTTCCTTAGAAATAAAATACGAGAAAACTGAACATGTTAAAATTTGAAGTGACTAGCTTTGCTCTTTCATGTGTTAATTAGTATGCCATAATGCAATAAAACTTGGTTATTAGAAGGAACAGTCTTTGAAAACATTCCTTTGATATTTGTACATTCCATGAGTGTGCATAAAATTTGCATTAATTCTTCTATGTGAGTAAACTTTAGCATTATAGAAGCTTACTTAACTGCAAGAAAAAAATGAAGGGATAATATATTTGGAAAAAGGTTAACAAAAGACAACTAATACAAATAAACAAAACCCCCAAACCAAATGAAGCCAGGAACCCCACCTACTTGAGAAGCTCAGGCCAGGAGGATCACACGTTCAAGGGCAGCTTCAGCAACTCAGTGAGACTCTGACTCAAAAAGGGCTGAGAATGTTGCTCAGGGGCAAAGCACTCATGCGGGAGGCCCTGGGTTCAAGGCTCAATTCCCAGAATGGTGTTTGTGTATATAGGAGTTGGACTAGAGACAGACAGTGTGCAGGGACAAAGGAAGAACTCATTTAAGAATAACAAGTGTTACTTACCTGGAACATTGCAGAATATAACCTCAAACCTAATTCTATGTTTTATCAAACCTAAAATTTAACTTGGAAACTAAAGTAAAATAATACCAACACCAAACCAAAACTGATCTTTGAAGTTGTATGAAAGTATTACCTGTTTCAAGTCCGAATTCCAGATAATTCTCTGTTACAATCAAAACTGCCATTGCTTTGACGAAGAAAAAAAATCCAAAAGTGACACAAAGTGATCTTTCGCCACCATCTTCTACTTTAAAATAGTGTGTAGTTAATGAAAATAGAACTTTGCTGCAGAAGGAAAAGTTCAGGAAAAACCACAAATAACTGTGTGGGAGTTATACACAACCATCTTTATAGGATGTGAACTCCAACAGAATTTGACTACAACATTTATTTTGATTCTACATGCTTATCTATAAAATTGCCTTTTGGAAGAAAGTGAAAAACGAATGAAAATCTGACTATTCTAGGAAATAGGATATAAAAACAAAGCAATCTAAATGGAAGTTTTAACTTTTTAAAAAAAGTATACTACAATTAAGTTGTAATTAGAGAATACATTTTTCACTTAACTGACTCAAATTTTACTAGGAGGTTATTATAGGAATTTTATATAATAGTTTCTGAGTGACATGAAAAGCCAGGGCAGAGGGTGAATAACGAACATATTTATTGATCATGTTTGTCAAGCAGTTTATAATTAAACACAGAACACTTCTCACAGGAATCATCTCTAATCATCAATTTTAAATTAAAACATGCCAAAGAAAGCACCTTATCTAATCCACACTAATTTATTTAGTAAGGGTCACATGAGTGCTGATCCAAAGCTAGAACCTGGATCTCCCTTATATCAAACTGTTCCCCAAGATATAAATCAAGCAAACAAAATAGACACCAAATATTTAGAAAAACAAATGTCAAGCAATAAAAATAATAGCAGTAGTCATTTAGTATGCCATGTGCTCCTAATTAATACATTTAATCCTCATGTCAGCCATGCTACTATCCCGGTTTTTTTTTTTTTTTTTTGGTGGTACTGGGGTTCCTGGAAACCCTTCTGCTTCCGGGCTACACTCCCATACCTATTTTTTATACTTTTTTGATTTGGAAACAGGGTCTCTTATCGAACCTGCATGATCCTCCTGTCTCCGTCTCCCAAGCGCAGAGATTACAAGCGTGCGCCACCATGCCTGGCACTATCCCTGTTTTATAGACACCCCCCCAAAAATTTATCATTAACAACAAAACATTTTAAAATAAAAACTTGTGAAAAAGAGAATAAGTAAAAACTCAATCACAATGCTGAATTAGTGGTGAATGGAGTTAAAATCTAAGCAGTTTGCCTCTACTAACTATCCAGCACCTACCAGTTACATGTGGTACATTCTTATACATGAAGACTTTCAAAATAGAACTGCCTTGGCAGACGTAAGTAGTTTAAAGCTCAGTATCAATTTTTCCAAGGTATTCAGTATTAGGAGAAAGAGGAAACTAAAATGTTTTTATAACAAGAGATATATCTTCAAGTCTTATAAATCTATAAAACCAACAATCTGTTTAGTAAGAATTTAAGGAGTAATATTTATATTCCAGTTATCTTGCAATGCAGCATTTTGTGAGTTTCCATGTGTTATTCCTTCCAAATTCATTCTAAAATTACTCCCCAAACATATTTGTCAATCTTCTTCCTATTTTAGCTAACAGCTTCTAAATCATTCATAAGTCATAAACACTACAAAACTGGCTGGATTCTATAATAGTACGCTTAACTAGAATTGTCAAATTTATGTCAATTTCAATTAAAATGATTAGTAGAAGCTTAACAGAAGTACATTTGGTTTCCATGTCACTGTAAAAAATATTAATTTTTAAATAACTCAAGGTAATCACTGAATACAACCTAATATTCTCTATTTTTCTAGGTTCATTTCTGAGTTTTTGCATTTATACTTTCACCATAAAGACAACACTTGTAGTCTACAGTTGCAGAAAAAGGGCTTTCCAAGGGAAGAAAATTTAAATTGAGAGACTAGGACGCTGGCAATAATCAAGAGTCTCCAGCTAGTAAAGATAATAGGCAAAACCTGTCCCACAATAAATGCAAAACTATGCCATTAACCTAATTAAAAATATATTGTTTATGGGCTAGGAGTTAAGTTCCAGTGATAGAACACTTGCCTATCATGTGCAAGACCCTGGGTTCTATCCCCAGTATAACATTTAAAAACATGCCCATATGTGTACACATGCTCGCTCGCGCGCGCGCGCGCTCTCTCTCTCTCTCTCTCTCTCTCTCTCTCTCACACACACACACACACACATACATTTTTTATAATAAAAAAAATGCTTCTGACAGGAGTCAGCTGTGTGTACCAGGAAGTAAAGGTTAAGAAGCATTAAACTAAGATGGGTGGGGATGATAGTGCTTGCCTGTCATCCCAGTACTTGGGAGGCAAAGATAGGAAAATCACAGATTTGCAGCCAGTCCCCAAAACTTAATAAAGCCCTCTGCAACTTAGTGAGATCCTATTTAAAAAAAAAAAAAGAAAGAAAAAAAAAATAGGGCTGAGGTGTAGCTCAGAGGCAGAATGCCCCTGCATTCAATACTCAGTATCCTCCCCTGCAAAGTATTAGTTTAAACCAGAGATTCCCAAAGTCTTCAATAATGTCCCCTCCCTGGGGCACTTGAACAATACAAGAGGAATCATATTAGTCACAGGTGCAATGGGTGTGTGGGGGGGTGTTTAATACAAATAAGGGAGCCTGGTGCAGTGAACATATCTACGGTCTCAACTACTTGGAAGGCTGAGGCAGGAGGATTCCAAGTTCAAGGCCAGCTGGGCAATTCACTGAGACTCTATCTCAAACTGATAAATAAAAAGGATGTAGCTCAGTAGCACTGTACCCATGGGTCCCATGTAGAGAACCAGGAAGAAAAGAAAAGGCAGGTAGGCAATGGAAGCCCCAAGGGTAATTTTTTTCTCAAAGGAAGCTGGTAAGGCAATATGTTTTGGAATCTATGAATTTGAAACCATCCTACATAACCCAAACTTTTAGGACAGCTTTACAGTTAACCAGTAAACATACTGTAGTTAAAATTTACATTATGATTTTAGTCACTTAATTAACAAAGCAAGCTATAAAATTAAGAGTTCCCTACTTAAACTAGATTTCTAGTTTCTCATATAAGAAAATAAAGTATTATACACAGAAGAGTCTAGTATACAAGGTTTTTTTTTTTTTTTTCAGTACTGAAGATGGAACCCAGGGGCATTCTACCTCCGAGCTATTCACCCAGCCCTATTTTTTTTTTTAGTGTTTTTTATTTTTCAAACAGGATCTCATTATTGAGTTGCAAGAAGCTTCACTAAGTAGCTGAGGCTGTCCAAAAATCGCGATCCTCTGGTTTCCATCTCCTGAATGCTGGGATTACAAGTGTGCGCCACCACGCCTGGCTAGTATAAAAGTGTTAAATTGCACAACTTTCAGATCACAAGCTCACTATATGTATGATTAATAAATGATCTTAACCACTTAGAACTTAGTGTAGAAGGGTAAGTTCTGTAGGAAAAGATGCAACCAAAGAAGGAAACACCTGATTTTAAATAAATATGACTATTAAAGCTTTTGTCCATGCAAAAAATGATTTTTTTTTTTTTTTTGGTGGTACTGGGGGTGGAACCCTTTCTACTTCTGGGCTATAACCCCGAGCTACTTTTTAATATTTTATTTGGAAACAGGGTCTCACTAAGTTGTTGAAAGCCTCATTAAGTAGCTAAGGCTCGCTTTGAACCTGTGCAATCCTCCTGTCTCAGCCTCCCAAACGCAGAGATTACCAGCGTGCGCCACCACACCTGTTCAAAAAATAATTTTTACAATAAAGAATCTATGTACCAAGTTTTCTAAAAAAGTGAGTTAGGAACAATTTTATAAATCTTAAAGGAAACTTCATCTAATCAACACTTAGGATAGACTCTATGAAGCACAAAACACTGTTAAGAACAATGATAGAAGTCTAAAACTCAGATGTTCCTCGAGACATAGAAATCCATGTACTTCTAGACTAATTTTACTTCAATTCCTTTTGGGAGATTTCCAGAATGATATGGCTAGGTCATATGGTGGCTCCATTCTCAGTCTCTTAAGGAACCTTCACACTGTTCTCCATAGTGCCTATACTAATTTGCAATCCAATCAACAGTGTATTAGGGTTTCTACTTCCCAACATCCTCACCAGCATTTATTATTTTTTGTGTTCTTGATGATTGCCATTATAACTGGTGCTAGATGAAATCTCAACATGTTTTTGATTTGCATTTATTTCCCTGTTGCTAATGATGTTGAATTTTTTCCTTAGTTATTGGACATTTGTATATCTTCTTTGGAAAAATGTCTATCCACAACAGCCAAACTATTGAACCAGCCTAGGTGTCCATTAACAGATAAATGGATTACAAAATCAGAGTATATTCACACAATGGAATTTTACTCAGCTATAAAAAAAAGTTTTGTCATATGCAGTAAAACAGAGAGAAGTTGAGAATATTATGCTAAGTAAGATTAACCAGTCACAGACAGTAAAAGGTCTTGTCTTCTATTTGCTCATATCCCGAAGCTAGAGAGAAACCTGGAAACAAAGAGGACTTCAGATAAATGAGGAGAGATACTAAGTAGAACAGTGGAAGGGCCCTGGGGGTGGGGGGGGCGAAAGGGGAGATCTGATGATAAAAACAATTCAAAAAATCCTTTGTTTATATCTATGTCAATGTTAATATTACCTATAGGGAGGAAGAGGGGGTGGGTAGGACCCAGAAGAAAACATGCAACAAATGCTGTATGCATGCATGTTTCTATCACTCCAACCTCACTAGATGGATAATTACAATGTACCAACTGAAAAAAACAGGGTCTCAGATGTTCAAACTTTTTCCTCCACATTAATTTGAATCCCATTATTTCCTACCTTCCAAAAGAAACAAAACTAGTTTAATATTAACAAACACCATAGGCCCATCTCTTTCAAGGAATTATATGGAAGAGTTTACATTAGAAGTGGATAAGAAAAGGTTAAAAGAGGATATATAAAAACTCCAAAACCACAACTGAGCTGCTTTTGAGATATAGCTATGATCTTTCTCACTGCCTGAGGGCCCTAAGCCCAGGTTTAAAAAAACACTGCTTCATTTTTATTGAAAAGGGAAGCTAGAATCTGTAAAGACACAATTTCTAACTCTTTCACTACACTGGCAAATAAAATACCTTTTGCCAAAAGTGATAGCGAATGAATCAAATGACCATAATGAGATTTCCAATGATTTTATCTACTGCCAAACTCCAGAATAATTAAATAAATTACAAAATGCTTCAACAATAAAGAAAACAAACCCTGGCCCAGTCATGAAACACATTCTTGCTATTATCACTAATTCTTTAACATAACCCCACACAACAAATTTTACAATGCTATAATCCCTGCATCTTCAATTAACATTATATTCTGGATATATCATAAAACCAAGTATTTATTGAGTCCCATATATTAAAACAAAACCTCCCCATTACTCAGTGGAAAATATATATTATACAATATTCTGAAATATATTATTATGAGTTGGCATATCCACATGCTTAAGCTTTCATCCAACAGTCTCCAAACTTCCATTTAAGTTAACATAGTTTATGTACCATCTCTAGAATGTAACTGCTATACTGCTTCAGATCATCTCTCCATTATCTTCTCTTCCCTCTCATTTACTTAGTCTCAACTGAAGTTCCATATCTTTCCCCCAACTTAGCATCACCTCACCGAGACCATTCTCTTCCTCTTCTTAACTTATCACAGCACTTACCCATTCTATTCACTTGCCATGTAATCATATGCTGTCTTGATCTGTAGTGTGACAGAGCTATTGACAAAGCATTTTCTAGATCTAGAGTGCCTGAATGGACCCTTGTTCTACTTCTACTAAAGGGTCTTTAACAAAAATTCACTAACTATTTCTGTTTCCATTTCTTCATTTGTAAAATGCAGCCACTAATTTCTACTACCTCAGGACTTGTTTGAGAATTAAAGATTTCTTTCTAGTTCCAGCAACAATTTGATGTTTCCTAGATAAATATATTAAATATTGAACTTCGAATACCAGAAAAGTAATATGGGAATGTATCCAAGGACAAATGGATCACACATTATACAATTCCTAGTTGTATTTACATCTCTTAAAAAACCAAATAAAACCTTATAAAATGACAAACTATTGTTAGGATTAGACAAATTTGGATTTTTTTTAAAGAAAGGAGAAATAACTACAATATTTGGTTTCTCACTGACAACTGTGATAAATTTATTTTAAGATCACTTAATAGAGAATGTCTATATTATTAAAGTAACAAATTTTCTGGTTGAGCTATTTAGCAAATTTCTTTAATACCTATATATAATAGTTTGAAATAAGGAAAAAATCTACAGCTTTAATCCCACTAATAAAATTGTTAAAAAAAACTTCTTATTCATATAAAAGATGATAAATCTGAAATAAGAATCATCTTTCAAAATAAAATTTTTTAAAGATCTGTTTCCATCAGTACAGTTCTTTTTTCATAAATTGTCCACAATTTTAAAGTAAATCAAATGTACTAATTACTTCCTGTCTGTATGTAAATATAACCTCATGATATGAATAACAATGCCAAAATTAAGCTTACTTACAAATAAGTA
The DNA here is from genome assembly GCF_963383645.1 of Muscardinus avellanarius. Taxonomy (NCBI): domain Eukaryota; kingdom Metazoa; phylum Chordata; class Mammalia; order Rodentia; family Gliridae; genus Muscardinus; species Muscardinus avellanarius. The sequence goes on from NC_137786.1 coordinate 74,491,235, forward strand.
TAACCAAAAATGCCAAAATTAAGCTTACTTACAAATAAGTATAACCAAAAAATGCATACTAGTTACAAACATGGTTTCTAATTTTTTATGGCTTAAGAAATGAAAATAAGAGAAGCACCTTCACATTAAGTAAATTTCTCCTTACCCTATCCCCCTATTATTTTTTACAGATCATACTTTAATAATAAATAATATTCAAAACTGCATACGGAAAACCATGTAAATAGAAGTTTTCTTTTCTTTTAATAAACTGATTTTTTCTTTTTAGTAAATTTTTCTTTTAATAAATTGACTTTTCCTTGCTCCTAGCTGAAAAGACCACCAACTTTACATACTAAATCATTTACTTTTACTTATAAAAGAAACAAAAAAGCCAGGTATGATGGCCCATGCCTGTAATCTCAGTATTCAAGGAGGCAGAGACAGGAGAATCATATGTCTGAGGCCAGCATCAGCAACTGGGGGGTGTAACTTGAAGGTAGAATACGGCTAGGTTCAATCTCTAGTACCAAAAGAGTGATCATTAGTGGTGGGATAACTTTTGCCACAAGGCTGACATTTTATAATTCTAAGTAAATATTAATTATTTTACAACTGGAAATAGACATATTTTATAGGTGCCAATACAAATTCTAATAAAAATATCAAGGAGAGGTGGAAGATTTACTCATGAAGATTTATTTTATTTTATTTTATTTTTGCGGGTCTGGGGATGGAACCCAGGGGCATTCTACCTCTGAGCTACACCCCTTGCCTATTTTTTATTCTTTATTTTAAAACAGGGTCTCACTAAGTTGCGGAGGGCCTCGCTAAGTAGCTGAGGCTGTCCACAAACCAGGATCCTCGGGTCTCAGCCTCCCAAATGCTGGGATTAAAAGCTTACACCCAGCTTGAAGATGTATTTTAAACGAGTCTGCCTTGGAGCTAAAGAACTTTCAAATGGTGATCAGGCCTAATTTTTATTTCTAAAATGGCAGATTTTTGTCAGATTTAGAATGCAACATGTTTATCAAAGTACTATTATGATTTAGTTTAGTTGATATCACATCGTTTTAAAGGCCCAATTCTCATATTAATAAAATATGCCTTCTACAACATAACATCCTGAAATGATTCAAAGATTTTATCAATACCTTTTAAGAAGGAAATAAAAGAGGCTATATCCCAATAAAAATATTTTGTGGACAATACACAAATATAATGGATATTATTCTAAGGAATACAAAAGATTCTCCAACATATTCCACAATGTTGTGTTTTAAATGTGATCTAATTTAGATCACAGTTCCACTCAGCTAAACGATTTTTTTATAAACTGAAAAATTTTCAGCCCTTAGAAAGATTATATTCTAATTTTTATGACCATTATCAATGAATAAAAATCCTAGTGCTTTTTCCTATTCAAATGGCCAAGCAATCCAAATTTATTTTTCTTGGAGAAAAGACAACCGAAATACTCAAAACATATTGCACTTTGCATTTTACATTACAAAGAAACCTAGAAAGTATACCAGAAAGCAATTGTAGATGTTCAATGAAACCTAACAGTAAGTACATTAATCTTTATGACCTAGCGAATAAAATCTGAAAAATAATCTGGTCCTATATTCCAAAATTTTAAAAAATGGACACTTTTTGAAAAAACATTTTTCATATTTTTTAGATCAGTTCAATTACCATTTAGAAAGAAAAAAAGCCTAAAGTATTCTTAGATATAAGAAAAAAATTATGCATGTCTACAATTTTATCCCACAACAATAAGCTGATAACCAGCTTCAACCCAACAAGATTATATAGTTTACTTCAGGGTTTAGACTTTCAATAAAATTTAGAACCTTTTTAATAAATTTAGAAATGGTGATTAAATTTTACTAGTGTCTACAGTTGTCAATTTTCTACAACAAAGTACCATTTTACCTTTAATGTACACATTTACACATAAAACTGAATATTGAAATCCTAAAACTTAATATAAATTATTTGCAACTTTTAGCTATGTGAACTTGGTGTGTCTGGCAACCATCCACATTGTAAACTGTGGAAATACGACTAATGATCCAGTTAACCAAATATAATAGGACTACTGTGAAGCTTTATCATTCTTTGTAAAATAGCTTTCTTCTCACTCAAATTCACGTAACTGACTCAATATTATTCTGTGCCACAACTTGGTCCAAAGAAAAATTTTTATAAAACAGATCTATACATAACATTTTGATTTTTAAAAGCTTTATGCCCACCAACAGATCTCTGGCCTTTTTTCATCAGTATTTTGACTCTCTTTACTTTTCATTTATTCATAAATGAAAGCATGTTTTATACTCATAAAATGGGGAGATATTTCTATGGCGACTCGAAGACCTCGTGAGCTATCACAGGAAAGACAATTACTAGAGCAGCTCCATCCTCATTATGAGGCTTTCTTTACCCTCTTATCTTCTCCATGCAAGTTGGCACAAGTGGAATTAGAATATTTGGTCAGAGAAGGCTGTCAGAATTAAAAATGCGCAAGAGGGGTTGAGCTGAGAATTAATAGTTTGGATTTGGAGTAAGACTGGAAGATATATCATCTGTGACCAATGATAACTTAGTTGATACAGAAAGCAAAGCTGATGACAAGAGATGGCTCAGTTCTAGGTTCTAGGATTCAGGCGTTTAGTGTTACACATTCTAAAAAGACATTCTCATACTTCTAGAATATTCAAGACTCTGAAGAAATTATCACTGCTGTCTTACATAAATATGTCAAATATTAACGAAGAAATGAAAAAAAAGGCCATGCAAGTAGAGTATTTTCTTCCTAACTTTTCAGCGAATTGATCAAGTTATATGTATATAATTTGGGGAGCACTTTAACAAAGAACATTTAATCAGTAACAACTGTAGAGAATTACTGGATCAACTGAGGTATGTGTGACTCTGGAATTCAGTAGAGCCAGTGTCCTATGTAATCAATGGAGACATATGTTTGACTAATAAGTAGGCACATGCAATAAGAAAATGAAGAAAAGCCAGAAAGAGGTCATTTCTGCTAGACTCAGTTCACAGGTTGTGAAAGGAAAATCAGATATGTTACAACTAAGATAAAAAACAGGCTTAAAAAGACTTCTCTTTGGTGTTACTCTGGGTATCTGGTATTTAATCCTGGTCTACTGCATGCTGTTAAAGGCAGCATGTTATTTTCTAATATGGTACAGGTTTGAACAAAAATCACATACCTGTGATACATAAAATTCTTCCTCTTCCTACCCTCTTATGGAGAGTCAAAGTTGGAAGAAAATAGCTTGGACTCTTAAGCTCTTCAGCACTTTCTATCTTCTCTGGGATGGAAAGACAGACAGCTAGCTACCAGATTTCCAAAGGGATGCTACTGTTTGGCACCTCTCATGAGTGTACTACTTAAAACTAAGCAGAGCCAGTTCAGTGCTGAAGACTGTGCAGGACCTTTGTTCTCACATTATTAGGCATTACTGAGTGATATGAAAGATGAACTTTACTCACAGAAACAATATGAATAGCTATTTACAAGTACATTTTTAAAGCTTCTCTGGCAGGTATGAAAGGCCATATGACATTCAAATAAACCAGCATAAAGAAAAATATACATAGCAACAAAAATGGAGAAAATTCTGTAACAAATAATATTTTAGAGAACATAAGACCTCATTAAGTTAGAAAATAATAATATTACATATAGCCAGTTATTCCTAATTATCAAACTGAAATATCTTGGTGGCTTTTATATGACTTGATATTGAAGAAAGGGTCTGACTTGGTGGTATCATCATGTTTTTAAAGCTGTAGAGTTAAGTAATATTTCAAATGCTTGATCTTAATCTGTTCTTGGGACTACTTCAACACTGCATATTTCAGGATGTTTCTCAATTGACATACATGATATTTCTACCTAGTATGTTATATACTTTGTGAAGATATTGCTTCTCATAACTCTCTTGTGGCCCTTCTACTCTAAATTATAACTAAGCCAATTAAAAAGCCAGTGTAGACATAGCACAGTGATACTGCAATGTCAAATCACACCATATATTTAAAATAATATCCACTTACAACATTACAAGATGGTTCAACAGTCTCTGGTTGAATATAAAAGATGTATGACATGCATTTCCTCTGTTTAGTCCCAGATCTGATGAAATAAACTACATAAAAAGCAAAGTAAAAATACTCAAGAACCAAGATTAAGAGACAGGAAAAAAGTCAAGAAAATTTTAGAAGATAGGAAGTAGATGAACAAGCAATACTACTTTAGGTTTCAGCTTTCTCTGCTTTGCTGGGTCAGCAAGGACAGGAATCCATTAAGAAATTCATTCATCAGAAGCCATGGAAATGTCAGGAATTAGAGACATCAGGCACCTCCAAATACATATTTGTGGAATGGATGAAAACAGAAAGATTGGTTGAAAGGCTGTAGTAGTTCTAAGTAAGACTTCCCAGATCTTTCGTCTTGCCCATCACATTGGTTAGATAGTGGCCCTTTACCAGCACTAGCAGAACATGTTAGGACTACTTTCTAAAAGTTAGGGTGACAATGAAGAACCGAAAACAGAAAGGGCCTAAATAAATGTTCACCCACTGAATGTCAAGACCAGAGCCGTTTTTCCTGAATCATCTCCCAATTCATTAGCTGTTATTTTTATTCCACAGTTGGGATTATAGACATTCCTTTTTGAAGAAAATGACAGCCCATTGATCTATAGACACTGGTCATTAGAAGACCCCTCAAGGATCCTGCCAGTTCTCTGTCGAATCATTCACAAAAAGGCTCATTAATCAATAAGCTCTAGCCACTTGTGTAACACTTTCAATTTTTTGGTGCCTTTTTGAATATCAAGAGATATTCAAAGATCACAGACATCTGAGAACCATCTTTAACTGGGATTAAAGCAAAAAGGGGAAAATCCCCAAGAAAATAAGTAATGCAAGCTATGAATTCGAAATTAAAAGATATCAATAGCCGGGCGTGGTGGCACACACTTGTAATCCCCACACTTGGGAGGCGGAGACAGGAGGATCATGCAGGTTCGAAGCCAGCCTCGCTGGCTTAAAGAGATCCTGTTTCCAAATAAAAAGTATAAAATAGTTCTGGGAATGTAGCCCGGAGGTAGAAGGGTTTCCAGGAACCCTAGTACCACCACCAAAAAAAAAAAAAAAAAATATATATATATATATATATATATATAAATATTCCTAGAAACAAAAGGATACTACACATCTCTGATTCAAGAATGCTTTTAAAATGGATCACTTTTTTTGAAAAATGAAAAAGTCCTAAAATGTTTTTTAAAAGTCCACATTACGCCGGGCATGGTGGCGCACTTGGAAGGCGGAGACAGGAGGATCGCGCAGGTTCGAAGCCAGCCATGCTGGATTAGGAGACCCTGTTTCCAAATAAAAATATAAAAGAGGTCTGGGAGTGTAGCCCTAAGGTAGAAGGGCTTCCAGGAACCCCAGTATCACCAAAAAAAAAAAAAAAAAAAAAAAGCCACGACATTAAAAAAAATTTCATAATACATTGCTGCAATCCCAGGTATTTGGAGGCTGAGGTAGAATGATCACAGGTTCAAGGTCTGTCTGGGGAATTGGCAAAACCCTGACTCAAAATAAAAAGGATGAAGATACAGCTCAGTGGCAGATGAAAGAGTGCTTGCTTGCCTAGCATGTATAAGGCCCTGGCTCTTCAAACTCCAGTGTCTGTCTGTGTGTGTGTCTCTCTCATACACACACATACACACATGCCAACAGAAAGGTTGAGATACAAATTAGAATTAGAGACCCAGCGTGGTGGCGCACACTTATAATCCCAACACTTGGGAGGCGGAGACCAGAGGATTGTGGTTTGCGTACAGTCCTTCACAACTCAGTGAGACCCTGTTTCAAAAATAAAAATAAAAAGACTAAAAACTAGGGCTTGGGGTGTGGCTTGGAGGTATAATGCCCATGGGTTCCATCCCCAGTACTTCCAAGAAAAAAAAAAATAGAATTAGGAGAAAATATTATAAAGAGATAAGAAAATTAAAGAATCAGTCAAGAAAACAAAGTATAAAACTAACAAGGATTCCTGTAAAAAGATAAAATAGAATTTTACCAAAGAAACAATACAAAAAATTTGAATAAAAATATTTAGTTTTTCGCTTCTTGTTAATCCCCAACAAAATGGCAGTAAGAAAATTTGTGTTTAATTACTCAGAAATAGTGAATGAAAAGAGAAAAAGCATTTATAGCCTAGTAAACAGATAGATAAATGGCAATGGAGTAAACAGAAAAAGGAAGCTGAACTAGAAAGTTAAGACAAGCTCCTGATTTTACTAAAGAACTCCCAGAAAGAGCAAAGGACTGGTCAGACCCCACAAAGTTTTCACATACGAGGATAAACATGCCAGTTATTCCATGTGTGTGTTGGGAGTAACAGGAGTTATTAAACTGCTGAGGCTGGCCTTGAACCTGCAATCCTTCTGTTTCAGCCTCCCAAGTACTGGGATTATAGATGTTTGCTACCATACCTGACTAGAGCCGTAGCTCAGTAGTAGATCACTTGTCTAGTGTACATGAGGTCCAGAGTTTGTTTTCTAGAAGTACAAAATAAAATAATTACAACTGAAAAGAAGTACTTTAAGCCTGGTGTGGTGGTGCAGGCTTGTAATCCCAGCATTCAGGAGGCTGAGATGGAAGGATCATGATTCATGGACAGCCTCAGCTACTTAGTGAAGCCCTTCCCAACTTAGTGAGACCCTGTTTCAAAATAAAGAATAAAAAATAGGCCAGGGGTATAGCTCAGAGGTTGAATGCCCCTGGGTCCATCCCCAGACCCGCAAAAAAAAAAAAAAAAAAAAAAAAAAAAAAAAATTACTTTAAAAAGTAACCAGTTCTATCCATCCACCTTTGTCTCAAAGTAAGCCTATAAATTGGCAAAGTCCCAGCACAAGAATGAAACAGACCTTCAGTAAGGTATAAAAACATCTCCCAGAAGATGTCCAGATCTCAGAGTTAAATCCAAGCCAGACATGATGCAATGCACATATAATCCCAGTATCTGAGAGGCTGAAACAGGAGAATCTCAAGTTGGAGAACAGCCTCGGAAATTTAGCAAGACCATTTCAAAATAAAATATAGAAAGAGCTGGGGATATAGCCTGGTGGTAGAGTGCCCCTAGTTCAATCATCCTTAGTACCAAAATAAATAAGTAAAAATAAAGAGTAAACCCAGAACTTAATGTAATTAATGGTAAAAACTTCAGAATAACAAAAAAGCTTCAGAAAGGTATATGTAACAAAAGAAAAAGAGGTACACAACAAAGCGCAAAAGAACATCCAATTTCTCAAAACTTAAAACTCTTGATAAAAAAAAAAAAAACTTTTGTTTTTTTGGGTTTTTTTTTTTTTTTTTTTTTACATTTTCTAGTGAGCCAATCTATCAATAAAGTAGAGGAGAAACCAGGCGTGGTGGCACATGCTTCTAATCCCCACACTTGGGAGGCTGAGACAGGATGACTGCGCAGGTTCAAAGCCAGACTCAGCTACTGAGTGAGGCTCTCAGCAACTTAGTGAGACCCTGTTTCCAAATAAAGTATAAAACAGGTCTGGAAGTATAGCCTAGAGGTGGAAAGCCCCTAGTTTCTACCCCCATTACCACCAAAATAAATAAATAAATAAATAAATAAAGCATAGAAGAAAAATATAAAAGTAATTCAAGGTATACAAAACTGTGAAAATAATTGATCATCTTTTTTAAGGACACTCTAGAAAGGAGAGTAAACTAGGAAGAAGAGATTGTGAGATAGAAAGAAGTAAAGTCTTAGAAAAATACTAAAGAAAAGTCATAGGATAACAGCTAGGCAGAAAGGAGGGCTCCAGAAAGATCTTTCTATGGAAAAACAAAATAGAAATGAAATCTTAACTACCATTCTACCATTAACTCTGGGTAAATTTAGTTTTCATACAACAAAAATAAAAAGTTTAACTGGGTATGGTGGCTGTAATCCCAGTACTTGGGAAGCTGAGATAAAAGGATCACAGGTTCAATGCCAGTCCCAGCAGCTTAGGGAGATCCTGTTTCAAAATTAAAAATGAAAAGAGTAGAGGGTAGAAGCAGAATGCCCATGGGTTCAATCCCCAGTACCAAAATAAAATATAATTATTCAAAGACGGTAATAATATATTAGAATGCCTATTAGCTCTAAATAACATTTTACAGGCATAACATTTTAAAACTGAGTGCAAATTTAGTAAAATGTCTCTAGTTTGAGGGAATGAAAGAGAAGAAAAGAAGATGCAATAATATGTAAAATTAAAATAGCACCAATATTAGTAATAAACAGGTGGAAAGAAATCCCTCAAAGATGCCTTCTCAAAAGGTGAAAGTGGCTGCTCTGTGACATTAGACTTGGATAAGAAGAGAAAGGCAGTGAACTGGCATCATCCCTTGTCTTTAGCTTTTTGAATTATTTACCTCTACTGTCTTGAGATTTGTTTCAACTACATAAGGAATTCACTAAAAAAAAAGTTCTCTAATGATTTATAGCTTTTTCAAATCAGAGCTGCAAAAGATTTAGTTGTAAAGGATAAATTCAAAAATTACTATTAATGATGTTTTGAAGGATACATTGCAAAAGATAAGACCAGTAGGCACCATACCAAGCTGATATTCATTTCCTGGGTAGGCTTCATAAAACTGTAATAGATTTCAGTTACTAAATAGACAACTGTAGCTGCTACTGTGAAATCCACCAGCCACTGGTATTCTGGAAAGTAATGCAATGCTGAAAAACAAAAGTTAAAAAGTTTCACTTAAAACTTCACAATATCCACAATTAACTTTAAGTATGCTAGACTTCATTTGTTGATATGTAATGTAAGACTTGCAAATGGGAGAATATAAAAATACAGGAAACAGATATAGAATATTAGCATCTAAATTTAAATTTTACTAACTTATAAATTAATAAAAATAAACCTTAAATGGTTACCAAATGTACTTTCAACTTTTTAAAATATGATCGCAAATGTGTTGGTATTTCCATTTTCTTAACTCATTAGCTCAGAATTAACTCACTGCCTACAAAAATTATAAATAAAAATGTTCTTCTTGAAGATCTAGGTATGTTAGCTTCAATAAAACAATTTGGTCTAGAATATAAAAGATTTACTTGCATTGTTCATTTCTGTGAAGTAAGAGTTAAACTTTATGTTACAATTATTAACCACAGTAATGAAGGACTAGTAATTTTATGTTATTGATAAACATACACTTTTTATTCCTATTTCTGCTCTGTAAGAAAGCTGATGAAATATCTGTTGGTTTAACATAAAACTATACCACTCCCACAAATGATTTCATTCTTCAGAGTAGAATCTTACCCCCTACAATTAACATCCTCTGAAAATAAACATAATTCCATGATCCTTTCAATCTCACTTTATTACCTTCTTATAAGATATAGACATTCTGGTTTAATTCCACCAGAGTATAGTTCCAAATACCAACAATATTTTGTAGAAGGCCTCCTCCAAATGTGGAAGTAAATTGCACATGTACACATCAATCACTATGTTCTTAATGGCACACACATAATAAAATGGTCTATGTTGCTTTGGAAAAATTTTAGTTGCAAAATGTAATACAATAAGTATTAAATTTTTATTTATTTATTTATTTATATATTTATATTTTTATTTTTGGTGGTGGTACTGGGGTTTCTGGAAGCACTTCTACCTCTGGGCTATATTCCCAAACTATATATATTTTTTGTTGTTGTTTTTGTTTTTGTTTTGTTTTTGTGGAAACAGGGTCTCTTAAGCCAGCGCTGCTGGCTTCGAACCTGCGCGATCCTCCTGTCTCCGCCTCCCAAATACAGGGATTACAAGTGTGCGCCACCACGCCCAGCTAAATTTTATAAGCATACAATACCCTTATAAAAAAAAGTAAGTAAAAATTAGTAAGTATACAATATCCTTATAGAAAAAGTATTTTTAAAATAACACTGAAAATAAGATCTATTAAAATATCAAAACAAACTAGCCAAAATGTTTATCATATCTAAATAGTGATAGTAAAATAATAAATTCCCAAGTCTTTTATAATTGGGTGAATATTTTATTTGCTTTAAGTTACTTTAACATTCTTAATTTGCTTGAGATTAACTGTTTTAGGTTTTCTGGTGTGATGGATCTAGGATATGCACATCAGTCTAAAAGATTTATCTTAATATAGTTGTAGGACCCTCCCCCCCTGAATCTTTCTCTCTCCCCCCACCACACACACAATCCACATGTAGCCTCTTGAGTAACTTTTTGGTAGGAAGTTGATGAGATGGACAGAAAAGATAGACCGATGTCCATCCAAGGCACTGTGATGCATGCCTCTAATCCCCGTATTAAGAGGCTGAGACAGGAGGACTGCAGGTTTGAGGACAGCCTTAGCAAGACTCTTAGTAATCTAGTCAGACTCTGTTTCAAAACAAAAATAGAAAGGGCTACACATGTAACCCCGAGGTATAATGCTCTTGGTTCAATCCCCAGTACCACAAAACAACAACAAAACGATCAATGTCCACTTTTAATAGCTTTTCAATTTTTACTTCTGATAACCGAAGTAAGCATTCTAATTCTCCATATCTACCCACATTCACACAGGCTTCTTCCATGCAACCCTCTCATAGTAAGTAGCCAGGTAACATTTCAAAGTTCTTGTCCTCTAAGAGGTTCTTAAAAGAGACAGCTGAAGCCAGGTGTGGTGGCGCACGCTTATAAACCCTGCGCTTGGGAGGCAGAGACAGGAGGATCGCACAGGTTCAAAGCCAGCCACGCGTGCTGGCTTAGGAGACCGTTTCCAAATAAAAGTGTAAAAATAGGTCTGGGAGTGTAGCCCGGAGATAGAGGGGCTTCCAGGAACCCCAGTACCACCAAAGAGAGAGAGAGAGAGAGAGAGAGAGAGAGAGAGAGAGAGAGAGAGAGAGAGAGAGACAGCTGATAGAAATTTAGATGGATGCTCAAAACTGTTATTGGGATATCAAAAAAACACATTCAACTAAAGTACAAGTTATATATATTCTTTTCTTAGCCATATACATAACCCAAACGTTATAATTATATTCATTTTGTACTCAGTAATGTAATTATATATGTGCCCTTTAATAGAATATTAGAGTCAAAAGAAGCTCAGACAGAAAACTCTCTACTTGTACCCAAACATACATACATAACATACATTTATAAATTATTACCTAAAAGGCCGGGCGTGGTGGCGCACGCTTGTAATCCCCGCACTTGGGAGGCTGAGACAGGAGGATCGCGCAGGTTCGAAACCAGCCTCAGCTACTGAGTGAGGCTCTCAGCAACTTAGTGAGACCCTGTCTCCAAATAAAGTATAAAATAGGTCTGGGAGTATAGCCCGGAGGTAGAGAGCCTCTGGGTTCCACCCCCAATACCACCAAAAATAAAAATAAATAAATAAATAAATAAATAAATAAATAAATAAATTATTACCTAAATATAAATCTCTCTCTGCTATTCCAGTTAACTGAAATGTTCTTGTTGTTAAATGATCAGTTGTTAAGATAGTACCATTTGCAACTAGTTCTCAAAACATTTTACGCTAAACCAAATACTCAATAAACTTTAGGCTGAAGCCACCTTACGCTATTTTCTACTTTTTAAGTTCATTAAAATAGCCTAGTATTCACTGGTTAGCTCTATTGCATTCAGTGTGTAACGATGTCAAAGTTAACTCTTTTTCAAATGAGTTTAAAAAAAAGATGTTACCCACCTCAAAAAACTATGAGGATTAGTTAGTATTAAGCACTTACAATGCCTGATACTTAATACTTTTAGGATATTTCTGAACTTAATAGCTGATAATTATTCAATAAATGGAGGCTATTAGTAAAAATAATAAAAAACTATACTATGAGTCAAAGAAAATGTGCTTATATTCTTTTATTTAAACATTTAATGAATATTTTTATAAACAAATGTGACAACTATTCAGAAAGCCAAAGTGTTTCAAAATGTTTTAAGTATTACATTAAAAAATAGTAAAAAGAGGATAACATAACCAGTCTTAAAAATCTAATGATACTAGACAACTAAATTATATTATTCTTCATTGACATTTTTGGGGTTCTAGAACGCCCTTTTCATATTTTTATAATCTTCAAAGATACAATACTCAATTTTGTCAAATATTTTAAGGCACTTACTATCATAAAATAATTCTATATGAGATGCTAGATAAATCTGTTATGGTTTTTTGAGGGTATTGTGATTAACCCAGGGAAGGCCAAATTACATAATGATACTTTATACATTATCAAAAGTGGTTTCCCAACCTCGTCAAAAATCAAAATCACTTGGAGCACTTTGAAAAGTACCAATTCTCAGAACCCTAGATTCACTGAATCTCCAAGGGTGGGAGTAGGCAATCTTTATTCTTAAAGTGCTCCTCAAGTGATTATGATATACAGTGAGGTTTGAAAACTAGGTTTTAAGTAATATCACCTTAAATGCCTTTTCACAGAAACTTCATATTAAAAATTTACAGTCATTATATGATTATAGAAATTGAAAGTAAATGATTTATTCAGAAACACCCAATGTGCAAAAGTGAATCTTGAATAAGTACAGTTTTCTGATTCTTAATATGCTAATCTACTTCCCTTTCTACTAAATGCTAGAATAAGCTGGATTATTGAAAATACAGATATTTCACTACAAATATACAAATGCAGTTTGTCATGCCACATTATAAAGTATAGTAGTAAAGAAAGCAAAAAGTTTATAATTTGAGATTATAAAAACTGTGATCTCAATTAAACAGAAACTATAAAAGCTTGGGTTAAGAGCCTCTTCTAAAAAACGAGGAAAATATTCTTGTAAGTTTGATGAGTAGAAAAATAAAATAATTCAAATGAAGCCATTTTGAGCATTTAAACTTCTTATATTTCATATTCTATATAATGGACTTGAGGATTAGAAAAACATAAAAAAATCTAGCCACAATAGATATAATTATTTTCACTACCATAGTATACAACTGGTATTTATAGAACATTTTCCCAAGATTTCCCTTACCTAAAGTATCCACTTCTGTAACTGATTTTGTTTCTAGATGAAGATCAATATCCTTTGGAATGGTTAGTGGCTTACTTTCAATGTGACCATTATATTTCCTATAAAAATCAGACAAGTGACACAAAAAACAAGTTACCCACACTGTTATCCAAGTGCTTGTACAAACTAAAATACAAATGAGATTTAAAATTTCAATGAAAAAGAAGCAGAATTTCTAATATTTCATCAAAAAGTGAATATGATATTCAAAGGTTTTAACAAGGAGACTACAAAATATAGATGCAAATTATTTTGTGAATACATAATTACCAGGGAAAGAATTACCTTAAATAATGACAGTTACAAAATCTCTGTTAGCTTTAACCTTTTATACCCATTTCTCCTACTTTCTCTTGTAGTTTTAAAGACAAACGAAACTTTTTCATTGGTAGAAGAATAAAAGCAAATGAAGACAAAAATGCACTTCTCTTTGAAGTAGTATACACACACACACACACACACACACACACACACACACACACAGATCTGTAACTATATTTAAGTCAGAACTGAAAAATATATTAAAATTAATGTGCCTGAAAAAAGTAAAAAACATGAAAGGCTAACAGTTGATTTTACTAAACACCACTGATAGAGAAAACAATAAAATTCTTCAAATGTACTTGCATTATTCCCAAATTTAACATTGAAAATAATAATCAAATAAATATAGAAAGTAACAGACTAAGTTTTAATAACATTAATATAGCTCCTGGCAAACGATTCTGCATTTATTTATGAATAAATATAAACTAAAAAAATTTCGGTAAAAATTATTTAATGACAATAAAGCAAACAATTAGTGCTAATTAGAAAGATGAGTTACTAGTATATTTTTCTATAAATATAAAATATGCTCAACCTATAAAAATTGTAAAATAGCTATCAATTATGAAATATAAAAAGAACTTAAATTTTTGCAAAATGAATACTATCTAATTAAACTCTACAAGTGTCTAAACAAAGTAACAATAAATAGGTAGAAATGGAATAGTTGGAAATAAACATGGAAATTAAAAACTAAACTGGATTAAAATTCTGCCCCTTAATTATGTAAAAATAGACAACTCATTTAATATCTCTGATCAGCAGCCTATCATTAGTAAAGTGTAAACTGCATTATTAGCTATACTTATGATTGCTATATGGATTACGTATAACTTTGTGCATGTTTTGGAAACTGTTAGGGAAGAATATTTTATTAAACCCCTGTTGGAATTTTTAAAAAGAAAGGTTTATAGTTTAATAGTCCAATGACATTGAAGGCGTACTTGCAATAAGAGGAAAGTAAAGTCAGAAAAGACAGTCTTTCCAAATTTCTAATTTCATGCAAAGTAATCATTAATGTTTAAAGAACTTTTTAGTGCTTACAAATCAATTAGGCCAGGTAAACATAATTTTTATAACATACACAAGAAATTTTGTGATAATTTGTTGTCGCTGACATAGTACAATTAGAATCATAATATCAGAGTTGAAGACTAGAGTCCTCTTGGATCACCCCATTGAGGAAACTAAAACCCATTCAGAGAGGATAATTAATATGCACTTTCAGAATTCAGAGAAAAAAGTTAAAGCGTTAAAGTTAGAAAATTCTTCCAAATGACTATATTCAAGAAGAGATAATGGTCAATTCTCTGACATTTGCAGGCAGTTTTTTTTCTTTTTACTTTTTTTTTTTGCAGGTCTGGAGATGGAACCCAGGGGCATTCTACCTCCAAGCTCCACCTGCCCTATTTTTTATTCATTTTATTTTGAAACAGGGTTTACTAAGCTGCGAAGGGCCTCACTAAGTAGCTGAGGCTGTCCACAAACCATCGTGATCCTTTGGTCTCAGCCTCCTGAATGCTGGGCTTACAAGCATTCGCCCCACTGTGTGTGTGTGTGTGTGTGTGTGTGTGTGTGTGTGTGTGTGTTTATGTGGTATAGGGGATTGAACCGACACTGTGCATGGCTTGCAAGCAGGTGTGTGTGTGTGTTTATGTGGTACAGGGGATTGAACCAAGGGACAGTCTACCTCTAAGCTACACCCAGACATATTTTATTTTTCATTTTGAAACAGAGTCTTACTAGGTTGCTGAGGCACGTGTGTGTGTGTGTATGTGGTACAGGGGGATTGAACCGAGGGACATTCTACCTCTAAGCTACACTCCCAGACCCATTTTATTTTTCATTTTGAAACAGAGTCTTACTAGGTTGCTGAAGCTGGTCTCAAACCTAGGATCCTTATCTCTCAGCCTTACAAGTACTGGATCACAGGTATGCGCCATGATACCTGACTTTTCTTACTAAGCTTTAAACATGTATAAAATATTCAAGAGCTTAGAGCTAGAGCTATCACTCAGTGGCAGAGCACTTGCTTAGCATGTGCACAGCCTTGACATGGGTTCCACCCCATCCCTACCAAGTAAATAAACAAGCATTCAAGAGCTGGTTGTTACCTATTAATTGATATTGTCCACCTTTTTATTTAAAAAAAATAAGAAAACTAAAGTGAAAAAAAAAAACTAGTCAATTTGTCCAATAACATAATGTGAAGTAACAGCAAAACCTGGGAAAGAACCTAAACCAACTGACATCTTTAAATGAGTTGTAGGGGACTTCCGGGAAGATGGCGACAGAGGAAAGCGGCACTTACAAGTCCTGCTAACAATCGAACTCTATTACCACAAAACCAGCGCCTTTCAGAGCCAGAAAACACCACCAGCAAAGAAATAAAAACTAAATACAAGGGACAGAGAAAAGGGGCTGAAAAAACAAGACACCAGAAAAAAACCAGCCCGAAGTTCCGCGCCCGCCGCAGCGCAGAACGGCCGGAGCAGCCGGAGCGGCCAGAGCCTCAGTGTGGAGCAGTCGGAGTCGCGGCGCGAAGCGGCCAGAGTGGCCGGAGCAGCCAGAGCCGCGACGTGGCGTGGCTGGAGCCGTGGTGCGGAGCGGCCGTAGCCACGGAGTGGAGCAGCCGGAGCAGCCGGAGCGGAGCGGCCTGAGCAGCCTAGCGGAGCCGCCGGAGCAGGGGAACGGAGTGGCCAGAGCAGGCGAGAAGAGAAGCCAGAGCAGCCGAGCGGAGCCACCAGAGCAGCCGGAGCAGCCAGAGCCGCGTCGCGGAATGGCCGGAGTGGCCAGTCCCGGGGTGCGGAGCAGCCTGAGCTGCGGTGCAGAGAGATGGGAGCAGCCAGAGTGGCCAGAGCCGTGGCGCGGAGCAGCCTGAGCCGCGGCGCAGAGCAGCCGGAGCGGCACGGCCTACATCTCCCCTAGCAGCACCAGGCTCCAGAGAGGAGGGAGACTCAAAACAGAGCTCAAATCCAGAGATGAGGTACTCTGGCCTCGTGGCCTAGGAAGCAGAAGCAGCGTCTTACTGCTGGCTGCAGCGGTGACTTCACCAGACGGACCTAGACCAACTCACACAACCAGCCACCAGGCGCCTGAGAGCAGGGGTGGACGGCGAGCTGAAGGAACATCTAAAGTTCCCAAGTGCCGGGCACAGTACACCTGGCAGGGACTCAGAGCAGAGCTCAAAACCAGAAAAGAAATACGCCGCATCACAGCCGAGGGCGTGGCAGTGGTGCCATATTGCCAGTGGCGGCAGCAGCGAATCCACCGAGTTCACTACAGCTTCATCAGCACACTCAACAACCGTGAGTCAAATTGCGGCCCCTAGGGGAGAAATCCCAGTACTGCACTCCCAGGGACTTGCGCAGATAGTCTCCCTGGGTTGGAGATTTTAGCAGTGCAGCACAGTGGGGGAGTGGCAGTGGCAGAGATATCATAACATAGTCACAACTCCCTGCTGGAGAACGCCCAACTTGGCACCCCCCCACCCCCACAGTCTAAGCAGCCTCGATTGACTCCCTGGGTCTGAGACTTTGTGATACAACCCAGTAAAGGAGTAGTGGTGACTGAGATACCACAGACTCGGGATCCAGAGCATCTTAAGTGAACTCGTAGTGACTCAGGGAAGAACCCAGAGAAGGCACAAACTTCCAAAATCATGGGAAAGAGAAATAACAATGGAGCAGTAAATGCCCACAACCCTACAACATCAGAATCTGATAACACAGAAATCCAAAGATCTCTAGAAGATCAAATTAGGAAAATTACTTTAGAAATAATAGAGGACTTTCAAAAAGAATTTAGAGAGAGTCAAAAAGAGATAAAGGATGCAATTAATGAAGGAAAGGCCTCAACTCAAATTATAAACAACAGATTAGACCACATGGAGAATAGAATCTCGCTTCTTGAAGATGATCATTCCAAAAATGAACGCATAGTTTCTAACTTAGAAAAAAAAACCCGACACCAGGAATCTGACATTGAAGAAATATGAGCCCATTTCAAGAGAGCTAACCTAAGAATAATTGGAATAGAGGAGGGAAAAGAAGGTGAAACCAAAGGGATCAACAATCTTTTCAAAGAAGTAATAGCAGAAAATTTTCCAAATATAGAGCAAGAGGTCGATACACAGGTCCAGGAAACTTATACAACTCCCTACAGACAGGATCAGAGAAGAGGATCCCCACGCCACATAATTGTCAAAATGACTAATGTGGAAGCCAAGGAGAGAATCTTAAAGGCAACAAAAACAAAAGGCCATGTGACATACAGAGGCAAACCAATTAGAATCACTCCAGACTTCCCAAACCAAGTTATGAAAGCCAGAAGGGCATGGAGTAACATATTCCAAACTCTGAAAGAAAACAACTTCCAGCCAAAAATTTCCTACCCAGCAAAACTTTCTATCAAATTAGATGGGAAAATAAGAAGCTTCCATGACAAACAGCAACTGAAGGAATTTATGTCTTCAAAACCAGCGCTAGAGAAAATACTCAAGGAGATTAACTGCAAAGAGGAAATGGGTAATACACGCCAGAACCAAAGAAACAAGAATTCCCATCCAGCAGACAACTAAGCAAAGAAGAATAAACAGTATCTCAAACAGAAATAAGATCTTAACATGTTGGAAATTAAAAATTATCTCTCTATAATCACACTGAATGTAAATGGCCTCAACTCCCCAATAAAAAGACATAAAGTGGCAAAATGGATTAAAAGCCAGAATCCATCCATCTGCTGCTTACAAGAAACACACCTTACAAGTAAAGATAGGAACAAACTCAAGGTAAAGGGCTGGAGCAAGGTAATCCATGATAATGGTACTCGAAGACAAGCAGGAGTAGCAACTATGATATCAGACAAGTTAGACTTCAAACCCAAACTTATTAGGAGAGACAAGGTCACATTTTACTGGTAAAAGGAATAGTCCAGTATTTCCCTTCTAATATCTGGAGTCCCACTGGTATCCTTTGTGTTTTCTAGTTTGGGCATATTAGAGGAAACATGTGTATCTTCTCCTTCTGTGCTTGGCTGATCTCACTTAACATGAAGCTCTCCAGGGCTTTCCATCTTCTTGCAAATGATATAATTTTGTTCTTCTTTATGGCTAAATAGAATTCCATTGTGTGTATATCCCACAGTTTTGCTATCCATTCATCTGTTGATGGTGATCTGGGTTGGTTCCATATTTTGGCTATTACAAATTGTGCTGCTATGAACATAGGTATGCATATGTTGCTGTATTTCTCTGAATTCAACCCCTTTGGAAAGATAACCAGGAGTGGTATAGCTGGATCATATGGTGGATCTATTCCCACCTTTCTTAGGAATCTCCACACAGATCTCCATAGTGGCTGAACTAGTTTGCACTCCCACCAACAGTGTAAAAGAGTTCCTCTTTCCCCACATCCTCGCCAGCATTTGTTGTTGTTTGATTTCTTTATGCTTGCTACTCTGACTGGGGTTAGATGGAATCTCAGTGTAGTTTTGATTTGCATCTCCCTGATGGCCAGTGATGAAGAACTTCTTTTCATGTATCTATTAGCCCTTTGTATCTTTTCTTTTGTGAAGTGTCTATTTAGTTCATTTGCCCATTTCTTGATTAGGTTGTTTGCTTTGCTAGTGTAGAGTCTTAATGGAAAGATAGGAGAGGAGAAAGGCCGATCTTGATTAATGAGGGTCTATACCTGAACATGTGTAAAATTATGAATAAGACATGGTTAACCTGGACAACCATTGGTGGGAGGGGCGAAGAGAAAACAGGGGCTGGGGGGGTGGAGAGGGCACCAAATATAGTGTAAATGTATACTATCTATGTTCAATAAAAAAAATTGTTAAAAAAATAAAGATAGGTAACCAAAAAATAAAATAAAATAAAAAGAATTTGAAATTGGAAAAAAAAAAAAAAGGAATAGTCCAGCAAGAGGAAATAACAATAATCAACATCTATGCCCCAAACATAGGGGTAGCTACTTTCATAAATCAAACTCTTAATGACATGAAGTCACACATAAATCCCAACACAATAATACTGGGAGACTTCAACACACCTCTCACAATACTAGACCGATCTTCCAGACAAAGGGTCAGTAAAGATGTCTCAGAACTAAAGAACACCATTAACCAAATGGACCTGTTGGACACATATAGAATATTTCACCCAACTACAGCAGAGTTTACATTTTTCTCAGCTGCTCACGGAACCTTCTCCAAAATAGATCACATCCTGGGACACAAAATGAGCACTAGCAAATTTAAAAAATGTTATATACTTCCCTCTGTCATTTCAGACCATAATGGAATGAAACTAGAAATCAACTATAAGAAGACTCAGAGAAACAACATAAACATGTGGAGACTGAACACCACACTTCTGAATGAAGAATGGGTCATAGAAGATGTAAGAGGTGAAATCAAGAAATTTCTAGAAACAAATGAAAATAAAGAAACAACATATCAAAACCTCTGGGACACTCTGAAGGCAGTATTAAGAGGAAAATTTATAGCACTGAGTGCTCACATAAGAAAAACAGAAAATCTTCAAATAAATAGCCTTACGACACACCTCAAAGCCCTTGAAAAGCAGGAACAACTGAACCCCAAAGCCAGCAGAAGACAGGAAATTATTAAAATTAGAGCAGAAATTAACGAAATAGAGAATAAAAAAACAATACAGAAAATCAACAAAACCAAAAGCTGGTTTCTTGAAAAAATTAACAAGATTGATAAACCACTAGCCAACCTAAATAAAAAAAAGAGAGAATCAACCCAAATTATGAAGATAAGGGATGAAAAAGGAGACAATACTACTGACAGCGTAGAAATACAGAGGATTATCAGAAACTACTTTGAAAAACTATACTCCAACAAAATGGAAAATCTGGAGGAAATCGACAACTTCCTAGATAAATACAACCTTCCTAAACTGAGTCAAGAAGATATAGAACACTTAAACCAACCAATAACAATCAAAGAGATTGAAACAGCAATAAAGAGCTTACCATCAAAGAAAAGCCCAAGACCAGATGGTTTCCCAAGTGAATTCTACAAAACCTTTATAGAAGAGCTTATCCCAATACTACTCAAACTATTTCGGGAAATAGAAAAAACCGGGACTCTCCCAAATACATTCTATGAAGCCAACATCACACTAATATCCAAACCGAATAAAGACAGTTCAAGGAAGGAAAACTACAGGCCTATATCTCTGATGAACTTGGATGCAAAACTATTAAACAAAATACTAGCAACACGCATTTCAAAACCACATCAAGAAAATCATTTACCATGACCAGGTAGGGTTCATCCCAGGGATGCAAGGCTGGTTCAATATACGAAAATCAATCCATGTAATTCATCATATAAACAGAATCAAAGACAAAAACCACATGATCATCTCAATAGATGCTGAAAAAGCATTTGATAAAATTCAACATCCATTTATGATAAAAACACTGCAGAGAATTGGAATAGAAGGAACATATCTCAACATTATTAAGGCAATCTACAATAAGCCCACTGCCAACATCATATTAAATGGGGAAAAACTTCAAGAATTCCCCCTAAAAACTGGAACAAGACAAGGATGTCCACTATTACCACTTCTCTTCAATATAGTACTAGAGACTCTAGCCAGAGCAATAAGGCAAGAAAAGGAAATCAAAGGAGTACAAATAGGAAAAGAAGAACTTAAGCTTTCACTATTTGCAGATGACATGATACTATATTTAGAAAACCCAACAAACTCAACCAAAAGGCTTATAGAACTGATCAATAAATTCAGCAAAGTATCTGGATACAAAATCAATCTTAAAAAATCAGAAGCTTTCCTGTACACCAACCATAAATCCACTGAAAAAGAAATTCAGAAAACACTTCCACTCAGGATCTTCCACAAAAAAATAAAATACCTACAAATAAACCTGACCAAGGAGGTAAAAGATCTCTACAAAGAAAATTATAAAACACTGAAAAAAGAAATCGAAGAAGATCTTAGAAGATGGAAAGATCTTCCATGTTCATGGATTGGCAGAATAAATATCATTAAAATGGTCATCCTCCCAAAAGTGATCTACAGATTTAATGCAATGCCCATTAAACTACCAAGATCATTCCTCACAGACATAGAAAAATCAGTCCTTAAATTTATCAGGAATAACAAAAAGCCCAGAATAGCCAAGGTAGTTCTCAGCAACAAAAACCACACAGGAGGAATCACAATACCTGACTTTAAACTATACTACAAAGCCATTGTAATAAAAACAGCATGGTACTGGCAAAAGAACAGATATATAGACCAATGGAGCAGAACAGAAGACCCAGAAACAAGTCCACACACTTTCAGCCAATTGATTTTTGACAAAGGGGCCAAAAACACCCACTGGAAAAAAGATAGCGTCTTCAACAAATGGTGTTGGCAAAACTGGTTAACCATATGCAGAAAATTGGATGTTAATCCCACTTTTTCACCCTGTACAAAAGTCAACTCACGATGGATCAAAGACTTGGAAATTAAACCAGAGACCTTGAAGCTCCTTGAAGAGGGCATAGGTCCAACACTACAACACATAGGCACAGACAAACATTTCCTCAACAAGACCCCAAAGGCACAACAAATTAAAAGGAGAATCAATACATGGGATTGCATGAAACTGAAGAGCTTCTGTTCAGCAAAGGAAACTATCAAGAACCTCAATCGAGAGCCAACAGAATGGGAGAAGATTTTTGCCACCTACACCACTGATAGAGGACTAATATCTAGAATATACAGAGAACTCAAGAAACTCAACACTAAGAAAACAAGGCATCCAGTAACAAAATGGGCAAATGAACTAAATAGACACTTCACAAAAGAAGAAATTCAAATGGCCAATAAATGCATGAAAAAATGCTCAACATCACTGGCAATCAGAGAGATGCAAATCAAAACTACCCTGAGATTTCACCTAAGTCCAACTAGAATGGCCATCATTCAAAACACAAACAACAACAGATGCTGGCGAGGATGTGGAGAAGTGGGAACTCTAAGACATTGTTGGTGGGATTGCAAATTAGTGCAATCACTTTGGAAAACAGTATGGAGAATCCTCAGAAGAATGGGAACAAACCTACCATTTGATCCAGCAATACCACTATTAGGTATCTACCCAAAAGAAAAGAAACCAAACTACCAAACTAATGCATGTGTATCTATGTTCATAGCTGCACAATTCACCATAGCCAAACTATGGAACCAGCCAAGATGTCCATCAACAGATGAATGGATTACAAAACTGTGGGATATGAACACAATGGAATTTTACTCAGCCATCAAAAAAACTCAATTACATCATTTTCAGGGAAATGGATGGAACTGGAGGACATTATGCTAAGTGAGATTAGTCAGTCACAAAAAATAAGAAATCAGATGCTTTCCCTAATATGTGAGAGTTAGGGAGAAATGGGTCATAGGAGGAACTCTTGGAAGAGGATCAGTAACTTTTAACTCTGTTTACATTGTCTTTGGATATACAATATATTTTTTATTTTTTAGGGAGTTTATTTACCCTTTTGTTGCCAGTGCCATTGAAATCATATCCAAGAAATCACTGCCAATTTCAATGTTGTGAGGTTTTATGACCCAGATTTTCTTCTAAAAGTTTATAGTATTAAGATTTATATTTAGGTCTTTTATCTATTTTGAGTTAATATTTGTATACGTGTTAGGTAAGGGTCCAATTTTATTCTTTTTCATGTATTATTATTTTTCAACAATATTTAGTTAAAAGACTAGTATTTCCTCCACCAAAAGTTCATGGAAACCTTGTCAAAAATAACTTGACAATGTATGGAAGAATTTATCTCTAGGCTTTTACTTAACTCCAATGATTTATATATCTGCCTTTAGAACAGTACTACACTGTTTCAATTATTGTAGCTTTATATGGTTTGAAATCAGAAAATACACATCTCCTAGCTTTGTTCTTCTTCGAGATTGTTTTGGGTATCTAGAGTTCATATTCCATATCAGGATAGATTTTTTCTGAAAAATAAATAAATAAATATGATAGTTTCACCTAAAAAAAAAAAAAAGAAAAAATATTCTCTGGTAAGAAAGAAAGCAAAAAGAAACATTGAAATGTTATCTTTAAGTCATCAAAAGCTTGGTATCAGACAAATGAAACTGTTATGTGAGATTATCAATGTTAATATTGGATAAATTGCTATAATACTAGATGTCAACCACTAAGCCAAGCTTGGGAAGGAGGGATAGGGAGGGAACGGGGTGGGGATCGGGTAGGGGCTAACTGGGCGATATGTGCATGTATGTCTACAAAAGTATTTTCTTTATACTACTGTGATGTATGAATACATTGCACCAATAAAAAAAAATTAAAAAATAAATAAATAAATAAATGAGTTGTAGGGTAAAGACATGGATTATAGTTCTTCTTAACCAACCTGCAACTACATTTCCTCTAAGATGATAATTGTATTATTTTCATATTTGAACAAACGAATACCTAACCATTCCTGAGTAAAATGATTATGGTTTTGCAGTACTTCCAGTTATTGGATATGCATGAATTTTTATCTCAAATTTCTCCACTGTTTACAATATAATCAATGTTCTTTTAATCAATGCATAAAATATATTTGAATAAATTTAGTAATTTACAAGCTCATCAATATAACTTACCTGTCTTTTTTGCTTTTCCCTTTTTGTTGCTTCCCAGCAAGAATTCTTAATTCTTCTTCTGTCGGATGTTGATACCACCTCAAACTAAGGAGGGAAAAATCCTTGTCAATAAAGCACTTAAAATCACCAGAATTATTCATTTATTCTACAATTCATTACTGAGTTTCCTATATATGAATACACCGAAGGGAAATATCAAGTGAAAACTGTAACCCAAAACAAACAATACTGCTTAAGCCTTAAAAAGGCTTAAAGATTCAAATCCATCAAACACTTACCAAGCACTTACTAGATGCCAGGATCTGCAATGCTGTACGTTTATATTTCTTATAACCCACAACATATTAAAAGTAACTGAAGTGAACCCTGTAGGCAAGTGGGCAGGAACACATTAATTCTCTGCCCATCTTTTATTTGAAGGAATTGATATGCATCTTCAATAGAGAAATGTTTGAATGCTCTCACATTTAGAGGTAGACTTTTCTTTCTTTCCCTCCTTTAATCTGCAAACTCTCACACTCACTGTGTGAAAGAACTGTTATATTCCAACACCTTTCTCTTGGCTGTATCTATAACCTTCTTCTGTTAGAATTTCAACAGTGGGTATATTCATTTCTACCATACAGTCAAAAAATACCCCAAATCATTTATTCCCTCCCAAGCACTCATTTTGAATTTCCTATTTTATCTAATAGTTCCAATATACATATGCCACCTAAATTTGATATCAAAATTTTATCTTCAAGGTATCCACTCTATTTTATTAATTCTGTTCTTTTTTTTTTTTTGGTGGTGGTACTGGGGTTCCTGGAAGCCCTTCTACCTCCAGGCTACACCCCCATACCTATTTTATATATTTTTTTGAAACAGGGTCTCTTACGCCAGCACGGCTGGCTTCGAACCTGCGCGATACTCCTATCTCCGCCTCCCAAGCGCGGGGATTACAAGCGTGCGCTACCACGCCCTGCAGTTCTGTTCTTCAAATATCTTAAAATTCTAAACTCTGCTCTATTATGAAGATTTTAGTTCAAACCTTTTCTCAGTGTATCTTCCCCTATAGCTATGTCACAAAACTCTCAAACTGTGTTTCCTGCCTTCCTTTTGGCACACTCCTCACCAAATCCATTTTGAACCTGCCTTTAATTATTTTTCCATAATGGAAAACTAAAAATATATGCCTCTTTAAATTTTTTCCATAGGCTTTTCACAGCATAAAACAATGAGTAAGGCAGCTACACAAGGACTTTGATCAAGGTCCTATTGTCATACAGGAAGAAATACAGCCCAAGTATTGCTAGACTTCTTATTTTTTCAATCACAAAAATCTAAAATTTTAATGTGAGATATCCCAATTACAAAAAATTATTAGTAATTGGCTTACTGTTAAAAAAAAAACACTACTGAAGAGGCAAGCTGAATACTGACTGAATATTTGTTGATAAGGAGTTATTGCAAATTATTTTCAGCTATGATAATGGAATTATACCAATTTTTTCTCTCTTGGAGATTGAACCAAGGGGCACTCTACCACTAAGCTACACCCGCAGCCCTTTTTCATTTTTCATTTGAAACTGGATCTAAGTTACTGTACACCGCCCTTGAACCTGTGATCCTCCTGTCTCAGCCTTCCAAATAATGTAATTACAGGTGTACACCCCCATACCTGGCTATATGAAGATTAAAAAAAAAGATTAAATATTTCAGAGTTACATATTGAAATATTTCTGATTGAAATAATAAGATATTTGGAATTTGCTACAAAATATGTTGGTGGAAGGGAAGATAAAACTTTGGCCATCACTTGTTAACTTTATTGTTTACATATGAATTCACTGTATTATTCTACCTGTATACTTGAAAAAATCTCTTAAAGCATACTTGCAAGGATCAAATGTACACAGGGCTTTTGACTTCCTGTTTCCACAGCCTTTGTGATCTAACTATAGCCTACTTCTCCAGATACACCTTCAACCATTCCCCACTTGAAAGTGAAGCATTCTAGCTTGACTACATGACATTTTGTTCCTCACAAATTCTTTCTTCTCTTGGTACTTTTCCACATATTTTTCTTTCTGCTTATAAACATGTATGCTCCTACATAGCAAACTACTAATTTGTCCCCTGTGTTTTATAAGGCAGCCTTTCTGTTAGAATAAAGAATATATCTGACCTTTATCTTTAGTCTTTTTAGCACAAAGCTTCAAAGGCCCTTGGGATATCCTAAGTGAAGGAGATGACTTTTTCATGCTAAGGGGCAACACATGAGGCTCTTAGATAGCTCCAGGACAGGATCTGGTCACTAGAACATCCAAATGCAAGAGAGTTGGGACTTTCAGCCACCTAGCCTCTGGTTATGGGAGGGAAGTTAGACACTGAGTTCAATTATTTAAATCAATGTTTAAGTCAGTCATATAAAATCATGCCTGTGAATGAATCTCCACAAAAACTCTGGACATCAAAGTTCAGAGAAACTTTCATTTTGGATAACACACTGATGTGCTTGCTTGGAGTGACATCTGACTCTGCAGGCAGAGGATATGGAAATTTTGAGCTCCTTCCCAGACATCACCCCATTTGCACCCTTGACAATAAAACTGCATTTTTAAGTACAAAGGTTTCCTGAGTTCTGTGAGTCATTATAGCAAATTCCTGAAACTGAGGTGACCATGGGAATCTCTCATGTGAACGTAGTTGGTCAGACGTGCAATTGGCCTGGGTACCTCAAGAACTCACATCTGGTGTCTGAAATAGGGAAGACTTGTGGTCTGTCTTCCAAGTCTTCTGACTTTAACCTGAAAAGTCTGTACTAACTCTGGGTAGTTAAGTGTCAAAACTGAATTACAGCTGGTGTCAGGTCAGCTGGACTAAGGGGAACTGTGAATCTAACTGAAAGACTCCTG
The DNA here is from genome assembly GCF_963383645.1 of Muscardinus avellanarius. Lineage (NCBI taxonomy): Eukaryota > Metazoa > Chordata > Mammalia > Rodentia > Gliridae > Muscardinus > Muscardinus avellanarius. Next base: position 74,518,267 of record NC_137786.1, read on the forward strand.
AGTTGAAAATTTTATGAGTTAGTTGATTTTGTACACTTCAAAGCTAGTATAGTTACTGGCATATAGTAAGTGCTCAAAAAGAATCACTGAACCAAAATATTCAGTTTTCCTCCTGGTTTAATAATTTTAAAATAAAACATATAACCCAACCAAAAGACTCTAAATTATCATTAACAGGTGAGGAGGCACTTCCTGAAATTGCCATTGAAGTCCAGAATTTTAACTTACAGTCCATTCTCGTTATTCGCGGTAGTTATGTTCTATAAAGTCGCCGCGAACACTGAACCATTGCTCCTAGGGGAAATACAGGGTTAGGATCCTGCGACCTCTGGTCACAACATTTTCATCAGCTGATCAAAACATAATTTTGTTTTATGTGTGTTCCTGTGTAAAGATGCCTTACATAATATATAGTTGATTCATTAACATTGAATTCATGGCTAGCAACACTATAACTCATGCCTGAACAAAGCTTACTCAGTATCTGTAATCCTAAGTACAGCATTGTTCTGAATTGTGTAAGTCACTCCAGCAAATTTTCTCCAAAAGGCACATTACAGCCTTCCTAGATTTAGGCATGCTTGACAATAAAAGGTCGGAGGCATTCTGAACAGTGAAACCGACAAAAAACAAAAATGTAAAAACTGTAGCCCTAGGTTTACCACAAGAAGGTCACTTAAAAAAAAAAAAAAAACTATATGAGAGCTAAAATAAGAAGGCAGAGTTGCCTTGCTAGACCCCAACTGGGCACATAGGTAGGTACACACAAAATTTCCCCAACTGTGTGTATGTATGTGCACGAGTAACCAGGAAAGAAATGCCCAACTACTGATTTGGAGTCTATAAACTTTAGCACATGGACAAACTACAAATAAAGAATCCACAAATAATGATAAGCACATAACCAGAAGGAAACTTTTAACTCATATACAAAGACTAAAAGTAGTTGTTTAGCTTTGGGAAATAACAGACGGTCCCATGAAAAATTCTTAGTAGAGGAAAACTTGGGTTTTATTTACATTAGTACTGGACATGAAACCCAGGACCTCACATTAGGCAAGTGCTCTGCAGAACCACATCCCCTGCCCATGTTATACTGAGAATAATGAAATGTTTTAAGACCTTTACATCTTCTAAGAGCCATTTCCTTTTAAAATATGCTCAAGCTTGTTTAATCTTATTTTTGTGAGCCTATTTTTTCTAAAATACACCACATTTATTACAGTTTTCATTGGGTAATTTAGGATCATCTTCATTAGTAACAATTTTTCAAAGTGAAAACTAAGGAGGCTGGAGGCTTTTAGGGCCATTCCCAGTCTATTTATTCATCTACCCATTCATTCCTTCACTAGTCATTTATGGAGAAACCACTAGTGCAGCAGACACTCCACTAAAGCAATGGAGACATAATCATGCTCAATAATGCCAAAGGCCATGTCTTTTTGAAGCTTCTTTTCAAGTCAGGGTAGAATTTAACCAGTTAAATAGATTACACATTACAAGACCACATTAAAAAAAAAAAAAAAACAAGTAGTGAGAATGTGAGAAACAAGCTTTAGATAGTATGTGAAGAAAATTTCTGAGACTTTTTTTGTCTTGGGAATTGAGTCCAGAGGTGTTCTACTTCTGAGCTATACCACCCCAAACGCTTTTTTTTTTTTTTTTTTTTTTTTTTTTTTTTTTTTGGTGGAACTGGGGGTGAAATCCAGGGGATTTCTACCTCTGGGCTATATTCCCAGATCTATTTTCTATTTTATTTGGAAACAGGGTCTCACTAAATTGCTGAGAGCCTCACTAAGTAGCTGAGGCGGGCTTCGAACCTGTGTGATTCTCCTGTCTCAGCCTCCCAAGTACAGGGATTACAAGTGTGCACCAACACGCCTGGCTCACCCCAAACTCTTTTAAATCAATTAATTAACTAGTTAATAAATTAATTTTGTATTGCTTGGATTGAAACCAAGGTGCACTCTACTACTAAGGTATATCTGTAGCCTGTTTTATTTATTTTTTTTTACTTTGAGACAGAGTCTTTAAGTTGCCCATGCTGGCCTTAAACCTGCAATTCTCTTGTGTCACTTTGCTAAGTACTGGGATTTCAAATGTGGGCCACCACTCCCAACTTCTCTGACACAATATTTAACCGTACCTCAAGGATAAGAAAAATGAAAGGGCGGGCATTCCAGGAAGGGAATAGCACTGCCAAAAGTACAAAGGTATGAAAAAACAGACAATAATGTAGGAGCCAAGATGCCAGTGATGCAGTAACTTTAAGAAGATAAATAAGAAGGAAGCCAAAAAGACAGGAAGGGAACAGATCATGCAAAGCCTCACAAGTCATATTATGAGGTTTAGATTTTATGCCCAACTATTAGTCTCAAGGCAGAAGAGAGAAATAATTCAATCTATGTTGTTAGATTCCTTTTGGTGCTCTGTAAATTGGAGATAAGAAAGAATAGCAGAAAGATATATTTTGGACAGCAAATCAATAGGTCTTGCTGATGTACTTAATATAGTGAATAATAAAAGGAAGAAATCAAGAATACTATCTTGCTTTCTAATTAAAAAAAAACAGTGATCCACTTTATGATATGGAATAGAACAGGAAAAATGGAAAAAAAAAAAAAAAGCCTCAATGTTGAGTTGTAGTGTCAATGAGACATCCAGGGAAAATATCAAGAGGGCAACTGTATATTAGAATCCAGAGCTGGAAAATAGTTTGGGATCATTACATAACTGTTGTATTTAAATACAAGGAAATTAATTAAAGAAGATGTAAAACGTGGTATATATGGTGTAAAGCTAAACAATTAATGAAGAAATAAAGAACCCAGGTAACTTAATTTTACTATAAAGGGAAACAGAAATAAGCTACAAACTAAGGAATGAATAGTTTGTTTTTTCTAAAGGAGGAAGGCAGGATTGACTTTTCTTTTTGCTGTTACTTTTAATGATAAACCTTTCTTTAAAAAAAAAATTATGTACAGTCAAATAGGAATGAACTAATAAAAATGGAGCAACTGATGTCCAGAGGAGATGAAACGTCCAAAGCAGCAAAGTCTGAGGGAAAGGTACAGGGAATGGGGTCCAGAGTTTAAATGCAGGAATTGGGCCCTGACAGGCAGGTCACATTTGCCACAGGCAAAAACTAAGATACGTAAGAATTTAAAAATAAAAATAAAGAGGAGGGGTTGCACATGAAACTAGGGTTGTGGATTTGGTAATGTCAAAGTGTTGGGCTCTAGTTTCAGGAACTTAAGAGTGAGGATGAGGCAGGCATACATAAGGTTTGAGAAAAAAGGATTCTGGCTGAAAAAAGCTGTCTTGAGAAGTAGAACAAACACTGCCAAGCAGCAGGAGTGATCATCTAAGGTGAGAAATCATGGATTCAAAGTAAAACCTAGAAATATGTTTGTGTGATTTTTGTTTAAAGACAGTCAGTGCTTTGTACACAGTTTGATTCTATGCCATCCAGCTCCCACTGTATTCTAGTCTCAATTTTTCACCTTTTCCTTTCTGTTAGTTAATGTGTTTATTTCAGTAAAACGAGACCACTTGATTGCAACTACTGTACTGTGCCCTTCTAATATAGGCTTAAAAGACAGATATAAAATATTTTTGAGTCCATGTAGCAGTTAATAATGGCAACAAAATATACAATTAAAAATGTGTTAATATGTTAAGCAAAAACATGATGCAAAATTACACATATAATAGTACATCAAAACATAAGGGGAAATATGAATAGAAAAGATGAGAAGGAAATACAACAAAAATTATACACTGTCTTTCAGTGACGCGAATACAGTCCATCACCTCTTATTTATACTTTATCAATCTGCCAACTTTTTCCACATTGCAGGCATATACTGCTTATTAAAATAGGAAAAAATAAATAAACTGCTTAAAAAATAAAGAGAACTAAAGGATCTCTCTAAAACTCTGAGCCTATTGCATTCAAGTTAAAGATTTTAATTTCAATATACTTTATGACATTTACCTTTGCTAATCAAGTGGCCTTTTTCATTTATGTTCAGTTTTGGTGATCAGTAATACCTCAGATAATAAAGTTAATCTGGTACTGCACTTCATTAAGTTATTGAAATGATTTTTTTTTTTTTTTTTTTTTTTTGGTGGTACTGGGGTTCCTGGAAGCCCTTCTATCTCCGGGCTACACTCCCAGACCTATTTTTACATTTTTATTTGGAAACAGGGTCTCCTAAGCCAGAGCGCGGCTGGCTTCAAACCTGCGCGATCCTCCTGTCTCTGCCTCCCAAGCGCGGGGATTACAAGCGTGCGCCACCACGCCCGGCTGAAATGATTTTTAATGATCATTCTTGATAAACACTTGTATAAATATCATCAAACTATTATAACTATTCAATAGCACTAAAAATATGCAGCAAAAAACTCAGAATGTGCTGATCTAGAATTTTTTTTCCCCACTACTGGAATGGAACCCAGGGCATTCTACCTCTGAGCTACACCCCCAAACCCTTTCTTTTTATTCATTTTGAAACAGGGTCTCACTGAGTTGCAAAGGGCCTAAGTAGCTGAGGCTGTATGTGAACAGCGATTCTCCTGTCTCAACCTCCCAAATGCTGGGATTACAAGTGTGCACCACCATGCCCGGCTTTAATCTTTACTATTAAATTTAAGCAGCAATATTGTTTATAAGAAACCATTTTGGAAACTTAAAATGGAAATCCCAATGTGAGTGAATACACAAAAACATAGTATTGGTAATGCAAGCTAAAAAAGCTTTAAGAACAATCATATGAAACTCTGTGAAGGTATACAGCAAAGATCATTATTATGAACCTAATGTTCATTTACCCTCAAATTCAGTTGAAACTGAATCACCAATGTGACGATATTTGAAGGCTGGGCCTTTGGGAGGAAATTAGGTCCTAAGGGTGGAGCCTTTATGAATGGGATTAGTATCCTTTTAAAAAGAGACCAGGAAAAAAAAAAAAAAAAGAGGCTTTTTCTCTTTCTTCCACATGAGTATATGTACAAGGTCAGCAATATGTAACCCAGAAGCGGCTCCTCCCCATACCTAGAACATACTAGTCCTGATCTCAGACTTCTAGCCTCCAGAATCCTGAGAAGTAAATTTCTGTTTTCATAAGCCATCCAGCCCAAGGTACTGTATTACAGCAGCCTGAACTAAGAAGGAAGTAACTAAAGATAATTTCAGTTTTTATTATAAATCTCCACAATTGTGACAAGTGGTTATGGGAGTGGAGAAACAAGAGAAAACAAATACTACTTAGAACCTGGACAATCTAGCACAAATAGCTAAAGTATTCTTTGTTATGCAGAAACATCCTCCTGTTACTTGTTGAAAACTGTAATAAAATATCATAAACATTGCTTAACTGAAAATTAAGATAGTTAAGGCAAGGAGAGCAAGGACAAACATTCTGTAAAGGTAGCTGCTGAAAGGTCATAGGTCTCACCTACTGTGCATTTGAATAGTAGGTTTCTCTCACCAAAGGAAACCCTTAAATTTGTGGATCAGGCAACATGCAATACAGAACAGGCAAAAAGAATTGGAATGACTGAATATGAAGGTGTGGTAACACCCTCTTTACCCAAAATAAGACGAGACAAAATCAGAGTAAGTTCAACCAAAAAATATTTTTGATGAGGGACATAAGGGAAGTAAGCAGACCAAAGTGAGAGATTAGGCAGATTAAGGGGTGGAGAAAAATGCATGAGGTTTGAGCTAAACAATTAGCAAAATAGAAAGCAAGTTCAGCAAGAAGGCTATTATGAAGAAAAGGCAATATCCTACTCCTCATGCAAAACCCACTATTCAAATGTACAAAGAACATACATAGCCTATCAACTTACCTTTCCATGAAATGAAGGGCCAAGCAAACTTCAAAACAAAAAGTAACTTTAATTACAATAAAAAGTTAAGACTGTTTTGGCTACAAATCAGTGGTATGCTAGACATGATAAAGAGCACCTAGATGACAGGAGCAAGTATTAAAACAAGGGCTCCTTATGGAAGGCAAAGCAGCTCACACCAAAGGTACAGAGAAAGCAACATCTTAAGAGTTCTTTCCTCCCTTTGGGGAGGGAGAGAGGAAGGAATAGTCTGAAAGAATCTCATCAGAGATGAGTTTTTCTGGGTTAATATTACATCTCACAAGTGAAAGACCAAGAGATCTTAGAACTCAAGTTCTTGTTAAAGTAAGAATCCCTTCAACAAAGTCTAATAATCATAATAAAAGAATGTTAAAAAAGCAACCAATGACATTTTCTATAATATAGGTTGAGTATCTCTGATATGAAATGCTTGGAGCCAAAAGTGTCTCAGAGTTTAGATCCTGGGAATATTTGCATATAAATAATGAGATATCTTGAGGATAGGACCCAAGTCTATATATGAAGTCCATTTGTATTTTCATATACACATAGCCTGAAGGTAATTTTATACAACATTTCTAATGCATTTTGAATGTAATCAAACAAATGAGGTCAGGTGTAGAATATTCCATTTGTGGCATCATATTAGTGCTCAAAAAGCTTCAGATTTTGGAGCTTTGGAATTTCTGGATTAGGGATACTCAATCTTTATTTTCCTATTGTTATTACGTTATTTAGTAAAATGAAATAAATTTAATCTCAAATGATGAGGTAAGAGGTATAAATTGAGCAACAAAGTATTACTTAAACTCTACTTCATACTTAGTATTTTTTGTAACAAAATTGATACTCAGGTGTCATTGAATTTAGTTAGAATCAAAGCTGGCTAAGTAGCCAGAGTCCCCACATACATAGTAAAGAAAAATCATATACTACCTATAATCTGAAGAATATATTCTGAAAGGCAAAGTACTGCTAGGAGAAAAAGCAGAAAGAATATTCCAAAATAAAGTACTCTGTAAACTGCCAATGAAAGTCAAGATAGTTACAGAAAGTTACCCCCCCCCCTTCAAAGTAAACTCTGCTCAAGTATGATAGTTCCAGTACAAGACATGGAATGGATAAGCTGTCATAAGTCAAGTAAATACAGTAGTCTCCCCCCTGATCCTCAGGGGATATGTTGTAAGACACCCCCACCCTACACAGATGCCTGAAATTGCAAATACCAACCTGTATTTTTCTACACATATATATTCATTGATAAAGTTTAATTTTTAGGTTAATACACAGTAAGAGATTAGCAATAAATAATAAATTTTAATAAGATACTACAATAAAAGTTAAAAAGGTCTCTCTTGCTTACTCTCAAAATATCTCACTGTACTGTACTCACCTTTCTTATAATGATGTGAAATGACACAGTGTCTATGTGATGAGATGAAGTGAGGTGAATGTTGTAGGCACTGTGATGCATGATACAAGGGTTACCTGAACACAGATCTTCCATACTATAAAAGTAGACCTGATAATGAGATGGCTGTTGAGAGACTAACAAGCAGGTAGCTTAAACAAAGAGACAATTTGCTAAGCAAAGAGACAATTCACATCCCAGTAGGAGGAACAATGTGGGAATTCATCACACTACTCAGAATGGTGTACAACTTAAAATCTAAAACTTTATTTCTGGAATTTTCTGTTTAATATTTTCACACTGTGATTGAGCATGGGCAACAGTGGAAAATTAAGCTGTAGGTAAGGACAGACTATTGCATTAGACTATGAATCATCTAGAAAAAAAGGTCTAGATCTGTTTCATTTCTTAGTTACAGAGACTTGCATAAATCCTTTCAAACTTGTTTCCTGATTGTAAAAGTGAAAGTACTATCATCTATTGTAGAAGAGAAGTAGGCATTCATCAATCCTGTTTTTACTTCCTATATTCAATAAAAATTACATTTCCCAATTTCCTCTGACCCATTTGGCCATAACTAGTCAAAGAGCCTCAGTCTATGTAATGTGGACAGAATCTATTTCTAAGCCTGACACCCTGGAATCTCTTGAAAGATCCACAGCTCACTCTCTAAATGGCACAGCATCTAACAGAGGACTTCTAAAGTCACATAAGAGAGAATGTCCAAGATAGAAGGCTAGAATCCCAAAGTTACCACTTGCAACAGACCTGAATCCTTCAATCATTTTGTGAAGAGAGCTGCCCAAGACCTGTTTCCCTATTTGACCCTGATTCCTACCTGAAGAAAATAAGTGAAAAACTGATATTAATTCCAGACATTGAGGTTTGGAGGTCATAACATGCCCCAATGCATGACCCCTCTACTTAGCTAAAAGTATTCAGATCTGAATGAGATCTCAGACTTAACAAAAAAAAAAAAATATTCATCAGTATAATGCTTTGTAAAGGTGATACTAGTAAAATCAAACCAAGTTGACTACATAATTTCTCAAAAAGTTAAAAAACTTAAAGTATAGTTTAAAAAAATATAGCAATATGTTAATATAAACTAGAAAGCCAACACGCTTATATTTTAAAAGGCTGTTAATTTATACAGAAATTGCTTATTTCTTCCATTATAACTGTTTATTCCTTCAAGGTGTTGATTCATTTGGGAAATGGCTTACTCATGAAGTCAACATGATAAAATCAGGTGTCCCTTTAAATTCTGTTTCAAAGAGACAGTGATCAAATAGAGACAGAAATTAACATGATACCAAAAGTCATTAACTTTAAAGAAAATTATGAACAATTTGTTTATAATTTAAAGATGATACCATTGAAATAAATGAGTATCAAGACAACATATATAGAAACTTAAAACAAATTTCTTCAGCTATACTCATGATTGATTTATCACAGTATCTATACATGTATTCACTTGAATAGTTCTATTCAAGAGTCATTCCCAAACCATCCTACATTATTCTGTTTTAAAATATTCCTTATAAACCTCTCCCCTTAAATCCGTTTAAGCACTTTACAGATTCTAAAGATGCCTTCAGATTTTTCTTTCTTCAGTTACTGCTAAGATGGTTTAAAATGCAAATTGTCATTTATAATCTATAATATTTTTTATCATGGACATGGTCAACTGAGAGAGATCAGATATTTTCAATATTAAAGCAGTATCATTTCATATCACTAAAGGTTGGTAAAAGTAAAATCCATGAGCATATTTAACTGATCTAATTGGCAACACACAGTAGTTAGTTTTCATGAATTCAAAATTTCAGGACTGTTTTTTAAAGCAAAAGGTAGATGACCTTAAAAACAAAACTGTGAGAAAGGAAACTATAACAGAAAAGTCACTATTACTAGAGCATGTTGATGTTGATATCCATGGAATCTAATGTGTCATTAAATACAGAATTAATTAGTGTAAAAAGTTTTCTGTTTACAAAAGTTAAGATCATGAAGAAATCAGTTTCATTTTTATTTTTAAAGATTTACCTCCCCCCACATTACGTATATAATCTTATGACACACCCTAGTCTAAAAAGCAAAACTTAAATATATTATCATAATATTAACAAAAGTAATCAGATTTTGATCTCTAAAGGTTTGGTTTTTCTGGTGAATACAAGTTATAGAGGAACAAACAGAAAGCAAAACATGTAAGAACATGAAAATGTATATAGACTAAAATGGGACAAAACTGCTAAGAAATTTATAGACAAAAGAGATCCAGAAGTCTCACTGGATCATAAGCATAGAGTTTAGACATGTACAATCTCAGGAGAAAATAAGCTAACTTAATATAGTTTAAATACTTTACAATCTCAGATTCCATTTACTTAGAATTAATGATAGTTTTCATTGCTGTATTTATCTTTTCATGATCTTTGCAAAATGGTTTTGTTAAATAAGTAAACAATACTACATGGGGCATATTAAACCTACACAAGGAAAATCTAGCTATAGAGGATTGATTTTTACTTATAAATATGTCTGATAGAGGCTTTCAACTTTACCATCTTAGTCATTATTTATTTTACTAGTAAAATGTACACTTTTACATTTCACTTTTATTTCACACATGCATTGTACACACAAGTGTGTTTTAAAGAGGCTGAATATTTTTCTATATTTGAACATCAATATGAAAGAAGTATAATGCATAGAGAAAAGCCTAAGTAATTAAAGTGGAAAATCAATTCTATAAAGGAAACTTAAGCTTTATGGATGGAAAGGACTTGAATTAAAGGCTTATTCCTCTTTGTAGTATATGAAATCATTAACAGAAGAGCAATCCGTTACTTTGTAACTTAAAAAAATCTTAACAAAATAAAATGGACATACATAGCAGCAACAGAATTTGGCTATTTATTGGAGATGATTAATTCAAGTTGTCATTGTACCTACCAAATTTATCACTTACCTTTCATAATTACATAGGATTTTGGCATGTATTTTGTATTCAGACATTTTTGTTCTCCTTTTGCTTAACTCAATCATTTATATTTTAACTCCTTTACTTTTGATTTTAGTATGTTATTGTATAATTTCAACAAGACAACTTAGGTCTTTTGTGGAAGGAATGGGGACAGTAGTGCAATTGAGGTAGATAAAATAAAAATTGAGTAGATAAAATGAAAATTCCAAAACATAACATCATGCCCTTCTTGCTAAATAAAAAAGTTTAAAATTATTTGCAATAAAACAACAACAAAATACCCTAATTCTCACAGTGAACTAAATTGAGTAACCAACAATAGGACACATGCTTTGAGTAATTTTTTTAAGAAATTGTAAAAATATTTAAGCACTTTGATTTCTAATTTCTCACTCTCTCGTTAACCAACTTTCCAAAACAATTAACTAAAAAAGATACATGGTATTCTCAGTGGCAGATACTCAGTAGACAAAAGAAAACAAAAGGAGGTAGAATGAAGGATTAAATTTTTGTTTCTGGCCCTATTACCATTGTACCTTACAAATAAACTATTAAAATGTCAAATAAGAGAAATAAGGAGGATAGATTTCCTCATAATCTTCCTTTGTAATACTTTCAGAATGAGAAATCATCACTTCTTGAAAGTTAATCAATATTGTAAACTAGAGTTCTAAAGTGCCAGTCACAATAATCCTATCCTTGCCTTACCTGCCATTACACAGTAGCCATCGAGCAAGAGAATAGTGAGGAATAATCTTCTGCATGACACTGGCCATCACCATGGTAACAACCAGCTGTATACCTATCACACCCTGTGTACAAAACAAACAAATTAAACAGTGAAAAAATTTTGATTTGGGAACATCTCATGCAAAACTTTCTGTACATTTTGAAAATTACATTTTAAGAAAAATGCATTTAACTATTAAAATAAATCATTATCCTTGCGTGTAGGTTTTGAAGACCACACCTTAGTTTAAACTTAAAATGGAACATTGGTCTTATCTCATAATCCTCTATAAGTTTCTGAAAGTGTCACATCCACTTGAATAAAAGTTAAATGAAGCAGCATGCACACTCAAAATTTAGTCCCAGAAAAAGTTCTGTATAAGCTGCACATGGTGGCACACACTTGTAATCCCAGTATGCAGGACAGAGACAGGAGGATTGTGGGTGTGAAGCAAGCCTCAGCAACTCACTGAGGCCCTCCACAACTTAGTGAGACTCTGTTTCAAAATAAAGAATTAAAATAGGGCTTGGGATGCAGCTCAGAGGTAGAATGCTCCAAGGCTCAATCCTCAATCCCCAGTAAAAAACACACACACACACACACACACACACACACGTTCTGCAAAAATCAAGGATATCAAAATGAAGTGAAAAAGTGATTTCTTCATCCTTCTCTCATTTACTCAAAACAACAGGTTGGCAAGCTTTTAAAAGTAGGATGCAATTTTTTTTTTTTAATTCTAGGCTGCTGGTAAGTGATTAGAAAGCATTAACTATATAAAGTGATGGCAGAAATGGCATGAAAATTACTAGAAAATTGATCTCCTGCTTTCACTACTTCCAGTGAGTTAGTATTCAACAATGTTCAGTAATCCTTTTTCAGCAATCTCTCTACTATCTATTAACTATGTGACTTTGGGCATGTCATTTAAGTATCCTGAACCTTTGTTTCTTCATCTATAAAATGGAATTCACTATTCAAGCTACCTCACTGAAGTACAATTAGAAATTGTTCCTGGTACAAAGTAGAATATATGTTAGTACTATCTGTCACTGATATCATGGTTATTATCACTACTACTATAAGACAAATGTTCTTATAATGTCAACAATAAAGAAAATCTTTCTAAAAGCATTATTAGTTTCCCAAGTGAGAAAAGATTTTATACCAAAAAATGTTGGAAAAAATCAAATATCTGCATGAATATAAACATCAGAAGACGTTGAGAAACAATATCTGTAACTCACATCATAAAAGGATAACTTACTTGTTTGCACTACATAAAGTTCCTGTACGTCAATTAGTAAAACTTATTTTTAATAACATGTAGTTTTCAAAAAAGGAATTAAAATGATTCTTAAATAGGGAAATTTTCAAAATGTCTACAAACTTGCCTCAGCCATGCTTGTATTTGTGAGTATTTCAATACCTTAAACTTTATCAACTGAGTTAAGGTTCCGATCATTTTTATATTCACCTACCATCAAAGGTTAAATTTTTCTTTCATATTCCTACCACCTGAATTTACTACTCTATTTTCTTTGTAGTTTATGACAGAAGTACTGCAATCTCCATATCTCCATATAATGAATGCCATTAGAAAGAATTGTTTCAGGCCGGGCGTGGTGGCGCACGCTTGTAATCCCCGCGCTTGGGAGGCAGAGACAGGAGGATCGCGCAGGTTCGAAGCCAGCCGCGCGCGCTGGCTTAGGAGACCCTGTTTCCAAATAAAAAAATGTAAAAATAGGTCTGGGAGTGTAGCCCGGAGGTAGAAGGGCTTCCAGAAACCCCAGTACCACCAAAAAAAAAAAAAAAAAAGAAAGAAAGAATTGTTTCAAAGCAAATAAGACCAAGAAATATGTTGGCAGGTCTGTCCCATTGGTCTATTTTTGGACTACAGACCTGAAAGCAAAGTATCTGTTTTTTGGTCAAGGAAAGTTTTGTGGAAAAAGTGAACCCCAACCTGGCCTTGAAACAAGTGATAGTATAACAGAATCTTTTAGGTCATTTAGTACAATCTCTCATTTCTGCTCTTTAATAGCAGAAATGACTTCTTAGTAATGTGTCACAGCTGCTAAAAGATTATCTCAGAAAGAATGATCTAGAAGATATATAGGACAGAATGTGATAAACTGGGGGGAGAGAGTCATCTAGGCCCAACTTTCTCTCCTTCCTTCAAAGCACTAATTTACTGAGATACTGTCACCAGACCCACTACTGAAGATATAAACTATGTTAAGACAAAAACAAAGTTAACAAAAGTCGGGGAACTGGAATGACTACACTTGGAAATATCAATTCAATTTCTAATAACCCAGTCCAGAAACAATGAAGCTTCTTTTACAGTAGTACTTTTGATACCCAGAAATGCATTCTGGACATACTGCTGAAAAATTCAAAAGATTGATCAAATATGGAAGCAAAGGAAGAATTAGAGATTTATCCTGAATAAGGCTAACACCATAGTGAAGCTGGTACATTCTTCATGCTGTAGTTAGTGTATGACTAAAAGATGTTCATTGCAAAAGTATTACCTTCCTCTATTCCATTTTACTATGTCACTTCCCCTTTTTTAAATGAAACACTGCCCAAACTATATACTATGCTAAATGGAAAATATTTCATCCGCCCTTTTAACAAATATGTTGGAAGGAATCCTTGATATACAGTTTCTTTTTTTAAAAATTATTTAAACCAGGCATGGTAATGCACGCTTGTAACCCCAGCATTTGGAAGGCTGAGACAGGAGGACTGTGGTTCGTGTACAGCCTCAACTACTTAGTGAGGTCCTTTGCATCTCATTGAGACTGTTTCCAAATAAAGAACAAAAAAAATTGGGCTGAGGATATAGCATGGAGGTAGAATATCCCTGGGTTCCACCCCCAGTATTGCAATCAATCAATCAATCAATAAATAAATTCTTATCAATTTAATACATTAATAGTGAACTTAGATCAACTCAATATAAATATGCAGCTGGTGATTACACTGTACTAGGGATTAACACAGTAAAGCACAAAGTATTTAATTAGATAAAAGACAATATTATTTAAAATCAAAAAGCAATCCATTCTAATGACCCATCTTCACAGCCCAATTTAATGCATATTTCTATATAGGTTTACACAAAAGCAGACTCTGAAATGCTTAAAAAATTTTATTCTGAATATTTACTATTTTTAATTAAAGGAGACTACTTAGATCAATTTAACCATAAACTCAAGCGTAAATTTAACAATAGGAAGCTGCTAAACTGAGCAGAGGTTCAGTGAAGCTACAAAGTCCATCACTGGGTTGAAGTCTCAAACACACAACCATATGGGTCATTGACTCAAGAAACCTTAATGGTTTTATTAAGGCTTCAAAACAATAACTTGACCAAAGAGATAGTTTCTGTCTGGATTCATTGCCTCTAGGTTCTGATTCTCTTGATAACTTTAACTGGGGAAAGTCATTTATGAAATAGCTCATAAGTACCCAAGAAGGGTGAAACACTGGGGGAACTTAGGTTTCAACCTTTCCATATATATAAACCTGAGGCCATGAAGAGCAAGAAAAAGTTATTTGCCTTTAATGTCTAAAAGAATGATCATTTCAATTTCTGTCAGTAATAGTTTGAGTTGGCTAAAAAATTCTTACCAATAAAATTAAACAATTCTTCAAGAAATAAAATACACCAAATAGCAACATATTATCTTGCTTGTTGATACTAAAAACTTCCAAAGTAAATATAAACATGATTATATATTTTAAATATAAACATTAAAAAAAATTTTTTTTTTTTTTTTTTGCAGTACTGGGGATGGAGCCCAGGGGCATTCTACCTCTGAGCTATGTCCCCAGCCCTATTTTTAATTCTTTATTTTGAAACAGGGTCTCACTGAGCTGGAAAGGACCTAAGTAGCTGAGGCTGGAGCGCGAACCTCTATCCTTCTGTCTCAGCCTCCCAAATGCTGTGATTACAAGCATGTGCAACCATGCCACTCAACATGATGCATTTTTAAAATTCAAACTCTGAATACTATGTTAACCTCAGTAGAGTTGACAATATTGTTATGTTTCATTAAACTAGCTTTCCTGCAGACATGCACACTGTTTACCTTTAGAAAACATATTTATATACAAACTTGCAACTCAGACCACCCCAAATGGTTTCAACTATCATGTCCTTGAATAAGTCAAAGGAAGAAAACAGATAGTGGGTATTAACTAATGTCCTTCCTATTTTTTTGTTTCTCAATCGTTTATATGTTTTAGTGATATATAGCTAGACATGTTGTGACAGACTTCTTAGGTATGCTTAAATAATTTTTTACTGCAAAGAAGGTGTAAAGTTTGTGATTTCAATCCTGGTTCATAACAAAATTAAAATTGATACTTTAAGCATTTAAATTATTTCTGAATAATTTAAAAATAAGGCATACAGGATCCAAGCACCCAAGATCAAGAATTACCCAATTACAGACTTACCTGAAACCCACACATTTAATTTCCAACTTAATGCTTTTTCCACTGAAAAGTTTATCGGTGCATTTAACAACTACTTATTAGGCAAAACTATATGTATAGGGGTTTAAAGCAAAAGCAACAGGGAGAAAATGGACAGGCCCTGCTATCAATGACCAGTAAGTTCACCAGGAGACCAAACAGAATATTATGTTACAAAGTGATGAAGAGACCTTGAGAACTGAAAGCAAAAAGCTGTGCAAGGTCATTTTGGAAGGTAAAGCATGAATCAAGACATAGTAAACTTAGTTTAGTGAATCATTAATACTATCTGCTTTGCATGGAATGATAGTAGGCCCAAACCAGAGGCTGAAGGGCAAAACTATCAGGTTTAGAATTTAACCCGAAGGCAATAGGAAACCTATGAGAAGCAATGTGATCTGATGTGTAATTAAGAAAAGTCACTGTGGATATTGTGTAAAAATGAATGAGAGACACACCAGTAGCACTAGACATCTGGTCCATGTATGAGAAGAGAACCTGAGCTGAATGAAGTATGGCTATAGCCTCTCTTATTTTGGTAGTAATAAGAACTGTATCTCAGTATACATAGCCACATACTGACAAATGATTTAGTATTTCAATCACTGTTAAAAAATCACAGTAAATCCAAATTATGGCACCATACAAATTATATGTAAAAAAAAAAAAGGAAAATTAGCCGGGCGTGGTGGTGCACGCTTGTAATCCCCATGCTTGGGAGGCGGAGACAGGAGGATTGTGCAGGTTCGAAGCCAGCTTTGCTGGCTTAAGAGACCTTATTTCCAAATAAAATATAAAACAGGTCTGGGAGTGTAGCCCGGAGGTAGAAGGGTTCCATCCCCAGTACCACCAAAAAAAAAAAAAAAAAAGGAAAATTAAATGAAAATTTAAATTAAACAACATATTCTGTACCTAATATGCATCCAGTATCTTGCTGGCTGTTATCTGGGACTTGGCACACAAATTGTTTTTCATGGACTGTTATATCCTAAACAGAGAAACATACCCTAGAATAGTTCAGGACAGCTGGGCATGGTGGCACATAACTGTACTCCTAGTACTTGGGAAACTGAGACAGGAGGGTTGCAAATATGAGGTCAGCCTAGACAACTCAGCAAGATTCTGCTTCAAAATTAAAAAGTAAAATAGTCTGGGAATGTAACTCACTGGTAGAAAACCCCTGGGTTCAATCCTCAGTAACACAGGAAAGGGGGGTTGGGAGAGAGAATAGTTCGAGACACACAGTAAGTAGAGCATGCGATACTTGTTGATTGAATACATGGCATTACTGTAAAAGAATCTGTCTTAAAATTGCTAATTCAAAATCAACATATTAGGTAACAACAATATGTCAAGATAATATTTTAGCAGAAAACTGCATTGTAAAATATGTATGTGTTCTAGAAATTTAAAAATTATATATGAAAGGGTTGATGAGACTTAAGACAGAAACTGAAATCATACAGAAAAGTAACGGGAAGGAAATTCAGGATAACTGATAAAGAAGAACATAAAAAGGCATATGCAACAGCAAAACAGCCCAGGTCAACCAAAATGGACTTAAATGGGAAGAGATTGTGAGAAATAGGATGAAGACTGAATTTTTGATCACTGAGACTCTTTAAAGAGAAAGAGGTATTTAGCTTATGTGTTTAAAGAAAAAATCCCCTTGGAAGCTTCTAAATAGGCAGGAATATGGGGATGAAATAATACAATTAACATAAGGAAAGTAGGAAAAATATAAGATTAAGGTAAAAGAGGTTCAAACTAGGAGGATCCAACAAAGATAAAGCTTATTACAGAAGAAAACCAAACTTTGAATGTGAGTGTACATGAAAGATAACACCTGCTAAATAAAACTAAGGATTGTCTAAAAGGTTATTTCAAAAAGTTTTAGCTTTGGAGATCGGTAGAACATTAAAGCAACTGACAAGAAAGTCACACAGCGAAAGACATTCAAGGAAGAGAGCTGACAAGTCTCACACAAGCATCTTGGCTGTATCCTTAGCTTTTCAGAACAGAGAAAACAAGCTTTTACTGGTGTGGTAAGGGTGATCAATCTGTATTAGACTGGCAATAATCAGGCGTCTAAAGCTTTATCAACTAATTCATAATGAAACATAAGCTACCAAAGTAGTTTACATATTCAAGTTTAGCTAAGTGTTCCATCTGATTACTGCTTTAATAATACACTGAAAGCCAAATGAAAAGGAGGCTGTTTGGTGACTAGTGATTTACAGAAGAAAGTAGCAAATATCACTGAAGAATATTTCATTTAGGCAGTGCTGAAGTATGATGAAACATACTAGATACAAAATTCCCCTCTACAATGAAAAAATACTCTCTACCTTAAATAGTTCTAGATAAATATATTCAATTCTGGCTACTTAAACTTTGTCTAAACTTTCAACTGATAAAGCTACTTTCAAACTCATTCTTTAGGAAAAAATGGAACTAAAATTTACCGGACACATAAACACACACACACACACACACACACACACACACACACACACACACACACACACAGTTGATTTGGCTGCAAACAAGTCTAAGGAAAGTCTCAGACTCAATCCTTAACTAAAGTCAAAGTGAAAGGACAAAACTAGTTTCTTACACTTGGTGCTAATTTTGTCAAAACTTTCAAAAATAAACCACCCCTCACAGCCACCTACAATAAAATGTGATAAATGGTATGATAGAGGTCAGTGCCTAGTGTTATGGGAGCACTCCAAGTTAAGGGAGTGATTAAATCTACAAGAAAAAATGGGTTCAGAGATGACATCTGAACTAGTCTGAGAAGGTTAAAATATATCCCACTATTAAAAGAGGAATAGAAGAAAAGTTAAGGGAGATATACATATCCGTATGGCACAGTCTAGAAATAAGGAGATGTTCAAAATGGCTGACTTCATTTTGAGTTGCACATAATTCACTTTTTTGAAAATACCTGAAAATAATTCCTGATCTTAAACCAGAAGTAACCAAATCAAATACACTTTGAAATGACAACTCTTTCCACTACAGTGGGGGGGTGTGTGTGTGTGTGTGTGTGTTAGGAATGTCCCCTGGCAGCAGAGTGCCTGCCTGCCTAGCATGGACAAGGCACTGAGTTCCATCCTCAGTAACACCAAATGAAAAAGAAAAAAGGGGGAGGGGAGTAAAAGCAATGGGAAGTTAGGAGCTGAATTAGATGTCCAGATATCTAGTGAAATAGTCCAACCTAACACTATGAAAGCATGAACTAAACAGATTCAAAAGAAAAAAGAAAAAATATTTTAAGAAAAAAAGCATAAGACTAGTAATTATGCAAGAAAAGTTTAAACAGGTAAGGATAAAATTCAAGTGATTATGTAAAAATAAAAAGGAAGAAATTGTTTATTTCTTTATTTGGAAATTAAGAAGAAGAAAATCTGGTAGTTGCTAAAATGTGTGAGTGTCACTTACAGCCAAATAATTTTCAACAAGAAAAGATTGCCTTTTCAACAAATGGTATTAGGAAAACTGGTTATCCAGTTGTAGAAAAAATGGAACTAAATCCTTACCTCTCACCCTGCACAGGAATCAATTCGAGATGGATCAAAGACCTAGAAATTAGACCAGAGACTTTGAAGCTACTATAGGAGTGTATAGATCAAACATATATGCGTAGGTAGAAACTTCCTCAACAAGACCCCTATAGCTCAGGAAATTAAAACAAGAATAAGTGAGATGGCATTAAAACATTTCTGCTTATCAAAGGAAACCATCAAGAGTCTAAAGAGAGAGCCTACAGCCTAGGAAATCTTGTCCAGCTATCCTTTTAATAGAGGACTAATATCTAGAATATACAAAGAACTTAAGACTTTACACACACACACACACACACACACACACACACACACACACACACACACACTCAAATGGGCAACTGAACCGAATAGACATTTCGCAAAAGAGATACAAATGGCCAATATATGAAAAAATATTGAAATAATTAGCAATCAGGGAGATGCAAATCAAAGATTTCATCTAACCCCAATCAGAATGGCAATCATCAAAAAATCAAAAAACAATAAATGTTGGCGAGGATGTAGAGAAATGGGAACTCTTCTACACTGTTGGTGGGATTGCAGATTAGTTCAGCCACTATGGAGATCATTCTGGAAATTCCTCAGGAAACTGGGAATGTATCCACTATATGATTCAGCTATACCACTCCAGGGTATCTTTCCAAATGGGCTGAAACTAGAGAACTCCAGTAATATATTCATAACCATGTTCACAGCAGCACAGTTCACAATAGCCAAATTATGGAACCAACCTAGGTATCCATCAAAAGATGGATTACAAAATTATGGGAAATACAAACAATCACAAGGGAATTCTACTCAGCAATAAAGAACAAAATTATATCATTTGAAAAAAAATGGAAAGACCTAGAGAACATTATGTTTATTGAGATTAGCCAGTCACAGAACGTAAATGGCCATATGTTTTCTCTGATATAAGAAAGCTAGGGAGTATTGGGATATCAGAAGGACTCTAGAAAATGGAGGAGAAATCTCAGTGGAGGCAAGAAGGTGGTTGAGTAAATGAGAGGAGGAAGAGTGAAGATCAATGAAGAAATTACTACCATCAACTTTGTGTTCATATGTGAAAATACAAATGTCAATTTCAGTACTCTGTATGGGGAAGAGGAGATGGGAAAGGAGTGGGGAGGAGGCACCAAGTACTGTGTGCATGTATATCACTGTCAACATGATTTACATTGTAATGTGAGACTATAATGAACCATAAAAGCATATTAAAAAAAGCATGTGTGCGTGTGTGTGTGTGTGTGTGTGTGTGTGTGTGTGTGTGTAGTATATGTCCTTAAAAGAAAAAGAGAAGAAATCAATATTATCACTTAAGGGTCAGTTAGAAATTAGACCAAGAGCATTCCTGAGACCTTGTCCATCCTATGAAATAGAACCACAAGGAGGCATGGAGATGTAGTAAATTTGAAGTTGAGGTCTTTGCAAGTTTCAAGAACTTGGCCAGGGTAGTGTAAAAAACTATGTCAATATTCTGGATGTCCTGTTTTCTAGTACATAAAGTTATTTTTAAAAACTCATTATAGATTATTTCTCAGATCATCTTCCAAGAACCAAAATGGGCAAACGAGTTGCACTATAAAACGTAGGATAGCTGAAAGTTGTGAAAATTTGGGGAGAAAAAACTCTAAACCCTTAAGAATTGAATAAGTGATTATCAATCAAGCTCAAGTCTGCCTAATTCAGTAACTTGGTACAAAATTAGAGAAAACAATGATCTAGAGTTAGGACCTTGTAAAGGTTATGTGTGGGAACAGAAAAATCCAAGATACTCATGAGGCTAATCAAAAGAGCCAAACAAAGCACCAGCGTGGACAAAGTTTGAGAGATATCCTTGAAAATAACCACACCAAGGTCACGATCTTTAAAGACAGAAAAAAAACTGTGTAACACTAGAATTACCAATGTAATTAACGTGATCGAAAGGTCTGAAAACTTGAAAGATCTGGTAAAATCATACTTATAGAAGATTAAAAGATTCAAGCTGAGTTTTTCAAAGATAGTTACTTCAAGAGTTTCTTTAATAGGACCGAGGACTATTTAGATTTAATTTAAAAAAAAAAACCCTTCTATAAAATGGCAATGCTGGTAAAAGTAGCATAAAAGAATCATGAAGAGACAAGAATTTTTTCCCATAGTCCATGTGTAAGACCCTAAGTGTCTTAGCCTTTTTTATAACATAGCTCTTGTCCTTACAAACGTAGTAGACTGAAAGTAAAATAAGTAAAACAATCAGTAAATAAATAATTAAGGAAGTATGCTAAATGTGAAATAAAAATAACATTATAAATATTTAGTAGCAAAGCAATTAACAAATATAAGATAATCTATTGATATTTAATATAAATTTATTGACTACATCACATAAAATTGCTGATGTTTAACTATCTTGACCTACAATTTTATATATTTCAGCTTAATATTATAAAAATTATATATAAGACATCAACAACCATAACTTGAGCTCAAGATGATGGACTTTCAAACTTGTTTACAAAATTAGTTTAGTTTGCTAGCACTAATGTTTCATAGAAAAAATATTTTTAATTTATTTAAGGTAAAAGTACAATCATAAATTTTTGCTGTTTTCTAACTTGGAAAAGTAAGAAATGTAATATAATCTAAAACTAAAGTAAAAAATAGCATAATTCTTCAACAAAATGCCTAAGTAAATTTTAAATTTCTTAAGGAAGCCACACAATATAGTAGAATGCACAATTTGACATAATCATATTCAAAAATAGCATTTCCACACTTTCTGGTGAGGATGATGATATGAAGTCAGTTATCAGAATTTGATTAAATTTAGCAATACGAGAAGACATTTTCCAAAATACAAGTTGATAAGGCAAATGAAAACTAAAAACAAATATAGTGTAAAGATAGAAAATACTTTTTCACAAGAACAGAGGGTATTTTAATTAAATATATTTCATAAACCATTTTAACATACTGTTGTTAAAATTAATAGCTGTTAATTTTAAAAGTAATTTTTCACATTTACAGTGGATTAAATAAATTATGCAGTATCTCATATAAAATAATACTACAGTCATTAAAATGTTGACAAAGAATGAAATATTTTAAAAGATGCTAACAAGTCACCTCTCTAGCCAAGACATAAATGTTTCATTATATTGCTAAGTAACATTCTTTCTTAACTGCACTAGTATTTACTGATATTGTAGAAAATATTCCTACATGTCTATATTCAAAGAGACTATAAAGCCAAAGGCAATAAATTAAAAGACATATTTGACATTTACAAATCATCTTGTTTGGATCAATCCCTACTTAGTCTTTAATGTTCACTTCCTCTATAAATTCTTCTTTACTTTCCAGTATCTACTAAAAAACATAAGCAAACCTCCAAACTAGCCACTGTCATGCTCAACTGACACCACAAATTTAAAGGTTTCTACCTCACTAAAGTTGTATTCATCTCATTTCTTCAAACCCGCCTCTTCTCCCATGATAGTGCTAACATGGCAGGTTTTCAATATAAATTGAATAAATATTTATTTTTAATGAAATAAATGAATAAAGCATAAATCAGCCCCGTTTTTATTACATTAAAAATGTAATACTGTGTGTCAAGCACTGAGCTTTAGCATAAAGAAAATCTTTCACTTTTAAAGCAAAAGACAATACATTGTACGTCTACATATCTAAGAGGACTAAGTGTATCTGTTTTTATAATTCAAGTTAATGCAATAGCTACTTGTGTTACAAATACTTTTTAAAAGCAAACAAAATTACAACTTGGATAGGTGTTCTAATGAAGTGTCATTAAATTTAAAATAAAAATTTGATCTTTTTTAAAGCCATAGACAAAAGCCAAGAAAATGTGTACCTCTAATATAACTATTAAGTAAATGCCTTCATTGTGAATATTTTAATGCATCAAATTATTAAACACTAGGATCAATGTAGTTTTGTCACTAGCTACAAAGCAACTGGGCCTCATTCCTTATCTACAAAATGACAAGACTTGGCATATGATCTCTAAAATCTCTAGCACATCTTACTATCTAATACTACAATACAATAAATTCATAATAAATCATTGGCATTCACAGATTTAACATTTCCACTTCACCATCAAAAGGCTGTGATATTTAGTTATTGCTAGTGTCAATGAATAATAATTCCTTCTTTGTAAGGATTAAATGAGGTAATATTTATGAGACCTAAAAGGAAATCAGTGCTCCAAATTAATGTAATCAAATAGACTTAGCTCACCACTCAGCCTTCCCACCTCAATTATTGGCTTATTTCCAAGACTTGATCAATTCTCTCTTCTCCCCATCTCCCTTGCTAAAGACTGAACCCCAGGGTACTTTACCACTGGGCTACAGCCCTAGCCCTTCATTAAAAAAAAAAATTTGAGACAGGATCTTATTAAATTGCCCAGGCTAGCCTCAAACTTATGATCCATAAGAAGGCTGTTTCAGCCTCCTAAATACTGGAATTATAGGCATGTACTGCCATACCTGGCTGGAACTTTTATGATCTAAAAATTTTCTTCTTAGTGGCTATCAAGAGAAAGAAGTACTGTGATCATAACCACTTCTTATATGATTGATTAGAAACGCTATAAAATAAATCAAGCACAGAATAAATATTAGTTGAAATCAAAATAGAAAATAGTTTTAATCTTAAAGAACAAAGTTACCTACACTTTGGTGAATGTTTCAAAGCTTAAGTGTCCCTACTAAGTCGAAAACACATTTCATTAGCAATTACTCCTAATTCCAGTTATACACTCTTTTCACTCCAATTTTTTGTCTTAAAGTATATAAGACAGCTATATTCAATATGATACATCTGATCTACCTACCTAAACAAAGTATCTAATAATAAATGAAACAGTAAGGTTTAATTGTTCTAATGTTAATTGAATCTAATAGAGGTAAGTGAACAGGTATCAATTTAAACAGAAGTAAAATTCTTATAATGAATTCACTACTTAATAAAAGCAAACTTTTGAGAAGAGTCATGTTTTTTCTTTTAAGCAACGTTGCATACAGAAACAAATGGTTTTAGTCATGGAACACTTACACATCCCAAGACACCATAAGAATTTGAACCATTTTGTAATCAAGTCACTTATAATCATTGTTAAAAAAAAAATGGCCCAAATCTTCTGAAATGGCAAAAATACTTCAACATTCAAGTTAATGAAGTTTGAGCTTTGGCGGAACTGCTCCGATAAGACTTTTTCTTTAGAAAGCAGGAAACTAATGGCACTGCTTTTTGTAAGTAGACCAACACATTAGGGCAAACAGTGGCAATCGCCAGGTAAAGGATAACAACAATCAACTAAGTACTATGTAAAAGGCAGGCGCAGATAACTATACATACGTAATTTGGAATAGTATTTCAAAAAGTCTCTAATTACTTATCACAAACATAAAAGTTTAAGCTTATTTTAAAAATAAAGCAGGCCTAGGTACACAGCTCAGTGGTAGAACACTTGCCTACCCCAATCTCTGGGTTTGATCCCAGCACCATATTTTAAAAAATATATATAAACATCCATATATAGTGTCAAGTATTTGTGGCATCAACTGTTGACTCTAACCATATATTTGTAAAATGGAGCAGAATAACTTGAAACTACTTAATATGCCATTTCTACTCGTGGACAAATCTTTTCTCTTTCCAGTGCCTATTCACATTAATCACATTTCTTTACAATCCAACCTCTCTACTTTCAAGAATTTACTGCAAAAAAATCTTTCAATATCATCTCTTTAATTCCCCATTGAAAGATATCTGGGATAAATAAGTAAGTAAATAGCTGATGATTATAAAAAAGTAACATGGAAATTTACTTTGAAAATTCTCCCAACTCTATCTGCTACATTAGGGAAGGAAGGCACTCTACAAGACTATATTCTTCTTCCTTGCAACTTAAAGAGAACAAAGTTTTAGTTGCAACAGTAAGTAGTTCAAGTTGAAAGAGAGAAACCCATCCTTATAGCCCTCTGCAAAAGAAATGGGTAATTATGAGAGTCTAGGAACAAGTATACCATATTAAATACTTAAATTAAGAAATCTCAGTTCCTAACAGTTCCTCATCCCCGATTTCTCTTAATAGCTCCTCACCTTATCAATAATACTAGAAATTCACCCCCAAACTAAGAGGAAATAATACTCCAGTGTGAAAATATTCCTCAACTGGAAGCAATGAGGAGAGCGGGAGATGAAGTAATCTTAATTTTGATTTATTGCAGAGGTGACAGACGTGTTTGGCACATGAATTAGCAATCATTATGCTATGCCTACAAATAACTACTACTTTCTCTAATACCATATACGATGTTATATTAGATACTAAGTAGGCTTGGGGAAGATTTTCTAGGAATATCACCATGAATTATAATAATACTTCTAAAGGAAAATGGTTTTAAATTTCAAACACTGGATTCAACTTTTGAAAGTCAATCCTCTTTTAAGGTGAAATTTATCAAAGATAATAATCATACTGGCTAAACAGCACAGTTTCCAAGATGACTGGGATAGAATCAAATTCTAATGCCAGTAGCTGTATAATTTTGTTTGTGCCTCCATTTCTACATTTTTAAAATGAAGGTGAAAAATAAATAAAAAATACACGATTTAGCTATTTCTTAAGAATTTAAAAAGTTTAAAATAGAGTTTAGAGCAATATCTGGTAAGTATTAATTGCTAAATAAATGTAGCTATTATTGTTATGGAGGACATGTAAATTTCAATTTCTTATCCATCTTTAGTGCTTCTAATTTAAAATTTGAGTTCAACTTTCCTTGTGAAATCCTTCTTGAATTCCATACAAATTGATTATTTCTTCATGTCCATTATATACATTCAACTAATGTACATCAACAATATTCACAAATTCACATATTCAAAATCACAGAATCTTCAATTGAACTATAAAGGTTACCTGGTTCTAATTCCAATTTCAATGCTATACATATATTTTGCTTTACGATCATTCTTAGAAATTCCCACATACAAGCAGATTGATTTTCATCTTGATTAAATATTACTAAAATTCTAATCAGATATTAAGATTCTTAGTCTCAATATCAATGTGGCAAAAGTTGAAATTGTTTCAGGTTTCTAAATCTAAATAGTTTATGGCCAAAATGCAAAAGCTATCTAATCTACCTTAACAACAGAATTAGTACATTTTATGTAAGTAAAAGATAGGAATGTAAGTTAAGATATTTTAGGTGAGATATATGCTCTAAGCATTGTATCAACAACACAAAAGACTAAAAATATGTGGCATATTCTAGACCTAATAAGTGATTATTGCAAGGCAGGATGATACAAATATACAGCAGTCAATGACTTGCATATATGCCCTTAATGAAGAATTTAAAATACAAACATTGTATGAAAAATTTAAATAATTAAACACTTAGATATAAATAACAAAATAGGTAAAAGATGTATATGAGGGAAACTATCAGACTAAGGTGACTAAAACTAAAGAATTAAATTACTGGAGAGCTATTTCATGTTAACAGACAGGAAGATTCAATACTGTCAAGATATAAGTACTTCTCAACTTGGTCTACATATTCAATTAAGTCCTAATCAAAATCTTGGAAATTTCATGAATATCAAAAAACTGATTCCAAAGTTTATAAGAAAAGGCAAAAGACCCAGAATAGACGCATAATAAAGTCACAGATCTTACATTCCTTATCCCCCCCCCAAAAACTGACTCAAATGGAATCAGAGACTTAAATGTAAAACAAAAAAAAATAGGAGATCTACAAGGTAACATACAAGAAAATTTAGATGACCTTGGGTATGGCATTGACTTTTTAGATATAACACAAAAGGTATGAAACATTTAAAAAATAGTTGATAAGCTAGGCTTGATTACAATTAAAACTTTGTTCTATGAAAGATAATATCAAGCAAATAAGAAGATAACCCACAGACTAGGAGTAAATATTTGAAAAAGACATATCTGATAAAAACTACTAATCCAAAATATACGATCAATTTCTAAAGTTCAACAATAAGAAAGCAAACAACAACATAAAATGGGCCAAGGAAAATAATAGGTACCTCACCAAAGATATACAGATGGCAAATAGGTATATGAAAAGATGTTCCACATTACAAAAACTAAAATGGTAAGATACTACTATATACATATCAGATAGCCAAAATCCAGAATACTGACAATACCAAATGCTGACAATTTGGAGCAACAAAAGTCCTCATTCCATGCTAATGAAAAGGCAAAATGTTAAACTTCCCTTGGAAGACAATTTGTCATTTTCTTAAAAATCAAAACATATTCTCACCATACAATTCAGCAACTGCACTTGTTATTTACCCAAAGAAGTTGAAAACATGTCCACATAAAAATCTGTACATAGATATTATAGCAGCTTTACTAATGACTGCCAAAACTTGAAAACAATCAATAGGTAAATAAACTATAGTACATCCAGAAAAAAATATTATTCAGAAGTACAAAGAAATAAGCTACAGGGCTGAATATATATAGCTCAGTGGTGTAATGCTTACCAAGACATGCAAGGTCCCGGCCTGGGATGACTCCCCAGCACCACAAAAAAAAAAAAAGGAAGAAATGAGCTATTAAGTCATGAAAAGACAAGGAAAAACATTAAATGTACATTACTAAGTGAAAGAAGCCAATATTGTAAGACTAAGTGAATTTTGAAAAAGGCAGAACCATGAAGACAATAAAAAAAAGATTAATGGTTGAGAGGTTGGAAAGGAGGAAGGATGAGCAGGTGAAACACAAAAGACTTAGGAGAGTGAAAATAATTTAATACTATAATGTCAGATACATATTATTTTACATTGTCTATACCTATAAAACACTTAACATTAAGAATAAACCACAGTATATGCCAGGAGTGGTGGCACACACTTGTAATCCCCACACTTGGGAGGCGGAGAGAGGAAGATCCCGCAGGTTCGAAGCCAGCCGCGCTGGCTTAAGAGACCCTGTTTCCAAATAAAAATTTAAAATAGGTCTGGGAGTGTAGCCCGGAAGTAGAAGGGCTTCCAGGAACCCCAGTACCACAAAAAAATAAAAAATAAAAAGAATAAATCCCAGTATAAACTATGGGCTTTCGATAATTTTGATGTGTCAATGTAGGTTTATCAACCATAAGAAATGTACTACTCTGGTGAGGGATGTTGATAATTGGAAAGCTTAGCACTTGGGAACAGAGGAAATCTATGCATCTTCCACTAAATTTTCCTATGACCTAAACCTGCTCTTAAAAAAAAAAATGCTTTTAAAAATTTAAAATATGTTGCACAAAAATCAAAACTATTAAATACAATGGCATATTACCTATTACAGGTTTTCTGAAAAATACATTTCTATTACCTTCTATTTACTGAAAAAGTGACAACAAATAAATTAAAAAAATATGTGCCATGTAACTGTTTTCAAGATACACTACAATAATTTTTGGGGTGTAGTTAGTAAATGTGTACTCACAGGTACCAGGTACTTTGGTTATATAGATGAAACACAAACACAAACACACACACACACACACACACACACACACACACACACACACACACTCAAATTACCTCCTCATTCAGCCTTCCCTAAATTCCCTCCCTAAAACAGCCACAATAATAATTTTCTACTCTCTTATTCTATTTTACCTTTGTTGCATTTGCCATGACAGACACTGGCCTCTCCCAATAAAACATTTAAGCTCCAGTTGGGAGTGGTGGTGCATTCCTCTAATCCCAGTACTTGGGAGGCTGAGACAGGAGGATCTCAGGTTCAAGGCCAACCTCAGCACTTAGCAAGACAAGACCCTTAGCAATTTAGCAAGACTCTGTTTAAAAATAAAAATGAAAACAAATAATGAAAAGAGCTGGGAACATAGCTCAATGGCAGAGCATCCAAATCTCTGCTACTAGTGTTAAACACAATAATCTGCCCAGATACCATCCTTCAAACTGCAGGTATCAGTGCAAAAGAATTTTCCAATATCTTCGTCAAAAGTTTCTTCTGCCTATATTTTCTTCTAAGGATGATTTAAGAATAACTAGTTTCAGGTGTAAAACTTTCAAACTCATTAAAAATAAGATTCTGAAGCTTCACCCCTCAATAATAAGGCCAAGATAACCATTTTAATCAAGCACCATTGGTGATTCCTATGAAAACTTAAGTCTGAAAAACAAAATCTTAACACTTTTCAAAATTCAGTAGACATCACTAACTACATGAAGTCCCTAAGTTAGAATTAATTTTTTGCTTCTACACTAGTTGAGCTTGTTATGAGTACTTCTCTTATTTTTACCACATTATCTCTTCCCAATATTCCTCCTCACTTTCCAAAAAGATTCATTAACTTTTACTATGGCAGAAGCTTACCACCTTCTTTTCACCTCCCAACAGACTCAACTTCAATGGTAAGTTATCATAGGACACTACATACATAAAACATGTCATGAAATACCTGCAATTCCAGCAGCTAGCTCTCTATCTCATGTTCTCCCTCAAATTAGCATGACAGAAAGACTTCCATTTGATTCAAGTTGGCATGTACTTCTCAAAAAGTACAACAGAACAAATGTTTTTATTCACTCAGTAAATTTCCTGTAGGGTATTTTCACAAGAACTTGAAAGCATAAAAATTGAGGGTAAACTCAGTATTTTCAGTCTGGATCACAATCCTATTGTTAATTGCTCAGAATATGAGAACCTTATTACATGAACAGATATTTATGAGTGTTTTTCTACAGAATGTATCAGGGAATGAGAACAGAATGACTTTATAACTGATTAAAATAAAAATAAAACCAAAATGTCCCAAGAGTTGCTTTCCATTCTGAAGCAACTTAAATACAACTATATCTGTATTTAAGACAACAGTGAAATACTTGGCCAAACCTAAAGAGAAAGATTCCAGTTATTACCTACATCAAGTATTTTAAATAAAAGAAATCAAGCTAAAGGAAAAACCTGGAAATCGAACTAAATTTTATATAATCATAAACATGTACCTATTTTGAAAAAGTCCTGAGTTAATCACAGAATCATATATGTAAGAATCAGAAGATATTCTAATCCCCATCAAGTTCTACCTATTCTATTTGGGAAGAATTTGGAACTCTTATCAAAGTTGAATGACCTTACCAAATTCATGTAAGTAATAATGGGCAGAATCTGGATTTTCTGAGTTCATGTCTAGTGTTCTTTTCATTATTTCTTGGTACAAGCAACGTTAAAGTTGTCAATCCAACTAGGCAGAATCCTAAATAATTTCATTCCATGTTCACTTTAAAGGCTAAACTCTTTCTTTTGAAGGATTCCAAATATTGACTATATCTACATATGCAGACATTATAAATTTTACACCTGGGGAAAATAAATCTCAGTCAAGTAATTAACTCAGAAATATATACAATATCAGAATGAAGAAAGCCAACTATTTGATCCTTGGTAGTTCTTAAGAAACATAATAAGAATTATCATGAGATTACATTATTTTAAAACATAACCACCTCTTTTGAGCTGGCAGAAGAGTTCCACTTCCAGTACTCCAAAATACAAGGAACAAGTTCACAATTCAAGTTCATAAGTGACTATGATGAATTTAAGAATTTAATTACATTCTTTCTTCAACATTTTAGAGCAAGAAGTCCAAACTTGACCTTATGTTTAAGAAGCTGAAATCTGAGTTTGAGTATAGATCATTACTTCACGTAAATCGCTGCCAATCTCTGGATCTAATAATCTTCCTTTCTTAAAATTTGAGGGGCTAGAGTGTCTGATTAGGCTTTGGTACCTACCAATTCCTTCTTTTTGTCTAATTTTACTGATAGGAAAAGGAACTCTAAAGAGATACAAGCCATACTACTCATGAGGATTAAACTATATAAAGATAATACTCAAAGAGACACAGGTTATCTGGTAGAGTGCACCAGGAACTACACTATTTTGAAGGTTTCTGTTTTACACTCAGTTCAGTTTCTAAGTCATTCAAAAGTTAGTCATCATTCACAATAGCTGGACTGAACTAGCAATATTTGGCCCTGAAGAAAAGGATGGCTAACTGAAGCTGAATTTCAAGACAGAAGCTTCTGCAGACGAGAGTTTGAAATCTTTCATATAGTTAAGTATCAGACAATTCTTAACTTAACCATAGCCCTGTGATCCTGAAAACAACAAAGGTTAAAAATCATCCTATCTTTTTTGTGTTCCAGAAAATGTCTTAATTCAAAGAATCACCATATCACACAACTTAGACTCACGGTTGTTCACCTACCACACTAATATAAAGGCCAGACCTAGAACCTTCAAATTCCCATACTTGGTTTCATAAGTAACTTGCTAAATTGCTTGTCACCATAGATTAAAAGGAACCAAAAGCTTATTAACCAAACTTTGACTCAGATTCTCTTCTTACAGGTCCCTGAACTTTTGCTTACCCTCAGCCTGAAACAACACACAAACCATTGCCAACAGCTCCTCCTCAGAATAGGATGGCCTCAGAGTAAAACATTCTGATTGTTGTCCATCACACCACTCTTTCATTCCACTTCTCTAAATGTATTTTTCATTTTTAGCCTTATATATCCCTCCCTATAAAATCCATTTTGTCTATCCTTTGAGGTGCTTGAAGATCCTATGATTAGGGCATTCTCTCTACTGCAGTTCTTCCTCCATATTTTTTTGATCCTCCTTTCGAAAAAAATGTTTTTACTAAATCTGTATTTTAAAGTTTGACATTCTTTCACGTTCTAGTGGATGCGTTTGAAAGATACCCCCCTTTTTAAATGACAAGTGTTGCTCTTCTCCAACAAGGGGACCCACTGTGCTCACTTGGAGAGACTGAAGGTATTTCTAAGATCTTAAGTTCCTGGCCACTGTCCAGCAGCTGAAAAAGGCGGCGGGTAGGAGGTGATGATCTGGACAAGGTCAATTCTGGGTCCACCTGGCGCCAGAGGCCTCACACAGCGAATGAACCCCCAACAGGCAGGCTTCTTACTCTATACTCCCTGGCAGATCCGCCCCCACCCCCCGCCCCGCGAGTCCCAAGGCTGCTCAGGCCGGTGGTGGCTTCCTGGAGAGCCCAGACCCTCCTGGGCAGGTAGTAGGTTCTGCCAGCGGCTCCTCCGGCGTTTCCATCCTGAAGAAGGCATTCGGCCGGCTCCTCTCAAGACTGACCTCCCGCCCTTTCTTTCCCACTGGTGTCACTCCTGCCCTCACAGAAGGACTCACCATGGCTCCAAAGCGAGGTCGTTAACCCAACGCCCGGGAGTCTCCCGGACCGGCCCAGTTCGCCCCTCCCGGTGCCGCGGAAGAGAACCTCTCGAAACCGCGAGGGAGAAAAGGTCTTCCGGCTCTGCCGGAAGTCCTGCCGCGGAACCGGAAGTCCCGCCCTCCCGGACGCCGACGACCCCACGCCACGCAGAGGTGAGGCTACGCAGGACGTCCTCTAAGCCACTTCCGCGCACTAGGTTAGGGGCCGGGGGCGGCGCTGACCTTGAGCGCGCTGGGGGCGCAGACGCAGCGCAGGTAGGTGGGCGGGCTACGCCGGGAGCCGGGGTGGGTGGCGAGCTTTTGGCTTGGGATCGTCCTTGTTCTGGCTGGTGAGGGGGATGCGAGTTAATGGCTGCGTGAGAGTCGACCCCAGACCCAGCAGACTTAGGATAAAGACCCTGGGCTGCGTTTATGCCGAGACCACGCCGAAATCGCCCCGGCTTAGCCAACGCCTTTTATCGTCTACCCTTCCGTTTTCCTGACTCGGGTCTACTTGGAGTCTCTCCATCGTTTCTGTCCCTTACCTTAAAGTGTCCTCCAGCTCTACTCTCTCTCAGGTCAATGGAATCTGATCGTGCGAAGTTTCTTCACAATTCAGACACCAGCTGAAGCCAGAAGGACATCTACAAAGAACTGAGAGCCCAGAGAGAAAAGTCTACCTGCCTAAAACGTTCCAATATGAGCGGTTCTTTTGGGCCAAAATAAATAAATAATAAAGTAGAAAGAAATTAAATTTTCCACAATCAACACTTGTTGCCTTTCTGTTGTGTTCTAATGAAGCATAGCTCTGGAGGCAGGCTTGAAATAGGTATACAGAATACCTTCACAATTTGGGAGTCCTAACTTAAGTCCTAGTTACCCAATTTAATCTATGAGATCTGTTTTGGCCAGTGTCAGATTTCCTCATGAAGTTGGAACTGGGGCGGGAAGCTAAGATGCTTCAAAAAAAGTTAACAAGATTGAGCGGGCAGAGGTGGCTGTGAATGTTGAGTTTCATTCTTCTTATCGTACCTGAAGGGAATGATATTTAAACAAAAAAGGCCTAAAGACCCTGGGAATCAGGGTGTTGTAACCTAGCGAGCGAGAATAACTGTCCATAGCCAATTATTAGTCCATCAAGCCACACTTTATTACAGGTTCAAACCTGGACCCAAGCGCATGTACAAGTGGCAAAGGCTCAGATTGCCCTTTGGGTAGGATTTTTATACATCTTTTAAGTCTGTTACATCATTGATGACGCTTTTTGAATTTACAGCTTCCATCCAATAAGGTAACTTGGACAGACGTTTTTGGGATAATAGGGTAGGGTTAGGGGGTATCTACTATTTTTTGCAAAGTCATCCTTATTACATCAGCCTTGACTTCTAACATTTACCACTCTATACCTTAAAGCAGTTACACAAAGAACACAGATGTTCTGGAAGATAACAGGGTCACAAGAGAGAAGGTCACTTGAGAGAGGGTCTCTTATCTAAGGTATGCAACCGGTTGGGCAGATGCTCTCATATAGGGCGGATGCCCTTAGCTTTTCCAGGAATTCTCCTGTAAGCCTTTTCCGGCTTAGATGCCTGCCTGAGACTTATAATTATTACACACAATATTATTGATCTTACTAATGATTATAACAAATTTTGTATTAGCAAAACTTAAACTAAGCCTTAATACCTAACTTAAAACAAAACACTTAAAAAGCAAGGCACAACAAGGGTTCTGAACAACCTAAAATAAGTATGTATGGGGTAGTTGCTTTCTATTAGAAAAACAGTATAGAACCTGGATTTGTGAGTTTTTTTTTTTTTTTTTTTTTTTTTACTTTAAGTTTTGTAGGGGAAGGAGGATAAATACTGATAATTAGAGAATATATAGAAATCATAAATGTTAGCCAGGCATGGTGGCGCACAATTGAAATCCGAGCATCTGGAAGGCTGAGACAGGAGGATTGCAGTTCGAAGACAGCTTCAGCTGCTACTTAGGCACTTTGCAACTCAGTGAGACCCTGTTTCAAATTCAAGAATAAAAAATAGGGCTGTGGTTATGTGTAGCTTGGAGGTAGAATGCCCCTGGGTTCCATCCCCAATAAAACACACACACACACACACACACACACACACACACACACACACTAAATATTGACAGAAACAGCTGAAAGTGGGGTGGAGCTGAGGAATACTTTGTGAAACATATCCTGCTGAGAATCAATCCAGAACTTCCCAGAGGGTTTGGCTTCTGCTGTGTAGGGACAAGGTTGTAAATAGACAAGCCCCAGGGCATCTGCAGATGGTTAAGTGTGGTAGAGAGGGATTTGAGTTGTCTGCTTCTGTATCCTCAAGCAAGTGTTATCCTTGAGGAAGAAATGGTGGAGAAGCAAAGTGGCTAGCAGCCTGTCAGTAACAACAGTCTTGTGAAGTCTTACTCTTTCATTACTGACACTGTGGTTCTTACATCTGTCCTAAACCTGGCAGCCTCATTTAGGTTCACAGAGCATCTCCTTCTATATGACAGTAAGACTGGAATTTTTTATCCGTATAGAATTCATTCCTTCCAGAGTAAAACCAAGAAAAGAAATCAGAGTCAGTTTTTGTTATCTGCTTATGATTTTCAAATAGAATAGGGTTCTATATTCCTTACTTGGTATATGGCATATTCATATACCAGAGAACTGGGATCTTGTTTTTGTTTTGCTTTGCCATTCTCCCCTTAAGAAATAGCATATAAGTTAAGGTTGTAGATAAAAGTCTTTTCAGTTAAATTGCCCTTAATATTCTTAATGGATAAAAAATGTTAATTGTAAAAATAGTAACAATCTGATGTGTAACAATAAGATTGATCATATTCGGCCATATATGCTTAGTAAAATGCTATCTTTTTTAAAAATTCCATTTGACTAGAGTCTAATAATGGAAAATGCTTATTTTCTATGTTAAAAAAGCGTTTTATGGACTGTATATGTGCTTTCAAAAAAATCCATATATTGAAACACCAAACCACAATAACATGGTATTGGTAGGGAGGGCCTACAGGTCATCACGATGGAGCCCTTACGTTATGATTAGTGCCTTTATAAGAAGAGACACGAGAGTGCTTGTTTTCCTTCTTTATCATGTGAGGATAAAGCAAATACACAGTCATTTGCAAACCAACACTGAGCCCACTCTAGAAGCCAACCATCCTGGCATCCCAATCTCTGACTTACCAGGCTACAAAACTGTGAGAAATACATTTCTATGGGTTTCTTAAAAGTCACCCAGTTTATGGGAGGTAAAAAGCAGGGTACAAAAATTGTGCACAGGGTGATTGCTTTAACTACAAAAAAAAATCCTAAATACAAAGTAAAAATATATCAAAATGCTTATCAAAACTATCAAAATATAGGCCGGGCGTGGTGGCGCACGCTTGTAATCCCCGCACTTGGGAGGCAGAGACAGGAGGATTGCG
The DNA here is from genome assembly GCF_963383645.1 of Muscardinus avellanarius. NCBI lineage: Eukaryota > Metazoa > Chordata > Mammalia > Rodentia > Gliridae > Muscardinus > Muscardinus avellanarius. The sequence continues at coordinate 74,554,066 of NC_137786.1, forward strand.
CAGGTTCGAAGCCAGCCACGCGCTGGCTTAGGAGACCCTGTTTCCAAATAAAAATGTGAAAATAGGTATGGGAGTGTAGCCCGGAGGTAGAAGGGCTTCCAGGAACCCCAGTACCACCAAAAAAAAAAAAAAAATCAAAATATATATAGTTTATAATATCGGGTAATTTATGTCTCTTGTTTTCAAGATTACGATTTTTAACATCCACATATATTGCTGTCATCTTTCTAGTTCAGCGAAAAATTTCTGCAAAAGTATATTGCAGAGCTTTTAATAATTCAGTAGCCTTCCTCTGAATCTTTTCTTTATTTCCATGTTGTTTGCCACAGTTGTTTCCAGAACTCTATATCACACATCTGAATAATTAGTGAAATAGCCCCTACAATTTTTTCATAAATTCTACAGGGCATATTTTCAAGGACCACTAGCACATATAATAAATCTTGATATCACTTGATGTTTTTGATACCAGAAAAGTTTAAAGAGCAACCACAACCAAGAGCAATAAACAAGCACACCATAAGAAAAGTATCTACCTGTTTGAAACCTAAGTTAGATTTATTCATTCATTAAGTTTATCAACTGTATACCAACCACTGTTCTACACTTTGAGGAAACCAAAGTAAATAAAGTAGACATAGTCCTTAATATCAGGTAATTTATGTCTTAATCCTAATAGGCCATAGATGAATAAAGAAGGAAAATATAAGATAGTGACAAGTATTAGTCTGGTAATTAAAGTAGATGATTATTTTATTTTAATATACTTTTATTGGTGTAGTATAGTCTCAAATTTTAGGTTACTAAATTTAGAAAAGTTTCTATGACAAGAGAACCCTGCTTTGCAAAAACTGGGGAAACCACTGCTTACAAAAGGGATAGCAGTGCAAAACCCAAAGGCATGAACTACCTTGGAATATTTCAGGAGACAAGAGGTATGTGTGGTTGGAGCATTGTGACTAAGAGAAGAGTAACTTTGGAGGGATAGGGAAGGACTGGATAGTGCTAGCTTTGAATGGCAAAAAATGTTAAGAAAATACCCGTTGAAACATTTAACTACTATCTTTTTAGTTGTCTATTAAGCATTTTACTTTGGTTCTGTTTTATTTTTCAAGTTATATACACAATATATCAATCTGATCTTTTATCTCCTCAAACATATTAGTCATGATTATTTTTTAAACTATGTCTAAAAACTATGAGCTGGCTATTATCTGAAGCTTCTTTTATTTCTTTGTTATGATTTATTATATCTATTATATCTTTTATATTGTTCAAATATTTATAAAATTTTGTTATTCTCTGTTATGTTATTTTTATTGAATTGTATTGAAGAAATTATACTTTGAGGTCTTTATCAAGATATTTTCTATAGCAAGCATTTATGACTGTGACAGGAGTTTTAGATACACATAATGTAAGATCATCTTAATCTAGTGAGTGACTGAGACGATTAGAATCTAGGTAGGTCTATTTTCAGTTTATAATTTTCTCAGAGAGTAGACCTTTGCATAAATCTATAATGTCTGGGATATGCTGCAGAATAATAGGACCTGGTGAAAGTGGGCAATATTATAATAGGAGCAAAATTTGTTATGAGTCAATAATTGTTGAACCTGCATAATAGGTAAGTGGAGAATTATTCTGTTTGTATACTTTTAAATACATTTTAACATTTTCCAAAAAATATGGGAAATGTAAAACATATTACTATCAAAAGAATTAATATTCAGATGGTGTAAAGAACACAGTTCAATAAGAAGAAAGATAGTGCTCTCCACCCCACCCTCAAACAGGTAATTCATAAAGAAGAAAACTGGAAGCAATACCCAATGACAAGGAAATACCATTCTACACCTACCAGACAAGCAAGAACCTAAAAGTCTAGCAGTATCTCCAGAATACGTATTCATTGCTGGTAGGAATAAAAATTGAGAATTTAGAAAACAATTTGGGACTATCTAATAAACTTGAAAATGCAAGTCTTCTATGGCCCAGAGCATGATGTATACCAGGAGATATGAACAATAAAATTTATAGCTGTATTATTTATAATCATAAAAATTGGAAACAACCCCACTGTCCATCATCAATAAAGTAGTTAACATTGTATATAACCATACAATAGAATACAGCAAGTAGAAAAACAAAATCACAAGTCTGTAGACTTGGATTAATCTCATTTAAAAACTTGAGAGCAAAACACAAATTTATGAAAGAATATTGTAGTAGAAGTTCATTTACACAAACTTAAGAACCAATAAAAATAATATCTTTAAGGACACGAACATAAGATATAAATCTATAAATTAAGGCAAAAAATGATAAGCATAAAACTCAAGATAGTGATTTTCTCTAGCTACAGAGGGAAGAACATAAAATAAGAGTTATGCAAAGAACTTAAAAGTATGGTTATTATGTATTTTGGTTGCACTGCACAGTCCTGCTTTGCCTGATACAATCCTAGTTTGCCTATTTCCTGGTATTATGAATATTAGCGCTCCCTTTCTGAAAATTGATATAGTTTGGATAATAAATTATGTGTTAATTTGTAAAGCAACATTTTCCCTTTTAAACTGGGTAGGGGGCATATGAATTTTCATTGTATTTTTCTGTACATTCATTATGTATATGTGTATATATATAATTAATACTTTCTTGAAACTAGTCAACATTTAAAAATATAGTTTTAGATTTTAACCAATGGCAATACAGCTTTTAAAAATTTTTATGTAAGCCAGGCATGGTGGTGAATGCTTGAAATCTTAATTCTTGGGAAGCTGAGACAAAGGGATCAGAGTTTCAAAGCCAGACTCACTACATAGAAAGGCTCTGTTTCCAAATAAAGAAATAAAATTGGGCTGGGAGTGAAGCTTAAAGGTAGAATGCTTCTAGGTTCAGTCTGGGTGGGGGGTGGATTTATGTAGGACAAAAACAAAGAGGATTTTAATGAAACCCTTCGACTCGATGGATGTGGGAAATAAATAACATAATATGTGTCTCGTGTTATGTTAAGCTCTTTGTAGATATTATATCATCATCATTGGAAGACTTTTTTTTCTTTTTTTGTGGTACTAAGGATGGAACCCAGGGGCATTCAACCTCCAAGCTACACCCTCAGCCCTATTTTTTATTCCTTTTAATGTTTGAAACAGGGTCTCACTGAGTTGTGAAGGGCCTCACTAAGTAGTCTGAGAACCACGATCCTCCTGTCTCTGCCTCCCAAATGCTGGGATTATAAGATGCGCCACCATGGCTGGCTCATTGGAAGACTTTTAAGCAGGTATTATTTATACTTTACACATGAAGAATCTGAGTCGCAAAGTAATATATATAACTTAGCCAAGATCATAGCATATATGGCAGTGCAGAGTTTGAAACCAAGCAAGATAATACCAGATGACCTACTCTTAAACACAATGCCAGAGTGTATAATAGACATTTTTAGCGTATTTTTATGCCATGGATCTCTTTGGCAGTCTGGTGAAGTCTACAGAGTCCTCTTCAGAATAATGTTTTTCAGTGCATAAAATGTAATGCATAGTATTATAAATAAAACCCAATCCTAATAGAATACAGTAGTCAAATGCGTACTATCCATATGCTTTTTATTAATGTTTTGAATAAAAACTAGCAGATGGTGTAAAATATCTAATTTTGGAATAATAAACACCAACCATATATTGAGATATTTATAACTAGTAATACAATAGGAAAATATTTGTATTTTTATAGGTGAAAAAGTAACTTGTACTTCTAATATCACTGGTGTATTGTCTTATGTTCACAATTAAAATATTAAACTTAGAAGTTGACAAAGGTAAATCAGGGATGTAACTTGATGGAGAACACTTGCCTAGCATTCATGAATCCCTGGGTTTGATCCCCAGCACCACACACTCAAATCTACCATAAATTAAAGTGTGTTTTTTCCTACTAAATCCATGGCCCTCTGTTTTATTATCTTAATATGTTGACTTTGTGACATTTTACATCAGAGAGGTCATGTTTCCAATCCCACCTCCCACTTGTCTGGTTTGAAATTACACTGAAAAAAATGTGATATACCAAAAAAAGCTTATTAGAAGTAAAAATATTTCTCCATGTGGTGAGGGATGAGAAATGGGAATATATTAGAATAATTAGATGTACATATGGGCAATGGGAAGCATGGAACTGCTTTAATGTTTATGCAAGTGCTTTAAAACTGGTTCTAAACATGTACTGCCACATGCAGTTCTTCATGAAAGAATTCATTACTGATAGCACAGTGCCTTACCTCATATACTATTTGTCAATACCTATAGCAATGCAACAATCAAAGAAAAAAATCAAATAGCTGTACATATTTTAAAAGTTTCATTGCCTAAAATCAAAACATCTGAAGTTTCTTACTTGCCTTTCTCATGACTTAACATCCCAGCAGAGCAACCGCAGAACCTGATTCTGACCAACAAGGAGGAATTGCTTGGCTAATTGAAAGTGACAGAAACCTTGGGAGAAAACAACAACATACCAAGGATAATTATAAGAAAGTAACATGGGCCTGAAAGGATAGTGTCAAGAAACCTCAAGCCCCCAAATGAGGTGAGACTTACAAAAAATGCTAAGAAAGGGCAAATAATAGACCTTTTAAGATTCTGCTCAGAGCCAGAAGATGATCAGGGAAGAGAAAAACACACTTGCAGCTTCTAATATAAGGTTAGAGAGAAAGCAGAACTCCCTAACTACTATTTTGCCTGATTCTCTACAAAGGAAACTTGAGAAGTTGACAGTAAAAGAATGTGTTTGTGGGGTCAGGTAAACCTGAGTTTAATTCTCTGTTTAAACACTATTAAACAAAATTTTATGGGAGGCCATTGTTTTGCACTGGGCTTCAATACTAGGCCCAACAGAACACATCAAAATGGAATCACTTGTACTAACATTCCACATCACCAAACTGAAATTAAGTTGTTTATCTAACTTGAGAAATCAAGAGAGAGAAAGAAAACGGCCACTCCCCAAATTACCTAGTTTTAGCTGGTACGGGAAGGGAGTCCACTCTCTTTAACCCTAACAGGAAAGTGACTTTGAGATGACCTATCTGCTGCTTATTCTTTATTTCTGCTTTCTTCAGCATATTCTGCAGTAAAGACCACCTTCTCAGCTCAAGTCACTGGAACACCTATCCCATATGATGAAATTAAATGCTCCCCCAAATCTAGAATCATAATAAAAACCAATTTGATCTTTAAAATAAACTTGTTGAGATTTTGTCTTTTGGTGACATTAGTTATTAGGTTTCCTTTTCTCATCTGTAAAGTAGAGATAATCACGTTTCTCATAGGATTGGTCTGAGCAATGAAAGTAACACATTCAATACACTGAATCAAGCTCACAGTAGCAACTCAGTCAATAGTAGCAACTTATATTATTTCAAGAATTTTGTAAATATTGACAGCAATACCATTTTCAGTTGAGAGGGGGAATTGTGTAAGTACCTAACAATTTGAATCACCATTATATTATTTATGACTGGTTATCCCAGGATTTGGAGAGAAAAGTACAAATGAGATATGAGAGCAATAATCTATATTTGAGGAGGTGTAGGAAACAGAATAGGTTCTAGAATGCTACACATGGTTAAGTATCTGCCTTTAGGGTGAAAAGTGGAAATCTTAAACTCTGAATTACAGTTATGCATCATATAATGACATTTGGGTCAACAGTGAGCCACATATTTGATTGTGGTCCCATAGATTGTAATGGAATTATAAATTCCTATTGCCCAGTGACATAACCATCCTAAAGTTTTTTCTCTATACATTATTCAAGTTTGTAGTGATTCTGGTGTTATCAGTCTCATTGTGCTGCTAGTTGTATAAAAGTATAGCACCCACTTGATATAAAAGAAACAACTATATTAATGATTTCTGTATTTTCTACACTTTTTGTCATTAGAGTGAACTACTACTTTTTTTTTTTTTTTTAAAAAAGGGGGGGTGCTGCAGCCGGGCATGGTGGTACACACTTGTAATCCCGGTACTTGGGAGGCTGAGACTGGAGGATTGCAGGTTCATGGCCAGCCTCAGCTACTTAGTGAGGCCCTCTGCAACTTAGTGAGACTCTATTTCAAAATAAAGAATAAAAAAATAAGCCTGGCGATATAACTCAAAGGTAAAATGCCCCTGGATCCAATCACCAGTACCACAAGCAGCACCCTCATACATTTCATGTTTACCACATCTTTTGCTTACATCACGATACTCCATTGAGTAATTGATTTATACTTTCTATGTTTGTATGAATACACTCTCTGATGTTCACACAAGGACAAAATTACCTAGCAAAGCATTTCTCAGACTGTTTCCCCTTGTTATAAGTGTGGTGTGATTGTATATGTTTGGTATATGTTTTGTCTGTGACTTCTCTTCCCACTGATGTCATATTCCTTTGCTCCAAGGAAGAGGGCCTCCCCCCAAAAGAAGCTGAAACAAAGGAATAGATTGAATCCACCAAAGATATACCTAAAGTAGGAAAACAGGTCTTGAAATCTAATAATGACAAAAGAAAAAGAAAAATTTGTATCTTCAAACAAGATGTAGTGGTTGGCCGGGCGTGGTGGCGCACACTTGTAATCCCAGCACTTGGGAGGCTAAGACAGGAGGATCACACAGGTTCAAAGCCAGCCTCGGCTACTTAGTGGGGCTCTCAGCAACCTAGTGAGACCCTGTTTCTAAATAACATATAAAAAAGGTCTAGCAGTGCGTTCCATCCACAACACCACACACACAAAAAAAGATGTAGTGGTTGCAATGGAGCATTATTCAGCCATAAAAGAAGAATAAAATCATGTTATTTGAAGGAAATGGATGGAATTGGAGATCATTGTGTTAAGTGAAATACAACAAACCCAGTAAAACCAGTATTATCTATTTTCTTCCATACGTGGGATCTAGAAGAAGAAAACGATGACATGAAAATATAAGTAGACGGGAGAAAATGAAGGGGGTCAGGGGGAACAGAGAGTAAGAAGGTGCAATGAGGAGTAAAAATGATCAACATATGTTATATACATATATGAATATGCCACAATAAAACCCATTCTGTATAATTTTTAAAATATGTAGTAGTTGAATGGTGGTCCTCAAAAATATAAATTTAGTCCTGTGAAGGTTTTCTTATTTGTAAAACAGATCTTTGCAGATGTAGTAAATTAGGTTCTTGAGATGAGATTATCTTGTATTATCTGACAGGCCACAAATCCAATGACATGGGGTTTTGTTTTTCTGGCACTGGGGATTGATCCAGGAGGTCTTTACCACTTAACTATATCCTTATTTCTTTTTATTTTTGAGACAGTCTTGCAAAGTTGCTGAGCCTGGCCTCCAATTTGCAATCCTCTTGCCTCAGCCTTCTGAGTAGTTGGGATTATAGGTGTGAGCCACAACACTTGCCTTAGTGTTGTGTGTTTATATATGACCAGCCATAAGAGGAAACAGAAGAGGAGGTGGCTGTTTAACCATAGAGACAGAGTGGAGTAATGTGGCTACTGGCTGAGGAATACTGATGGCTTTCAGAAGCTTGATGAGGCCAAGGAACAGTTCTCTTCAGGATAGACCCGATGCCATAATTTTGGACTTATGGCCGGTGAATTGTATGAGGAAATTTATGTTGCTTTATCCCACCAATCTGTAGTCATTTATTATGAAAACCCAATGAAATTAATTAACAGAGTTTAAAGAAAATCCAGTAAAATCTCTAGTAGAATAGTGTATAAGTGTTCTCCAAAAAACAAAATGTGTGTTAGATACCTAGCCTGAAGAAACTGTGTGTGTGTGTGTGTGTGTGTGTGTGTGTGTGTGTGTGTGTGTGAATTAAAATGGACACATGGCCTGAAGAAAACTCCGAGCATACAGAACCAGGTAGGCCTTATAATTTTACTTGATTTGCAAAAATAAGTGAGACAAAACTGGATTTCTTGTAAGTGCATATATTTAAAAAAAATACTACTTAAGCTCAATCAATAAGAAGCAGCCAACAAATTTATATAACAGGGCTTTTCAGTGGGATAAACCAAATAGAGCAACTGTATAACTGACCAAACAAGTATTTGTTTTGCGTCTGTGAGTGTCCTATAAATGTCTCCCCCTTATTTTCCCTCAGTAAGCCTTCAAACCATTTCCATGGTTTGGAGTTGAATGACTTATAAATCACTATTTTATCAAATAAACTCTTTAATATTTTATTGGGCCTCAATTTACTTTTTTGAAGAGTTAAATAAGAGGGATATTATTAGAATTGGCTCATATAAGATCATGAAGATCTGTAATCAACAAGTGGGATAACCAGTAAATCCAGTGGTATAATTCAGTTTGAGTGTAAAGGTCTGAAAACCAGTAGAGCCAATTATGTAATGCCCAGTCAAAGGCCTGAAAATGAGGCCTGGGGTGCTGATCTAAGTCCTGCAATCTGAAGGCCAAAAACCAGGAGATCTGATATACAAGGGCTGGATAAGATTGATGTTCCAGCTCAAGAAGAGGGCAAAGTCTTCCTTCTGTCTTTGTGGATCTATGTGGGTAAGCCTTAATGGAATAGATGATGCCTACTCACTGGTCTTTACTCAGTTTATTCTTTCAAATTCTAAACTCTTTCAGAAATAGACTCACGTCCAGAAATACTTTACCAGCTATTTGGGCATCCCTTAGCCCAGTCTAGTTGACACATAAAATTAACCATTACAATTAGGTTTTCCAAGGTTACTGAGCAGAAGAAATGGTGATGTGAGTGGTGGAGAACCAAAAAGGTCCGAGAGACTTCTTGGAAGGACTATGTGAACCTGAGAGGACTTGGCAAATTATAGACCACAGAGTCTCTGCTCTAACAGGATTGCCAAGATTTTAGAGACACCAAACAAGGTTATGCCAGAATCAGAGAGCCACGGGACAGCCAAGCCAAGACCCAAAGATCATTTTAGGTGGTCAGAGAAAACTGATATTGACAAATGCTTCCCACTCCCTACTTCCTTGATCTATAAGCAAAAGTTATAGCTGTCTATATGTAGATAATGGAACCATTTGTATTCAGACTCATAAGATAAAATACTTCTTCAATATTCTCAAGTACTCACAAACGCTAAGGAATGCAGAAAAGGTCATGAACAACTGAAGTGATTCCAGGGATATAAAATGGAAATGTGTTTCTCTTGGAAACCCTTCAGTCTTTACTTGACTGGGATTCCATTCATTCAACTGAGAATCCCTGATGTATCTATTCCCAAACCAGGACCATGCTGAGCCTAGGCAAGAATCCTAACAGAATTATAAAGGTTACTCTCTACTAGAGAGCTGTAATCAATCTAATACAGTATGAGTTTACCTACTACAATTTATTTCAATCTAATTTTCTTTCTGACAGGGCTACTAGACTGCTGCAAAAATAAAATATAGTAGCTGTGCACAGTGGCATGTGCCTATAATCCCCAAGTTTTGAAGGCTGAGATAGGAGGCTGAGTCAGTCTCTCCTGAGATTGTTAGTATAGATCTACAATCTCTATTTGGGTCAACATGTCACTTAATTGAAAAATGAAGATATACAATACATATTTATCATAATTTTACCTGATTTAAAGTTGGAAAATGACATTTTCTGAAATTTAGAAAATCTAGATATTGATTCAGCTAAGATCTGGATGGTAATAATTAGAGTTGATAAAACTTTGAGATTGCATTAACAACATGGTCAGAATCCAACAAAATAATAGGGATTTTTAAGATTATTCACTCATTTAAACGTCATAAACTTACAAAATAACTACATATGACTTTAAAAAGATGATTAAGGATTCAGATACAGTGTTGGACACCTGTAATACCAGTACTTGGGAGGCTGAGATAGGAGGATAGGTGGTTCTAGACCAGCACATGTTAACACTGTTAAACTGTTTAAAAATAAAAACATTTAAAAGGGACTGGAGCTGTAGATCAGTGGCAGAACCCAGAGAAGCTAAATCCTTAGTACCTCACACATATGATGGTTAACAGGTCAAATAGTGTTATTTCTAAATATATAAAAATATCACAAAAACCTTACTAATATATATGGTGAGGAGGTGGATAGCAGGATGTGATTATTAGGAAACCACATCAAGAAATGTGTGCATATAAGAATGTCTCATTTTGAATCTCACAATAACTTATAACTGTATTGTGCCAGGAAGAATTTTTTTTTCATGTTACCCCTCAATTATTTATTTTTATTTTTTAATTTTTATTGAACATAAATGGTATAAATTTAAACTATACTTGGTGCCCTCTTCCCCTGCCCCTGTTTTCCCTTCCCCCTTCCCACCAATGATTGTCCAGGGTAACCATGCCATGTTAATAATTTTACACATATTCAGATGTAGACCCTCATTAATCAAGTTCAGTCTTCCTCCTCCCCTATCTTTCCATTCAAGCTTTGCTTGGAAGATTCTAAAAAATAAAAATACATGTTTTTAAAGGCAACTAAGGTATTGTCTTTCAGTTAGGAGCAGTGTAATACATCTGTAATCCCAGTACTTGGGAAACTGAGACAGGAGGCTCACAAGTTCAAGACAATCATGTAATAATAAGATCCTGTTTCAAAATTAAAAATCCAAAATAAAATAAGTCAAATACAACTGGGAGTATAGCTAAGAGGTACAACACCCCTGGGTTCAATCCTCAGTAGCACACACATAATAAACACACACACACACACACGCACACACACACACACACAGGTATTGCCCTTAGACTACAGGATTGATTATTTATTTATTTATTTATTTATTTATTTATTTATTTATTGGTGTTACTGGGGTTCCTGGAAGCCCTTCTACCTTAAGGCTACACTCCCAGACCTATTTTGTATTTTTTTACTTGGAAACAGGGTCTCTTAAACCAGTGCAGCTGGCTTAGAACCTGTGTGACCCTCTTGTCTCGCCTCCCAAGCATGGGAATTACAAGCGTGCACCACCACGCCCGGCTGGACTACAGGATTTTTTTTTTTTTTTTTTGGTATTGGGGGTAGAACCCAGAGGCTTTCTACCTCCAGTCTATACTCCCAGACCCATTTTATATTTTATTTGGAAACAGGGTCTCACTAAGTTGCTGAGTGCCTCACTAAGTAGCTGAGGCTGGCTTCGAACCCGTGCAATCCTCCTGTCTCAGCCTCCCAAGCGCAGGGATTACAAGCGTGCGCCACCATGTCCGGCTGGACTACAGGATTTTAAAATTTGGTAAGTATGACAAACTTGTAAAGAGATAAAATATAAAAATTAATTATATAGTGTTGTGTTTAGTAAAAATTTAAACTAGGCATGTTGGTACATGCCTATAATCTCAGCTACTTGGGAGGCTGAGGCAGGAGACAGCAGGTTCGAGGCCAACCCCAGCAACCTAGTGAGGCCCTGCCTGATGTGGTTTGGATCTGGAATGTCTCCAAAAACAGCTCACGTGTAGGCAATGTGGCAATGCGCAGATGTGCAGTGATACAGCCATGAGGGCTCTGACCTCATCTGTGGATTAGTTTATTGATTCATTAATAATCTGAATAGCTTTCCTGGGTGGTAACTGTGGCTGGAGGAAGAAGGCTCACTGGGAGCATGGTCTAGGGCCTGTATCTGTCCCTGGTTCTCCTGCCATGAGCTGAGAAGTTTTTCTCAACCATGTCCTGCCACCATGATGTTTCTACTTCAAAATGTAGCTCACTAGTGAAGTGTCCTGGGTTCATTCCCCAGTATTACAAACATGAAATAAATAAATAAATAAATTATATTGTTAAAATAGATGGGCACATAGCTCAGTGAGAAGCTGAGACAGCAGAATCACAGGTTCAAGGCTAGGGCATAGTAACTTAATGCAAATAAATTTGCCTAGCATGTGCAAGGCCTTGGGTTCAATTCCAAGTACTGGAAAAACAAAAAAAAATTAAAAAATATATATTTACTTTTATGAGATAGATGGACTAGCATGTGTAAAACACATTTAGAAGTTTAATAATCTGGAAAAATAATATTTATCACAGATGGACACTTATATACTGCTGGTGAAAACATTAAATAGCAATTTCATGGAAAGTTATTATGTACAAGTCAAACTATTCGATGCAGCAAATTTGTTCTAGGAATCTACTTTAAGAAGTAATCTAAAATATACATATAAATTTGTATATAGAGAGATTATAAGAAAATAATAAGAGCAAAGTAATTTAAAATGACTAAGGAGACATAACAACCATGTTATAGAATATCACAAAGATCTATGTTCTTTAAAGGGATGTATATTATATTTAACTAGAAAGCTGAAGGTCAGAACTTTTCACTGTAAACCTTCTTCAGTGTTTTGAATTTTGTTACATGTGCATGTAACACATTTTTAAAATATAGTATTAGCCAGGTGTGGTGGCACACACTTGTAATCTCAGTACTTGGGAGGCTGAGACAGGAGGATCACAAGTTTGCAACCAGCCTCAGCTACTTACTTGGGCCCTCAGCAACTTAGTAAGACCCTGTTTCAAAATAAAGAAAATAAATAGGGCTGGGGGTCTATCTCAGAGGTAGAATGTCCCTGGATTTAGTCCCAGTTCCAAAAAACTAATTAATTAATTAATTAATTTTAAAAAAAGGTATTCATCCAGGGAAGGTGGCACATGCCTATAATCTCAGCTACTCAGGAAGTTAAAGCAGGAGGATCATAATAATTTGTTAATGATATGAGGAAATACTATGGTATACTAAGTGCAAAGTAAGAACATTTCATTATTTCCTGCAGTTCATATGTATAATGGGAAAAAGTAGAGACTCTGACTGTATTACTAGAAATATTTTAGTATTTCATACCATAAGAACTCTGGAACTGGTTTGCATGAAAGCAACCAGAATATGAAGAAGCTCACTTTAGAAATGATTGAAGGAAAATGTGAATCTTGAGCCTGCGATATATCTGTGAGATCAGAACAATTGTTCTCAAGCTTATGAAGTCGTGCCATGAAGAAAAGGAATCACTCTTCCACTGGAGAGGTCTCAGAGGATGGAACTAGACCATTGACAGGATCTATAGTAAGCCATTTCTGCTCAATGTCAAAACACTCTCAGGCTGTTCACTTGTTTATAGGCAATTTCACCTCGATGTCAGGAAACACTTCCTAACAGAACAGAGTGAAAAATGAGTGGATTCCCAATCATTTGAAAGATTGAAGCAAAAATTGTCACCTACTAAATGGGACATTGTAGGAGAGATTCAAGCTTCAGAAATGTGTTTTTGTTGTGATTGCAGCCGTGTAAGAAGTCATTTAACCTTTCTGGGACTCAGTTCTTCATAAAACAGGTAGTTTGATTAAATTATCTTCATGTTCCTTTTCAGTTCTGAATTGTTTTGAGTCTGCATTGGTGTAATTATATTTGGATGCTTTTTACATATTAGATACACATATAAGCCTTTTATCATTTAAAGTATACCACATTGTTCTTGTGAGAATTAATTGAGATGTAAAACGTTATTTATAAAAATGCAAAACATTATTTAAGTATACAACATTATTCTAATTCAACAATGGCCATTAAGATAATGCATATTAGCACCTCAATGAGATATAACTACATACCTGTTAGAGAGGCTAAAATAAACATACTGATAATATCAAATGCTGACAAAATGCAGAACAAATGTACCTCTCGTACATTGGTAGTGGGACTCTAAATGACACAACCACTCTAGGAAAACAGTTTGGCAACTTATTATGCAAATAAACACACACTCACCATACAACCTAGAAACCCAACTACTGCATATTAACGTTAGTGAAATGAAAGTTTATATTCACACAAAACCCTATACATTAATGTTTATAACAGCTTTATTTGTAATAACTGCTAAATGTAAATAAGCTAGGTGACCACTAATAGGTAAATGAAAAAACCATGGTACATCCATATTAGGGAATTATACTCACTAGTAAAAAGAAATGAACTAGCAGGGTGTGGTGGCGCACACTTGTAATCCCTGTGCTTGGAAGGCGGAGACAGGAGTATAGAGCAGGTTCAAAGCCAGCTGCGCTGGCTTAAGAGACCCTGTTTCCAAATAAAAAAGTATAAAATAGGACTGGGAGTGTAGCCCAGAGGTAGAAGGGCTTTCACCAAAAAAAAAAAGAAAGAAAGAAAGAAAGAAAGAAGAAAGAAATGAACTAATGAAGTCTGTAATTATGTGTTAAGAAAATATTGAAAGGTTACATATTATATGGTGATATGACATTCTCAGAAAACAAAAATTATAGGTGTTGGACAGATTGTCAGTGGCACCAGAAGTTAGGGTTGAGGGAGAGTATGACTATGAAGGGGTACCAGAGGAGAATTTATTGAGGGGGATACTTTTATATACTGATTGTGTTGATTTCTAGTCTATTGCATATAATAAAACTGTATATAATTAGATACCAAAAATAATATGTTTATTTTTAAGATTCTGGAAAGCAAAGAAATGTATATCTTTACTCACTTTGTTTTCATTGACTCTGTTAGTCAAGTTTCCATTACTGTGACAAAATACCCGAATTAATTAATCTATAAAAAGGAAAGGTTTATTTTGGCCCATGGTTTTAGATGTTTCAATCCATGTTCAGTTGGCTCATTGCTTTTGGGTCTGCAGTGAGTCAACACATCATGTTGGAAGCAGGTGGTAGAGCAAAGCTTTCACTTCCTAGTGGCCTCTAAATGACCTAACTTCTCCAAGAAGCCCCACCTCTTAAAGTTTCCATTACCTCCCAATAGCACCAAGCTATGGTCCAACACATGGGCTTTGGGGGACACTCCACATCCACACTCCAGTGCTCTTTTAATGTTTGAACTTTCCATGCTATGAAATGCCTACAGTATGGAATGCTTGTCATATGAGACATTTTTCTTATTGAAGAATGCAGTAAAAATAAAGATGTGAGGTGTATTTACTCCTGAAAGAAGTAAATTATCTAATATGGAAATAAATTCAGTAAAGCTCACTTTTATTTATATTTTATTTTTGTTTCTAAATTTCATAGTCATGTTTTTAAGAAAGCCTTTGGGAAAAAAGATTTTTTACCTAATTTTTTCACAGCTAATTCAAATGTTGCCTTGTGTTTTTTAAAAACTATCTATCTTATTATTTAAGATATTGTCCACAGCTTGCCAAATTCTAGTTTATTTGCTGATTCTCTTTTTACTTAACTAAATTTACTTTCACTCAAATTACATAAAAAGCAGGACCTTAAAGTTAATTTGCTTCCTAAAATAAGATCTATGCAGAGAGTTTGATTCAAAAGTAGAATTCTGCTGGGCATGGTGGCCCATGCTTGTAATCCCACCACTTGGGAGCCTGAAACAGGAGGATCACAGGTTTGTGGACAGCCTCAGCTACTGAATGAGGCCTCCACAACTTAGTGAGACCTTGTTTCAAAATAAAAAATAAAAAAACAGGGCTGGAGGTGTAGTTCAGAGGTAGAATGCCCTTGGTTTCAATCCCTAGTATCATAAAAGAGAAGTAGAATTCCTTCATAAGATAATTTTTGTCAATACTAAAAGATTAGTTTCCCTCAACAATGAAAAAGCTATCCTTGTGGCTGACATTACCAATGTTCTCTAAGATTTTCCATTTTTTCCTTTCTGGATATGTAAAATGCTACATTTCTTAATTTTGTAGGTTAAGCAGTACCATGTGATTAATTCTCCCAATGGACAGCAACCAAAGATGGCATACATTTAAGAGGCTGTGGTGTATGTCTGCAATCCCAGTACTTGGGAAGCTGAGACAAGAGCATTGCAGGCTCAAGGTCAATGCACAGTAACTTAGCAAGACCCTTTCTCAAAATTAAAAAGGGCTGAGGGTGTATCTCAAAGGTTAAGCACCCATAGATTCATTCCCAATACTCCTCCACACACATACACACATACTAAGAATCAGTACATGATTCATCATACTCTCTTCCCAGGCACAAAGAACCAGGAGGTATCACATTAAGATGAAGACATCAGAAAAAGGAAGCAATCTGAATCACTGAAAGAAGGGTTGATCTGGAAAAATTCCTGGACAGAGAAAATTTGTCTAAGATTTGTTATATGACAGTACTTCAGATTTTGGTATAGTTTATCACTATTTGCAACATTACTTAGCTTTTCCTGATAAATAAAATTTGCTTATTACCTTTACCTGTGTTGTGCTCCCATATATCTGGTGAATATATGTAAATTGCCACCTTTTCCATGAGAAAAAAATTTAATGTGATAAGCATTTCAAATAATAATTTATATATTAATCTAAATCACTAACTCACAATCTAAATTCTAATCTAAACAAATAATACTTTTATTCATATGTGTAACTATCTCAAACTTACTCCTTGTGTTAATAATAACCAATCAATAGAAAGGATACATTTGCTTATGTAGTCTTCTAACTTATTAAACAACACTGATGTTTCCGATCATGTTCCCTGAGAAGCAGAGCCTGAAATTGACACTTGTATGTAGGAAAATTTATTAGAGAATGCTCTTGCATTCTACACTGGAGTGAAAATGCAGAATTGGGTAGAGGAAGAAGTTGAGCTGTGACATAGATACATCAAAACATACACTGACCCTATTGGTGGCTATGAAGCTACTAACTAGAGTAGCCTTTCAGAGGTGTACCAAGTTAAGGGAGGGAGTTGGGCCTTTTATACTCATTAGTGAATAGTGATTTTATACAGGCTGCCCCAGGAAGTGGGGCTAAGGGCAATGCCTATATGGATCTAACATTTTGTTCAGCCAACAGCAGCTGAGTAAGTAAGGTTTTTGGTCCTAAAAAGAAATCTGGATAGTATAGCCTAGTGTTCAGTAAAACTGATAATCATAAGAAGGTATGTAGTTACCTGAAGATCAAATGATCACTATCACCACTGACATAATCATCACAAACATCTACTAACAAATTTTTGTTGCTTTTTTCGTGGTACTGGGGGTGGAACCCAGGGCCTTTTCTAACTCTGGGCTATACTCCCAGACTTATTTTATACTTTGTTTGGAAACAGGGTCTCACTAAGTTGCGGAGAGCCTCACTAAGTAGCTGAGGCTAGCTTCAAACCTGTGCTATCCTCCTGTCTCAGCCTCCCAAGTGCTGGGATTACAAGCATGTGCCACCACATGTGGCTTCTTGCTTTTTTTTTAATTGGTGCATTGTAGTCATACAACTCAATGGGATACAAGATGATGGAGACATAAATGCACACATCACCCAATTAGCCCTTACCTTATCCCTACCCTATTTCCACTCCCTCCCTCCTTCTCATGTTTGGCTTAGTGATTGGTATTGATTTATTTGTTAAAGTACATCACGTGCATTAGAAAATTTTCCTCTTCCCCCTCACATATCCTCAGTTAGGTCACCTTATTTGCTCATCTATAGTATCTCCTTTGTCTAGAGTTCCTTCTATGGCCCATTTTCTCCCTAGCTTACTCATATTAGGGAGAACATCCAATTTTTTTATTTTTTGTGACTGACTAATGTCACTTAGCATAATGTCCTTCAGTTCCATCCATTTCCCTGTAAATGAGGTAATTGTGTTTTTCTTTATGGCCGAGTAAAATTCCATTCTGTCCATATCCCACAGTTTTGTAATCCATTCATCTGTTGATGGACATCTTGGCTAGTTCCATAGTTTGGCAATGGTGAATTGTGCAGGTATGAACATAGATATGCATGCATTAGTGTGGTAGTTTGGTTTCCATTCTTTTGGGTAGATACCCAGAAGTGGTATTGCTGGATCATATGGTAAGTTTGTTTTCATTCTTCTGAGAATCCTCCATACTGTTTTCCAAAGTGGTTACATTAGTCTGCATTCCCACCAACAATGTTTTAGAGTTCCTACTTCTCCACATCCATGCCAGCATTTGTTGTTGTTTGTGTTTGGCATGATTGCCATTCTATTTGGAGCTAGATGAAATCTCAGGGTAGTTTTGATTTGCATCTCTCTGATTGCTAATGATGTTGAACATTTCCTCATGCATTTATTGGCCATTTGAATTTCTTCCTTCTTGAAGTGTCTATTTAGTTCCCTTGACCATTTTTTTTATTGGAGTATTTGTTTTCTTAGTGCTGAGTTTCTTGAGTTCTCTGTATATTTAAGATATTAGTACTCTATTGGAGGAGTAGGTGGCAAAAATCTTCTTCCATTCTGATGGCTCTCAGTTGAGGTTCTTGACAGTTTCCTTTTCTGTACAGAAGTGCTTCAGTTTCATGCAATCCCACATATTGATTTGCCTTTTAGATTGTTGTGCCTTTGGGGTCTTGTTGAGAAAGTTTTTATCTGTGACTATGTGTTGCAGTGTTGGACCTCTGCCCTCTTCAAGGAGCCTCAAGGTCTCTGGTATGATTTCTAAATCTTAGATCCATCTTGTATTGAATCTTTTGCAGGGTGAGAAAGTGGGATTGATTTCCAAATTTCTGCATATGGTTAACCAGTTTTGTCAACACCATTTGTTGAACAGGCTATCTTTCTTCTAGTGAATGTTTTTGGCCCCTTTGTCAAAAATCAATTGGCTGTAAATGTATGGATTTGTTTCTGAGTCTTCTATTCTGCTCCATTGATCTATGTATCTGTTTTAGTACCAGTACCATGCTGTTTTTATTACTATAGTTTTGTAGTATAGTTTGAAGTCAGGTATTGTGATTCCTCTTGCATGGTTTTTGTTACTAAGATCTACTTTGGCTATTCTAGTCTTTTTTTGTTGTTCCAAGTGAATTTAAAGACTGATTTTTCTATATCTGTGAGTAATGATCTTGGTAATTTAATGGGTATTGCATTGAATCTGTAGATCACTTTTGGAATGGCCATTTTATATTTATTCTGCCTATCCATGAACATGGAAGATCTTTCCATCTTCTAAGGTCTTCTTTGATTTCTTTTTTCAATGTTTTATAATTTTCTTTGTCTTTTACCTCCTTGGTTAAGTTTAATCCTAAGTATTTTATTTTATTTTTTGGGGGAAATCCTGAGTGGAAGTGTCTTATGGATTTTTTTCCAGTGGATTTATGGTTGGTGTACAGAAAAGCTTCTGATTTTTAAGATTGATTTTTGTATCCAGAAACTTTGCTGAATTTGTTGATCCATTCTGTAAGCCTTTGGGTTGAATTTGTTGGGTCTTCTAAGTACAGTATCATATCATCTGAAAATAGTGATATTTTGAATTCTTCTTTTCCTATTTGTACTGTTTTGATTTCCTTTTCTTGCCTTATTGCTTTGGGTAGAGCCGCAGGTGCTATATTAAAAAGAAGTGGTGATAATGGATATCCTTGTCTTGTTCTTGTTCTTAGGGGTAATTCTCAAAGTTTTTCTCCATTTAATATGATGTTGGCTATAAACCTTTTGTAGATTTCCTTTATGATGTTAAGGTATGTTCCTTCTATTCTGATTCTTTGCAGTGCTTTTAGCATAAATGGATGTTGGATTTTGTCAAATGCTTTTTCAGTGTCTATTAAAATGGTCATGGCTTTGGTTCTGTTTATGTGATGAATTACATGGATTGATTTTTATATGTTGAACCAGCCTTGCATCCCTGGGTGTGTAATTTTCTTGATGTGGTTTTGAATATGTGCTGCTAGTATTTTGTTTAGCAGTTTTGCATCCAAGTTCATCAAAGATATAGGCCTTTCTTGAGCTGTCTTTATTTGGTTTTATTAATGTGTTGTTGGCTTCATAGAATGCATTATTGAGAGTACCATTTCTTTCTATTTCATGAAATAGATTGAGGAGTATTGGGATTAACTATTCTATAAAGGTTTTATAAAATTCACTTAGGAAACCATTTGGTCCTGGGATTTTCTTTGATGGTAGGCTCTTTATTGCTGTTTCAATCTCTTTGATTGCTATAGGTTCCTTAAAATTTTCTGTATCTTTTTGACTCAGTTTAGGCAGGTTATATTTATCTAGAAAGTTGCCAATTTACTCCAGATTTTCCATCTTGTTGGAGTAATTTTTCAAAGTAGTTTCTGATAATCCTTTGGATTTCTACACTGTCAGTAGTAATTTAGGTTGATTCTTTTTTTAATTTAAGTTGGCTAATGGTTATCTATCTTGTTAATGTTTTCGAGAAACCAGCTTTTGGTTTTGTTGAATCTCAGACCCAGGGCATTTATCATGAGTGTGCAAGTACCTTGGGGCACCACTCTGAGTGTTCTCCTGCAGGGACAATGATTTCATTTATGGTGTTGTTGAGTGCTGGTCTGGATTACTGGAGGGCATTGTGAGCTTGGCCACCACTGCTGCAAGTTGTAGCCATTGTTTGTGCAGGAACAACTGATGACTTACAATTCTGATTATCTGCAGCTGATTACTTTAGGTCCTTGGTTTTCCTGTTTGTCTCTGGAGTTGGGTGCAGTGAGGCAAGATGGCCCTGCTGTGTTGCCTGCCACTGCAAGGTGGGAGGGTTTCTTCTCTGCTCTCTGATCAGTCTTCCAATCTTTTTTTTTCTTGCTGTCTTGTACCTATCATGTTATTCCTCTACTAGTAGTATTTTCTGGCTTTTTAGAATGCTGTTTTTAAGGCAATGGAGACCATTTGTCAGCAGGACTGGTATGTGCTGCTTCCCTTTGTCATCAACTTCCGAGAAGTCTTACTAACAATTTTACTATGTGCCAGGCACTTGTCCCAAGTGCCTTGAAATTATTAACTTATGTAATTTTATTTTATTTTATTTTTGTGGGTCTGGGGGTGGAACCCAGGGGCATTCGACTTCTGAGCTATACCTCCTGCCCTATTTTTAATTCTTTATTTTGAAACCAGGTCTCACTGAGTTGCAGAGGGCCTCACTAAGTAGCTGAGGCTGTCCACAAACCGAGATCCTCTGGTCTTAGCCTCCTGAATGCTGGGCTTACAAGAGTGTGCCACCACGCCTGGCTAATTTATGTAATTTTAAAAATAATCCTATAATGTAATTTTAAAAGGTGTTGCCCTAAAAAATTAAAAACAATGTAGAAAGTATTTTTTTTAACACATCCCAATACCATCCTTGACCACTCAATAATTTCCATTGTAAATCTCTTTATCCAGTACAAACAGCTCCATTTGCTTACAGTCATTGGCCATAAAGTTTTCATAGATTGCACTTAGTAAACCATGGATGGTATTAGGATGTCTGTAAATTTTTAAAGTAATTGAGGATATATGATATGATATTATGTGTGCATATATATGTGTATTAATTTAGGCTTCATAATAAGTGTCCTTGATTGCATAATTAAGAATTCATATTCCCAGATATGGTCAGCTAATATCGAATCAAAGCATCACATTCCAGAGGAAGCTATGACAAGTGCATAGTGTTTATTTATCTTAACTAACACCAATATTTTGCTAACTAACATAGTGAATATTACCAACTGGTTTTCATTGGAGAACTTAGTATTGTTCAAATTATGAAGACTGACTAATGTGTTCTAGATGTTTCATTTTTTTTAAGTAGGCTGTAAAAAGCTAGCAAGCACCTCATAACCTGCATCCATGGAAACTGCACCCAAGGTTTGATCCCTAAAACTTCCATTATCTAGCTATTAGTTGAATGGATCCTTATTGTCTGAAGTCTGCCATGGAATATTACTGAGGTTGCCTCAAATAAACTTAGCATGCATGTTGTAGTCATATATAATAGCCAATCTTTACATTAGCCCTCAGTAACTGTCTTAATTTGTTTTCTGTTCCTGTAACAAAATACCTGAGCCTAGGTTATATATAAAAATAGAGGTTTCTTTATCTCATGGCTCTGGAGTTAGGGAAGCCTCTGACATGGCAGAGGATATCATGTGGCAAGACATAGTAAACATTCCAGAGAGAGAGAGAGCTCATTTTTATAACATCACTACCATAATACTCTATTAATTCATGACTCCAGTAGCTCTGGAATGGATTAATCCATCCATGAGGGTAGATTTCCCATAACCCATTCATCCCTCACAAGGTTCCATTTTTCAATGCTACTGCACTGAGGACTAAGCTTCCAACCTATGTGCTTTAAGGAGACACATTCAGTGACCTAATAGCAATGCTCTTAATGTTCATCCCGTGTTTAGTCCTCATATCAAATAGAGCTAACTTATGTAACCAATAACATGGCAAAATATGTATGCTTTCTGAGGCTAAGGCTTAGAAGATATTGCAGAATTTACTTTTTCTCTCTTCTATTACCTATTCTGGAGGAACACAGCTACCATGTTGAGAAGCTGTTGAGTAGCCTTACAAAGAGATCCATGTGGATCTTCCATTAATAGTCAAGATTAACTTGCTAGTCATAGGATGGAGTTATTGTGGAAACAGATCTTCTGGCCCAAGTCAAGCCTTCAGTAATAATAACTTGACCAGAATTTTGACTCATGAGAAACCATGAACCAAGGCTATCCAGATAACCAGCTCTTAAGTCCCTGAACTACAAAAACTGAGATGACAAATATTCATTGTCATTATGTTTAGAGGTGATTTGATATGCAATAATATATAACTATTATATCATCAAGCATAATAAAACAGAGAGCTGGAGCTTAATTGAGCTTATATGAGAGATTACATGGACTGCTGTATCATGCTTCTTTGTTAATATTTATTTAAGAAATATGTTTATATGACAAGATTTGGTCTAAGATTACTTTCATTGTAATTTAGTAGCTACCCCTTCACTTATCTCAACAGTTAGTGACTACTTTTATCTGTCAAAAAGGACAAAATAGTTGTGCATGACCAAATTATCTTTAGTGATTTTTCAAGACATTCCTATCGACTTGTCTGCCTGTGATAGCTTGATTCTGTCTACTTGGACTATTGATTCTGTCTACTTTTCTTTGTCACCACCATCACTCCAACATGACCATCTCTCACTTGGACTATTTCAATAACTTTCTAAACTATATATTCACATCTATATCAGTCCTCTTCCATCTCCTGATCATCATTAATGTCAAAGCAGTCCTTTAAAACACATATCTATTTGTGCAATTCCACCACCACAGCTGCCCTCATTTAAAATATTTCAGTGTTTGGACAGGCATTGTGGAGCATACCTGTGATTCTAGTGCTTGGGAGGCTGAGATAGAAAGATCAGAGATTTGAGGACAGCCTCAGAAACTTAGACCCTATTTCAAAATAAAAAATAAAATAGGTCTGAGGGTGAAGCTCAGTGATTTGGAGCCTCTGGGTTTAACCCCTGGTTATCCCCCACCTCCTCCCCAACACACACAAACATCGTTCAGATTTTTTTTTTTTTTTTTTGGTGGTACTGGGGTTCCTGGAAGCCCTTCTACCTCCGGGCTACACTCCCAGACCTATTTTTATATTTTTATTTGGAAACAGGGTCTCTTAAGCCAGCGCGGCTGGCTTCGAACCTGTGCGATCCTCTTGTCTCTGCCTCCCAAGTGCGGGGATTACAAGCATGCGCCACCATGCCCGGCTCATTGTTCAGATCTTGAAAACAGTCATAGGTATAGGTTTTAAGGTAAAGACACAATATAACATGGCCGACAAACACCCTCTGGTTGCCTCCAGCCTTGTCTTCTATTGCCTTCCATTTTGATTTCTGTGACCCCACCTCACACTAGCCTTCCATTAATTGCTAGCACTCTTCAAGTTCCTGCTCACCAGAGGGATGTTTTGTTTTGTTTGTTATGTTTTCTAACAGGTTCTTGCTGTGTTTTCCAGCCTGGTCTTAAACTCCTGTGCTCATGTGATCCTCTTCCCTCAGCCTCCCCAGTACCCGGGACTACAGGTGTGTGCCACCATTTCTGGCAACCACAGAGGGTTTGCATATGTTGATTCTTCTGCCTTGAAATATCTTCCCTCTCCTGCATGTCTAACTTAAGCCCCTCCATTCTTCAGAGTTAGTGCATACATCACTTCCTCAGGGAAGCTTTCCAAACCTCCCTTTTTGACTCCCATAGCATCATACCTCCCTCCTTTGTGCAACAGTCACATTTCAATTTTGCATTTGTTTGTGCAATTATTTGATTGATATTCATGTTCATTTCTATATAGATCTTACATTCTGTGAGAGCAGGTACCATATCTGATATAATTAATTTGCATATGCCCTGCAGCCTACAACGGTGTTGAGAACATAGTGCATATTTGATAAATATTTTATGAAAAATGAATAACTGATTGACTAATTTAATAAGCTCAGGTGGCCATGAATGTTGCTTCAGAGCCAAATTGCTGAGGCTCAAATTCTGGCAGTTCCTATGTAATGTTTTGAACAATTTTACCACATTGTTCTTTGGGTTTGTTCTCTGTTAATTGAAAATAACAATTATCTTATAGAATATTGAAAAGATTAAATGAGTTAATATACATTGAAGTCATAAGGCAATTCTTAAAACAGTAAATACTATATATGTGCTAGCTGAAATTATCATTATTAATATACTTAGTCGTTTTTTATGCTAGTTTCTTAGGCCATTACCACCAGTTCCTTGAATAAGTACATTCTTACCTTATAGGTCCCAAATTTCAAGTATCTGTATAAAATAAGAAGCTGTGTCAAAAACACGAATTGAGGCAGGAGTTTAAAGCGTTTTGGGGGTTGTTCAGTATTGACTTAGGTGTAGGGATATTAATGCTAACCCCCATATTACTCATGATTATTTGGTCATTTACTATTTATATTAAATTACCAACTGGGTATAGTGGTGCACCCTTTTACTCAGCATTTGGGAGGCTGAGACAGGAGAATTGCAGGTTCATGGACAGCCTCAGCTACTTAGTGAGGCCCTTTGCAACTCAATGAGACCCTGTTTCAAAATAAAGAAGAAAAAAATAGGGCCAGGGGTGTAGCTCGGAGGCAGAATGCCCCAGGATTCCATCCCCAGTACTACAATGAATGAATGAATGAATGAATAAATAAATAAGCAAATAAATAAATAAATAAAATGACCAAGAGAGCTAGGTTTGTATTTAATGCTTATCTCACATAGTTCTATTCCAATCTGTTTGTGGTACAAGAAACCTACCAGAAAAAGACAAGTCTATCATGATTCTTGCATTGGTTACTTACTTGTAAGTCTCCTTCATTAGTCTTGATTTGAGCCTCAAATAATGGTAACAGATTAACATCAAATAAAATGCCATCAATCACTTTGGAGTACAGACTTTCTACACTCATGTGCTGACTTTAAAATGTTAAAACTGCAGGTTTATCACTTTTGACACTATATGATATAAACTATTGAAGTAATGATGGTCCTTCTTATTGGAGAGTGGAACTGTTCTTCATGTTCAGTGCAAAGGCAGCAATAATTGGACCTTGGTTAGCTGCCAGTGCTTCTTAGGAGCCTCTGACTGCTGGCTCATCATTCTCAGGAGCACTGTATAGTTAGGTCCATTGTAAGTTGATGTCGATTTAGGCATCAGGTCATCAAATTGAGAGGTTGTCTTTGGTTGTGTGGCCAAGTGTATGTCTTGTTCTTTGTTTACTACCCACCATGAAAAACAACACTTTGTACTTTCCAGGGAAACTGAGATTATCCAGTCCTTGCAACTTAGGTCATTTCATTCTGGGTGAAAGAAGAAAAGAACTCTTTTCAACTCTTTGCCTGTTTCTCCTGGCTTTTTGAGAAAGAAATACTGTGAAAGAAAATAGATCAAAGTTGCATGGGACTAAGGGCAGATCAGATAGCTATACTTTGTAGTCTGTTGAAAACAGAACTAGCTTTTCTGGAAAAGATATCATGTAATATAGCTCTAAGGGGCAGAAGGAAGGTTACTAACCTAAAAATCCAACCACCATCCTTCTACCAGTTTGTCGCACTTTAAAATCTTATCATCAGAAATTCATTTTAAAGAATAATTTAAAAGAGTTTTTTAAAGATAACTTCTTAAAGTAATTCCTTGTGAGCCAGGTCGGTGGCACACACCTATAATACCAGTACTTGGGAGGCTGAGACAGGAGGATTTCAGGTTCCAGGCCAGCCTCAGCAACTTTGCAAGGCCCCCAGCAACTTAGTGAGATCCTGTTTCAAAATAAAAAATAAAAAGGCCTGGGGGTATAGCTCAGAGACAAAATGCTTCTGAGTTTCATCCCCAGTAACACACACACACACACACACACACACACACACACACACACACACTTATGGAAAACAAATTCTCTATCAAATCCTTCCTCCAAAAGTGAATTTTGAAAACACTAAGCCCAAGGATTAACTTTACCTCTTGAAAGTTGTGATTTGATTGTAGAGGTGCCACGCAGAAAAAAGTTTAGAGTGCAGACTATATCTGAAGAGGCCACTTATGAGCCACATATCACTTACTTGTTTATATTCTTGTTTCTTACCTATTTTTCTTACTGGATTGAAAGCTCAATGAAAATAGAGACTGTTTTGTTCCCTGTTTCATCCTCAGTGTGTAAAACTGTGCTGGGCACCTAGTAAGCACTTTCTACTTTTTCTGAATCAATACATCCAGAAATGAATGAATGAATGAATGAATGAATGAATGAAAAGCTCAAAGCTGTTCTCAGGTGTTGCTCCCTTTTGATCCCTCATCTGATCCTTTGCTCTTGCTGGCTTTTGTGATTTCATGGATTCCTTGTCATTTCTGGTCTGTGAATAGAACCTATTCTTATTTTTTTTTTTATAAAAAGCATGAAATTTGTTTTGTCTTTATTTTTTCCTGGAAAGATAGGTCATTTGATGAGCTCACTTCATCATCTTGACCAAATCTTGTCATATATATAAGCCTTAATCAGGACAAGTTTTAACATGCCATACTTTAAGCCTCAGAAATTCTCTGCTTTAACTTCTCTCTGTTACAAATTTTAAAATGAGGCTTGAAAGAGTTACCCAGATGTCCCTACAAAATACTTCTCTGAATTAATACAAATTCTTAGCAACTGCAAAGCATTATGCAGGCTCACTTGGGAGGCACACAGGAAACTCAACAGTTGTCAGGGAGAAATAGAAATAGAATGGATTTGAGAAATAATCTTCACTATAAGGATTGGTCCCAGAAAGTAACGCCAATTTAAATCATGGGGCTTAGCAAACTCAAGCTGATGTCATAACCCCAGAGGATGCAATCAAATAGGCGAGCTGCTGCAATGGGGATGGCGAGTGTGGGTCGTTGTTCAGTCAGGACGTGCTGCAGTCACTTCATCACACAGCCTCAGCCTGTCGCTCACCTGAGTGTGCCAGCTAGCGGGGAGGAGGATTCCTAGCTTCCTCACGTGAAAGGGGTGAGTGAGAAAAGTTAAGGGAAGGAAAGGAGAAAGGCAGAGAGAAAAGGATGGATATTCTGTAGTTGCTGAGGGCAGTGTTCTACAAATGTCAATTAGGTCTAGCTATCTATAGTGCTTTTCAGATATACGTCACTGATTTCTTTCTAGCTGTTCTGTCAATTGCTAAAAGAGGGATGTTGAAATCTTAAACAATGACTGTACATTTGTCTATTTCTTTATTCAATGGTCAATTTTTTGCTTCATTCTTAAAGGCATGTTATTTTGTTGTATCTTCTCAAGAGAAATTGATTCTGGTATTATGATGAATTACGTATCTCTAGTTTTATTAATTATATATAATTATATATATTATGTATTTTATATAAAAAAAATATATATATTTTTTTGCGGGTCTGGGGATGGAACCCAGGGGCATTTGACCGCCGAGCTACATCCCCTGCCCTATTTTTTATTCTTTATTTTGAAACTGGGTCTCATTGAGTTGCAGAGGGCCTCATGAAATAGCTGAGGCTGTCCATGAACCTCAATCCTCCAGTCTCAGCCTCCTAGTGCTGGGATTACAAGAGTGTGCCACCACTCCCAGCTATGTTATTTCTTAAAATAAATTTATTCTTGTATTCTGATGAATTATATATCTATCTTTGTAAATTATGTGTATATATATTATGTGTATATACACATATAAATGTGTGTGTGTATATATATATATATATATATATATATATATATATATATATTGTGTGTGTGGTACTAGAGAGTGAACACAGGTGTGTTCTACTTCTGAGCTACATTCCTAGCCCTACTTTTTCCTTTTCTTTTCTCTTCTTTTTGAAATTGGGTCTATCTAAGTTATAGGTGCTGGCCTTGAACTTGTGATCCTCCTATGTCAGCCTCTGAAGTACTTGGGATTACAGGTATGCACCACTGTGTTCACCTTTTAATATTAATATAGCCAATTCAGCCTTCCCTAACTATTGTTTGCATGGTTGATATACAGTTTCATTTTTTTATTTTCAACCGAGTTGTGTCTTCATGTTTAAAGTGAATCTCATTTTGACAGAACATAGTTATGTCTTGGTTTTTTCTTTTTTACTCAGAAAATTTTTGTCTTTTGGCAGAATTTTTGTCAATTAATATGTAATGTAACTATTATTCCACTTTTATTTAACTCTACCATTTTATTATTTATTTTCTTTTTTCCCTATTGCTTTTTTGTTTCTCTGTGTCTATACTCCCTCCACCCAAAATTTTTTTTAGTAGTCCTGGGGATTGAATGCAAGGGCATTCAACCCCTGAGTCACACCCCCAGCCCTTTTGTTTTTTTTATTTTGAAACAAGGTTTTGATACATTGTGGAGGGCTTCACTAAGTTGCTGAGTTTGGCTGCAACGGTGAACCTGCCATTCTTCTGTCTCAGCCACACAAATACTAGGATTACAAGCGTGTGCCACCATGCCCAGCTATTCATAATATTTTAGGCTAATTGGAGATTAGTTCTTTAAGCCAGTAAGTCTGCAGGTTTCTATCCAGTTTTTGCCACAGGCAATATCTGGCAAACAATGATAACAACAAAACCACAAAACATGAAACTCAGCGTCATTAATTTTCCAAAAAAAGTGTATGTATATATATGTCTATATGTCTATATCTATCTATCTATCTATCTATCTATTGCCTTCTTCTAGGTTTTG
This sequence comes from Muscardinus avellanarius, assembly GCF_963383645.1. Taxonomy (NCBI): domain Eukaryota; kingdom Metazoa; phylum Chordata; class Mammalia; order Rodentia; family Gliridae; genus Muscardinus; species Muscardinus avellanarius. The sequence continues at coordinate 74,582,979 of NC_137786.1, forward strand.
AGTGTTTTGGGACATATCTTCAAGCTTTCAGATAAATTGTGTGTGTGTGTGTGTGTGTGTGTATAGTACTTAGAATGTTAAAAAATGAATAAGCAGAATCTTAACATCCCTATCCTTCATTATTTATTTATTTATGTATGTATTTATTTATTTATTTGGTTGTACTGGGGGTGGAACCCAGGGGCTTTCACCTCTGGGCTATACTCCCAGCCCTTTTTAAATATTTTATTTGAAAACAGGGTCTCACTAAGTTGCTGAGAGCCTCACTAAGTAGCTGAGGCTGGCTTCGAACCTGCGCGATCCTCCTGTCTCAGCCTCCCAAGCGCGGGGACTACAGGCGTGTGCCACCACGCCTGGCTATCCTTCATCATTTAACAGTGTATGATATGACTTAGGTTTGGAAGCTGATGCTTATAATCCCAGCTATTCTAAAGACTGTGGCAGGAAGATCACAAATTCAAGGCTAGCCTAAGCAAACAGCAAGAGTTTGATTTGAAATAAAAAGGAAAAGGGTTGGATATAACTCAGTGATAGAGCATTTGCCTAGCATGCCTGAGGCTGTGGGTTTAATTCCCAATAACATAGAAAACAAAAGAAATAAAAAACAGTAGGAGAGTTCTAGACACATAAAAAACTGGTATAAGAAAACTGGTAAGAAAAATGAATGCTCTTTCAATGTGATGGGCTTTAAATTTGACCTATGCTTCCCTTAGAAAGGACGTTTTTTCTATTGCTCTTTTGATATTCTTGGATACCTAAGCGTTGCAAGATCTTGTTCATTCTTTTAAGAGCAATATGCGAATATATGATTGTATTTAATTCAGGAGCACTGACATTGTTCACCCAGTCTCATTCAATTTTCCAGTTTAATTTTTTCTTCTCACTCTTCTAGGATGCTTAAATAAGAAAAGCAAATTCCAAAATTAAGTCTGTTCATAGTAGAGCAAAGCTGGGCCAAGTATATCCAACTACTTGTACAGAATCAGAGGCCAAGCAAATTCTTCAGCTCTTATTTCCTGGGCACCAAAAGCAGCAGTGTGTTCTTGCCTTAGGGCTCACCCTGTGCCTTCTAGGTAAAGCTGCCTTACTCAGTCTCCTAATCAGGGAAGAGGTAATCAGATTGAGTCATGTTTTACCTGAAGTATTTTGGCCCCTTATTTGAACCAGTCATTACATCTTGAGGCAGTTGTAACTAGGACTGCTCTAATGATGTGACAAAAGACCTATTCCTCCAACATTACCAGTCATTAACTCTCCAAGACAAGATGTGACATGCCACAGCCTCAGACAGTTCATCCAGAAGAAGTCTCTTCTTGACAAATACAATCCCTCCTCACCTTTGTTCATGACAATTTTATTTCTCCCACAGTGTCAAACTACCAATTTTTCCAAGTCAGCACTCCCCAGTTGGACCAAGGGACTTTTTTTCACTTCAAAAGGAAGTGCTACTATCTTTTCACTTTTGATTGTGTCTCACTTTAATCATCTTTTTCAGAATAGTGGCTATAGATAGATGTATATTTAAGGGAGCAATGCATGATATGAATACCTATAAATATTTTCCTTCTCATTTTTTGCTGCAAGTTTTATAGTTTAAAGTATAACATTTTAATCATGTCACTTCTTCGAGTTCAGTGTCCACAAATAAAAACTTACTAGCAACTGGAATATTTGCCTGAAATAAAAGAGAAGCAGGATACTTGGTGCCTGTTTTTAGCTCTAAAATTTATTTAGTGACTATGCCTACCCAGAAAATTATGAAATAATTTCTTTTATAGAAAATGGGACCATTGCTTCAAAATAGCTCTATGCTTTTCCTTCCAACAATTAAGCCTATATAAGATGAATTAAACTGATAACAAAGCTGAGAAAAAGCAGTTCTCGCTGAAGACTATTCTTTAATTAGTCCTCATTAGCTATAATCCAGGTGCAGCTGTCTATAAGGTAATGTCAGGTTCTGAACAGAAATAAATAGAACATTTTTTTATTTTGACTTAAATATAACTAAGAAAATAATTGCAGGAGCCCATAGGTAACTAAGCTGGACTTCAGAGGAAGCAGGTGGCAGAGCCCACTGGCCTCCTGGTAGCTTGGAGGGCAACCTGAAGAATGGCCAAGGAATGATGGCATTCCAGGTTAAGTTTGGAACTAGCCTGATGGAATTAGCAAAATGGACTTGACATTGCTGGTGGTGCCTGAAGGCATTAGGGCATGAACTCTTGTATTGGACCCAGATTCTTTCAAGAAAACCTTCTCTGAGTTCAATAAGATAGAGTTTGGTAAGGGTTAACTTAAGATGAACAAGAGAGGAAAAGATGAGAAACTAAGGTAGATAGGAAGAGGTAGGAATGTCACCTTTTAGGAAGAAAGAGCTCTTATTCTGTCTTGAAGACATTCTCATGGAGTCAAGCATGGAGTTTATCTGTATAGTAATGAAAGCTTATTGGATCCACTCTCTGTAGAGTTGAAGAGATCAGGTGCGTAGGTCGAGGTGATAGGTAGAATCAAGAGGAGTGAGGCTGAGAGAAAGAAGATCCTCTGGGGAGACAGAGATTAAGGATCTGTGGATCTAGGTGAGTATGTTGGCATTTAAAATTAATTACTGACCTCTAAGTAACTCTCAGCTATTCAATTACATACTTCAATTACTTATTTTGAGGTTACCAGTGCTTTACTTTTCTAGAAAGTGTTGTTAGGTATGCATATGTATATATATGCATATGTGTGTGCATATGGTACTTGGGACTAATAGTGGGAAGCATATGTGAGATAGTAATAAAGATTTCATTATTCAATACTATATGCTATATACACTAATGCTATAGGATTTAATTGATGACAGCACATGTGAGTCCTGACCCCTCACTACTGCAACTGAAGGTGCAGCCAGCATGCATGGATGGAGAGCTTCCGTGCTATGTGATCAAGGACTTCAAATGCCAGGGTACAGAGATGGCCCATAATAGGGTAAACAATGAAGAATACTGCAAGAGTAAAGGGGGAAAAGAGGATATGCTTAGAAAAAGTAGTTATAGGGAAAGAAACCCAATAATGTACTTGGTGTAAAGAACTAGTACCTCAAAGAATTTGAGAGTTTGAGAGATTTCAAAAGACAACTCCTAACTTAGGCACATACTAATAATCTTCTCACAAAGAACTTCACAAATGGGACTAGTTGATATGTCAGAGTCTTCAAATTCAAGTGAAATCTTATGTAGTGGTAGTAGGGTAATGGGAAACCTGGACTCTGGTTTCCAAACACTTCTTTCGAGAACATTTTTTTTTTTTTTTTTTTTTTTTTTGGTGGTGGTACTGGGGTTCCTGGAAGCCCTTCTACCTCCGGGCTACACTCCCAGACCTATTTTTACATTTTTTTAAAATTGGAAACAGGGTTTCCTAAGCCAGCGCGTGCGGCTGGCTTCGAACCTGCGCGATCCTCCTGTCTCTGCCTCCCAAGCGCGGGGATTACAAGCGTGCGCCACCACGCCCGGCGAGAACATTTTTTTTTTATTAGTGTTTTGCAATTGTATGTCATACTGAGGTTCCATGTGATACGGATGCACATGCACACACTTTTAATAGAAAGCATTTAAAATTTAAAAATAATAACTAAGAAACAATGATCCATGGCATCCTGCTCAGACCAATGCAAGCAGAGCTGTTCACTGTCATGGCAGTACCCACTAGGTCTCAGCACGGCCAGAGGGCTCCTCGGTTCAATTTTAGGGCAACGCCCATCACAAGTAATGTGGGCTAACCTTGGCAACTTCTCCAAGTGACCTGTACTCCCCTCTCAGTGATAAACCACCTTGGCCTTTACAAAAAACGAGTCCTTAGATATTTGCAAATCTCCAAATTAGTCAGTGTCATCTACTTTTATATATTTTTATAATTCTTCTCCCCCATCCCAATACAACATATTATAATTTTATAAGCAATTGCCCATACATTGAGTGACTACACATACCACGTTCACTTCTTGCCTTTAAGTCTATTTTCCTCATATCAGCCTCCTGTAAGACTGTGACTATGCATATAGTCATTTTTTTCTTATACACAAAGTATTTGTTCAATAAATGGATTTTTTTCAGATTTATCAATGTACATATGACAAAAACTGTGCCTGTTTAAGGTGTAAAAAATGACATTTTGGTAATGTACTCATTGTGAAATAATTGCCTTAATAAGGCTAATTGATGTATCTATCACTGTATAGGGTTAGTGTGTGTGCATGTGCGTGTGCGTGTGTGTGTGTGTGTGTGTGTGTGTGTGTGTGTGTGTTTGTGGTTAGGAAACTTCAAACCTACTCTGAGCAAATTCTAAGCGTACAGTACATTACTACAGTACATTACTGTAATAATGCACTGTACACTTAACACAGTCACCATACTGTACATTAGGTTTCAAGAATTTATTCATCTTATATCTGAAATTTTGTATCATTTAACCACTATATTTCCATCTCCATCTCCCCTAGAGGTAACCACCATTTCTGTTTTAATGAGTTTGACTGATTTTTTTTTGTGTGTGTGTGTGTGCTACTAGGGCTGAAACCCAAGGGCTTTCTACCTCTGGGCTATACTCCCAGACCTATTTTATATGTTTTATTTGGAAATAGGGTTTCACTAAGTTGCTGAGAACCTCACTAACTAAGTAGCTGAGGCTGGCTTTGAACCTGTGTGATCCTCCTGTCTCAGCCTTCCAAGCATGGGGATTACAAGCGTGCACTACCATGCCCGGCGAGTTTGACTTTTTATATTGCACATCTAAGTGAATTTTGTACTGTCCGTTTTTCTGTGTCCAATGTATTTTACTAGCAGAATGTTCTCAGGTTTCTCCATCTTATCACAAATGATAGGATTTCCCTTTTTTTTAATAAGGTAGAATTACATTATATATCTACCACATTTTCTTCATCCAATCATCAGTGAATGAAAATGTAGATTGATCTCACTATGTTTGCTACTGTGAATAAGGCCACAGTGAATATGAGAGTACAGATATCTAGAAGAAGAGATTTTATTTCCTTGGATGTATACTCAGGAGTACAGCTGCTGGATACTTTTTTTCATAATGGCTGTACTTGGTTACATTTCCACCCTAGTTAAATTTCCACCAGCAGTGTATAAGAGTTCTTTCTTCTTCACATCCTCACCAGTATTTGTAGTTGTGTGTGTGCCTATGTGTGTGCATGTGGTACTTGTATGGACTCAAGGCAAGTACTATACTATTAAACTCTATATCCTCAGTCCTTTAAAACTTTTGTTTAATTTTGAGATGAAGTCTCACTAAGTTGCCCACACTGACCTCAGACTTGAGAACCTCTTGCCTCTGCATCCAGAATACCTGAGATTACAGTTCTATGTCACTATGTCCAGCCTATTTTTATTTTTATTTATTTGGTGATGCTGCGTATCAAATGCAGGACCTCATACATGCTAGGCAAGCAGTATACCACTGGGCTACAGCTACAGCCCCCTACTCATCTCTTGTCTTTTTTATAATAGCCATTCTAACTGGAGTGAGGTCATTAAAATCTTGTGATTTTGATTTACATTTCTCCAATGATTAGTAACATTGAGCATTTTTCCTTACTTGTTACTATTTTTATGCCTTGTCTTCTCTCTCTCTTATTCTCTTTCTTTCTTTCTTTCTTTCTTTCTTTCTTTCTTTCTTTCTTTCCTTCTTTCTTTTTCTGTGATACTGGGGACTGAACCCAGGTCTCAGTGCATGATAAACAAGTGCTCTACAACTTAACTCTGAGCCCTTGTGTGTCCTGAAAAATGTCTATTAAGGTTTTTTCCATTTGTAAGGTAGATTGTTTTAGTTTTACCTATTGAGTTGTTTGAGTTCATTCTATATTGTTGATATTAACCTCATGTCAGATGCAGTTTGCAATTATTCCTCCTTCTTCTATAGGTTGCCTTTTCACATCATTCATTGTTTCCTTTGTTGTGCAGAAACATTTTAGGCTAGTATAATCCCACGTTTATTTTTACTTTCGTTGCCTGTGCTTTTGGTGCTGTCATATCCAAACAATCATTTCTAAGACCAAAATAATTTATTTATTTTTTTGGTACTGGGGGTGGAACCCAGGGGCTTTCTACCCCCAGGCTACACTCCAAGGCCTATTTTATATTTGGGAACAGCGTCTCACTAAGTTGCTGAGAGCCTCACTCAGTAGCTGAGGCTGGCTTCGAACCTGTGTAATCCTCCTGTCTCAGCCTCCCAAGCACTGGGATTACAAGCGTGCGCCACCACGCCTGGCTCTAAGACCAAAATTATGAAGAGAGCCTGTTTTCTTCTAGGAATTTTATAGTTTAAGGTCTTAACATTTAAGTCTTTAATCCATTTCTAATTGCTTTTTGTGTGTAGCATAACACTCTCTTTCTTCCTTTTTCACATAGATATCCACTTTTCCTAATAGCATTCATTCAAGAGACTATTCTTTCCCCAGGTGTATTCTTGAAGTCTTCATCATGAATTGTTGGGTGCATATCATATGGAGTCTTTACATAGTCTTTGCTATAATCTCATTTTTGGTTTAACGTTGGATTTAGTATTTCACTCCAAAGTGTGCATAAGCATAATGGAAACTAAACACACACCCCAATTTCATTCTCAACATTAGAAGAAATTATCATGGAAGCATAGTGAATCATTTTGTGAAACTTTGCTTATAATTGTGTTCTCTTAAGTATGAATTCCTGAATCAATAAAATGGTAATATTTGAAATATTTTGAAAATATTAAAGCTGTTCATGAGAAAAACACACATATACTAATAAACACCAACACTATCATAACTACTTTCTTAATGAAATTCAAGATGCTTCACAGATGATTCTTTATATTAATGCTAATGAAGGCCAGATTATCTTCATTTTAGTTAAGGGCTTTAATTTTCTATCCTGCCAAAATTTTTACTGACCTCCATATCTAAATCATTTAAACTTTGTGTCCTCTTTCTTTGTACCATCCTTTGAGAGGAGAATTAGTGAATAACAAAAAACATAAAACGGTACAACACATCTAGAAAGGGCAAAAAGGAAATTCTGAGTGGTCATAACCCATGTAATCAATAGGTGACTACCCTATTTAATCTCATAATTCTCTTGTGAGCTTGAATGGGAATATGTAATTTGCTAATAAGGAAACAAGCAAAGAGAATATATTCAGTATGCTAATTCCACATGATTTATCCAATGTCACCCTGAGCTAAGGCTCAGCATAGAATTGACTGATTATTGAGATAATCCAAACAGGGTGTTGGATTACTAAAGAGGTGCATGGATCTTCTTAGAAAATTTAAAAATAGAGTTGGTGCTTATGTCAGCTTTGTATAGAGAGGATTTTGTCAAAGATACAATTATTCACTCTGGAGAAAATAACAGCTTTTAAAATAGCATCAGGTATTTCAATTCAAATTCAAAAAATGTGTTGTTCTCGCCTGTTAGGCTGAGGGCACCGTGCTACACTGGGTAGATGCTGAAGGAGATCGCCAGAGGAACCTTGCCTTCAAGGCACTTTAAATCTAGGGGAAGGTATAAAATACATGCCAATGTTTATCAGGTGTTTGTGCCGCTATTAGTGCTGCAAGAAAGCTGCAAAGAGCAGGGAGCGATATCAGCCAACTAGAGCCTGACGGAAGGGGGGGTGATGGTACAAGATAGTTCAAGAGTGAGCATGAGTTGATGACTGTCGAAGCTGTATAATGAGCCCGTGGGGTTCATGATACTATTTTAATTTTTCCTAATAGAAAGTGGTTTTTAAAAAGGCCACGTAAAAGAAATGCCGTTCGAGATAGGATTTGACAAAAGGGCACTATTTGGATGAGCTAAAGAGGCACAAGTAGAAACAGAAAGACCCTGAATATAGTTGAAAACTCCGTAGACAATCTGAATTTAAAGTTTTACTGTTTGGCTAGAGAGCAAAATATATTTTGAGATACAGGTAAATAGATGAAACCTGATTTATTATTATTATTTTTTTACTATTTGGTGGTAATTTTTTTTTTGTGTGTGTGTGTGTGTGGGTCTGGGGATGGAACCCAGAGGCATTTGACCTCCGAGCTATACCCCCTGCCCAATTTTTTATTCTTTATTTTGAAACAGGGTCTGACTGAGTTGCGAAGGGCCTCACTAAGTAGCTGAGGCTGTCCGCGAACCGTGATTCTCCGGTCTCAGACTCCCAAATGCTGGGATTACATGCTTGCACCACCACACCCAGCTGGTAATTTTAAATGTTAAATTACAGCAGTTAATAGACATTGGTGCCTTTAGCATGACTTGACAAGAGCTTTGATTATGAAGGCAAGAGATTGAAATGACGCGAATCTGAGTTCAAGGTTCAGGTAGGATGTTGTAATCCTCAAGAGAAGCTATGCAACCTAGAAAAGAACAATGACAGTAGACATGGAAAAGAAAAGATGGAGGAGAGAGGATCTGTAGAGGAAGCTTAGGAGGGAAGACAGAGAAAAGTCAAAGATAAATTCAAGACTGTGTTCCCAGTTTGGGCATATAGAGTGAGGGACATCAGCACCCAGAAAACAGATGAAAATAGGTAGTGCAGGGTCATGATTATTCTGAAGGATGAGAAAGAGGGCATCTAGATAGAGTGATCAAAAGGCAGAGAAAGTATTATCCCTCTAAAAGAGAAAGGAATGGGCTGGGCATGTTGGCACAGCTTGTAATCCTAATACTTGAGATGCTGAGACACGAGGGTTAGAGGTTGGAGGTCAGCCTCAGTAACGTAGCAAGATCGTCAGCAATTTACCAAGGCCTTCAGTAACTTAGTGAGACCTTATTTCAAAATAAAAAAAATAGAAAGGTCTGGGGTTGTAGTTCAGAGGTAGAATGCTCCTGGGTTCAATCTCCAGTACCACAAAGGAAAGAAAGAGAGGGATGGGAGGAAGAGAACAGCTTGGGACTTATTGACATGGAATAAATTGTTGAAGCAGGCCATTTCTGAGCAGACAGAGGATTAAGACTAAAGATAGCAAGGCTGAAAAGGAATTTGGGGAGAGCTAAGGACTTACCTGGAGATGAGAAAAGAAAAGAAAAGCAAAAGACATAAGAGGATGCAGATGTTAATGGTACTATTACTAGCATCTTGTGTTTACTCAAGGTTGGCTAATAATAAATGATTCCAAATTTGAGTGGCTTAAACCATTAAGAATTTGCATCTCACTGAAGCAGCAATCTGACATAGATGTGCCTCGCCAGGCTGGTCTCCTCCCAGCCTCGATGCAGAACTTTGGATTCCTCCCCCTTGCCCCAGCCCTGTAGGTTCTGACTGTCTTTTCCATTCAACCAAAAGAAAAAAGAGAAGAAGAAAAAGAAAAGGGAATGCGTGGGTGAAGTTTACTTACAGGTTATTCCTGGAGTTGACATGTTTCACTCCTGCTCACATACGATTAGCCAAAATTCAGCCACCTGTCTGTCCCCAAATGCAAGGCACAATTAGTTAGAATTTGTCCTATTTTATATTTGCTATTATAGAGTTTATTTGTTGTTTCATTGGCACAGTTTTATGGTGCTGAGGATGGAACCCAGGCCCTCTGGCATGCACAGTACCCCTGAGCACACTACCACGGAGCTATGGCCCCAGCCCTGTCACGCAGTTTTAGAGCACTCTCATAGTCTGCACAGTTGTGTGAGTTGTGTGAGTACAGTTGTGTGAATGGCAGTGAAGCGCAGAGATGGGAAGCTTGGTCTCCAGAGTCAACAAGTTGCTTGAATTTGTTTCCTGGCTTCACTGTTTAGTAGCAAAGGTGTCATCTAGGATAAATCAATTTGCCTTTCTAGGTCTCATCTGTAAAATAGTGATAATAAAATCTAACCCATGGACACAGATCCCCAATGTGGGTGATATGGCTCATGGTAGTGGTGGTGGGTTAATGGAACAATCCAGGAGGGTGGCAGTAGCCTTGGATGCAAGTGGGGAAAATTCAAGAAAAATAAGAAAGCATCCACAGGAAGGTACTGAGCATTTTTTTTTTCCCCTGAAAAGGGGATAGTAAGCCAACAAGCTTGGGAATCTATGCCATGGGTTATTAGGAAGTTAATACATTAACATTTAGTAAATGTTAATACATATTAAATGGCATGTATGAAAGAGTTAATAAAATATAATTTATATATTAAGTGTTTGAATAGTGCATGATATGTAGTAAGTAATTAACAAGGATTAGCCATCAGTATTATATTAGTGCTGTAGCAAATTATTGGTATCATTAAATAATGTGAATATAGACAGGCAGCAGCTGTGGCCAGAGAAAAAGCCATCAATGTGTCCATTTATGCCAGAAGAATAACTGCATAAAATGCTATTTGACTGTATTGTATGCATTCATGTATGTATGTATGTGTGTATGTATGTATGTATGTATGTGTGTGTGAGTGTGTGTGTATTAGTGTAAACATGAACATTTCCTGTTCACATTTACATCTTTGTTTTGGGAAGGTTCACTTTGTTCTCTATCTTCTATTATTATTATTTCTTTTTGTGATTACTGGGGATGGAATCCTGGGACATTCTACCTCTGAGCCATACTCCCAACCCTATTTTTTAATTTTTCTTTTGAAATGGGGTCTCACTGAGTTGCAAAGGGCCTAAGTCACTGAGGCTGTCTGTAAACCATGATCCTCCTGTCTCGGCCTCCTAAATGTTGGGATTACAAGCGTGTGCCACCACATCCGACTCTATCTTCTATTTTCTTCCTTACCACCTCTGCCAAGTAATATTTTAATTTGTGATTTTTATTCTTTCTTTTCTTCTTTTTTGTGATACTAGGATTGAACATAGGGATATTCTAATTCCAAGATATATCCTCAAACTCTTTTATTTTATTTTTGTTTTGAAGCAGTGTATCAATAGGTTATTGAGAATCTTGCTAGGTTACTGAGGCTGGTCTCAAACTTATGATCCTCTTGCTCCAGCCTCCCAAATACTGGAATTACAGGCATGTACCACAACACCTGGCTTTATTGTTTCTTAATGATCCTTCTAGGTTGCTGCGTGTAACTGTACACACTTGTTTTACCCTAGGCCTGCCTGGTTTGTAAAATCTTATTTTAAAATCTTTTATGTTGACCCACATAAGACACACAGAGATACAGTGTGTCCTTTACACACTTCGTTTCCTCCAGTGGCAACACTTCAGCATATACCACAGTACAATATCACAACCAGAATGCTGACTTCCATACAGTTAGGATTTGTGGCCACAGGATTCCTTGAGTCACTCTTTTGTCGCCACTCTCACTTCCCTCCCACCCCTGGTCTGGTCTCCATTTCCATGGTTTTGACATTTCAAAATGTTTTATAAATGAAACCAAGCCGCGAGTAGCTGTTGGCATTGGTTGTTTCCCCTCAGCACCGTTCTCTGATGCTCCCTCTAGGTTGCTGTGTGTAAATGTACACACTTGTTTTACCATAGGCCTGCTGGAAGACATCTGGGCTGTTTCTAGTCTTTAGATGTCACACATAAAATTTCCATAAATATCCATGAGCAGTGTTTTGTATGAGCTTTCATTTCTCTGGAATAAATGCCTAAGAGTGTGTTTACTGGGCTACATAATATTTGCATGTTTCGTTTTTAAAGAAACTGTTAAAACTGTTTTTTCAAGGTGACTGCAACAAATGAGCTTTTGAGAGACAGTTCAGATCCATACCAAAACAAAGGCTCTACTGTCATGATGGATTAGTGCAGTTATCTTGGGAGTGGGTTAGTTGTCTCAGGCGTGGGCTCTTGGTAAAGGATATGTTGGATTTCCTGTCTCTGTCTCGTGTGCACTCATTTGTCCTCCCACCACGTCATGATGGAGCGCAAGGTCCTTGCCAGGTACGGGCACCATGCTCCTGGACTTCCCAGCCTCCACATCTGTGAGCCAAATAAATTTCTGTAAATTACCCAGTCTTTGGTGTTCTGTTACAGAAGCAGAAAACAGACTAAGACAACATTTTAGAAGAGTCCTGTTTATAACCACACACACACACCAAAAAAAAAAAAAAAGTCACTGTGATTTTGATAGGAATTGTGTTAAACCAATATACCAATTTAGAAAAAAGTGATATCTTGACAATGTTGACTCTTTGAATCTACAGACAAGATGTATCTTCATTTATTTAGATAACCTTTTTTTAACTATTGTTTGTTGTTTTACACCTACAAGTGTCCTGTACTTGTTTTCTTAGGATGTTCACCTCAGTATCATCTTCTTTTCTCAGCAATTATAAGTGATACTGTATTTTTAATTTTGTGACCATTTATTTGTTCATTGTCACTACTACACAGAAATAGTTAATTTTTATATTTAGCCTACACCCTAAAACCTTGCTGAATTTGCTATTTGTTCTAGGAGTTTTATATGGATCATTTGGTATCTTCTATACTATATAGACCATCATATCAACTGCAAATAGGAATAATTTCTTTGTTTCCTATACGTATAACTTTTCTTTCCTTTAGTGTACTGGATAGAACTTTAAGCACTGTGATGAATAGAAATGGTAAGAATAGATCTCTCTACCTGTGTCCAACTTCGAGGAGGACAGGCTTACCAATTGAGGGAGACCTTGTTTAACACACACACACACACACACACACACACACACACACACACACACACACTAATAAACTAAAATAGAGTTTAGGGTGAGGCTCAGAGATTCAGTACCGCTGAGTTTAATCTCCAGTGTCACACACACACAATTTTTCTTCTTGATAAGGTTTTTTTTGTTTTGTTTTTGTTTTTTAATCAATAATCAGTGATTTAAGTGTGTAGAACTTTTGTTGGTGGTGATTGCTTTAGGTACTGTCTCTATCTAGTTTGGGGATCAAAGTAATATTTAACTTTATAAAATAAATTTGGAGATGTTCTGTTTTCTTAAAAAACACAGTGTTCCCATTTTTGGGGGGGAATACTGGAAATTGAACCCAGAAGTTATCTACCTCTAAGCTACACCTTCAGTGCTTTTATTTTTATTTATTTTTAGACAAGATCTCATTAAGTTGCAGAGGCTGTCTTCAAACCTATAATCCTCTCCCAACTTCATTCTTTTTTAAAAATATTTGATAGAGCTCTTAATGAAGCCATCTGAGTCTGGGATTTTTTACTCAGAAATTTTAGTTAAAATTCAATTTCCTTAATAGTTGCGGGTCATTTGTATTACCTATTTAATACTGGATGAATTGTGATAGTTTGCGCTTTTTGAGGATTTGTCCAATCTACATTTATGTAAAACTGCTTATAGCATTCTCTTATTATCTTTTGGATGCCCACAAGTCTGTGGTAACCTTTTACTTGACCTTTTCTGGTGCCACCCAGAAAGAATGTAGGGACCATTGTTACAACATTACAAGGGGAAAGCTGGGCCCCTCAGTTGACCTTTCTGGTGTAAACAAGATTGGGCCCACAATTTTTTTTTGTGTGTGTGTGTGTGTGGTGGTGGTGTTCACTTGAGAGTGGTAGTTACCTAAACAATTTTTTAGTTTTTCTAGGCTGTTCTTATTTTTGGTTGGAGACAACAGGTTTTGTTTTGCTCTTGGTGGTACTGGGATTCCTGGAAACCCTTCTCCCTCCAGGCTACACTCCCAGATACCTATTTTTTATATTTTTATTTGGAAACAGGGTCTGTTAGGCCAGTGAGGCTGGCTTCGAACCTGTGTGATCCTCCTGTCTCTGCTTCCCAAGCACAGGTATTACAAGCGTGCGACACCATGCCCGGCGAGACAACAGGTTTTGTTGGAAGAAAAAAAAATTTTTATTTGCACATTGGTATTTCTCAGTTTTCTACTTCTTTGGCTCCAAGTCTAGGATATATAGAGTAAAAAATAATTAAATAAACAAAATGAAATAAAAATCAGGACAGTTACCACTGTGTCATTCTGTAGTCTCTGCAGTCTCTAGTTGTTCTAGTTTGGGTCTGGAATGTTCCCCAAGGTTCTTGGATCCCAGTACATCAATGCTTAGAAGTGGGGTTCCTGGGGAGTGATTGGATCATGAAAGATTGAATTCCTCCATAAATTAACTCACTGATGAGCTCACAGTAGATGGCATAACTGGAAGGTGGTGGAAACTTTAGGAGCCAGGCCTAATGGGAGGAAGTGGGTCACTGGGCCGTTGGTAGGGGGAGCATCTCCCCAACCCCTCTCTTCCTCTGCTTCCTGGCTTCCATGAGGTGAGCAGCTTTGCTCTGCCAGGCCATTCTGCAGTGAAGTACTGTCTCATCACAGTCCCAGAAAGAATGGAGCCTGATGACCAGAGACTGAAATCTCTGACACGGTGAGCCAAAATGAATCTCTCCTCTTTTAAGTTGCTTTCCTCAAGTATATTGTCTCAGTGACAGAAAATTGACTAGTCAATCTACTCTTTTTCTCTCCAGCTTTTAAAATCTTCTTCTATTTGTTTTATTTATAATATTTAGGATCTTTGTTTTTACTTCTTGGGAAAAACTGGGAAAAGTACATGTATTCCATTTCCTCAGAAGCAGGAACCTCATGCCTATTTTTTAACATGACAAGATTGTACTTTCCTCACTTTCATACTTTACTCAATCCCCATGGAGTTGTACCAATTTAGAAACTAATATTCCACGAGGCTAAAATTTCAACTGGAAAATTTAAAGCCAGGCCCTCACTGGGTCACAGGATAGCTTTACTTGGAAAGTTCTTTGTGCAATGCTTTTTAGGATGACGATAGTACAAGTTAACTGCTAGTGTGCTGTCAGTTAATTAAGATACCACATTGCATGTGACACCAGTTTTGAGTTTACAAGCAGTGTTTTGTGTTGTTAGGGTACCTGGCATTTGTTTCAGTCAAGTGTGATAAGACACAGAGACATGGAAAAGACTTTCTCAAAGGAAGAAGTTTATACTCACAGATTTCCTAGGAATGGAAGACGACATAGGATGAGACAGTGTACCTAGGATTTGCTAGTTTGAATAGTTTTAGTGCACTCTGGGGCACAGGGGCTGTTTTTAGGTGTCTCATACCTGAACCTGCAGTGATTAGAGGAAGTGGATAGTGACTCAGATTAGAGTCAGATAAAGTAAGTGCTTAGGGTATGGACTCCTTTGGTTTGCATATGAAAGAATCACTCTGCTGGGCACAGTGGCAGGCACTCTAGTCCCAGTACTTGGGAGGCTGAGACAGGAAGATCACAGGTTTGAGGACAGCCTCTGTAAGTGAGACTCTTGTCAACCTAGTGAGACCCTGTTTCAAAATAAAAAAGAAAAAGAAAAATAGGCCTGGGGGTATAGCTCAGAGATAGAGTTTTCCTGTGTTCAATCCCCAATACCCAGTCTCTGTCTCTCTCTTTCTTCCTCTCTCTCTTACACACACACACACACACACACACACACACACACACACACACACACACACGAGAAGTGTTTGCTATTTCTAGGAGTTGCTAACAGTGGGAGGACCAGCACCCTCCAGAGTTAGCAAGGCTCCATCTTCTTGAACCATTAGTAAATAGCGAAAATTAAAAACATATGAAGGCAAATTGTTGCAAAATGAAGACAAAAGCAGAGTTTATGTAGGTTACTGTTCTGTGGAGGGTCTGTCTACCTAGACTCCCATCATAAGGCAAAAGAACCTTGCTGACGCTTAAAAATTGGATCTGCCAGGTCAGCTTAAACATATCTCATTAGCTCTTTTAATTAAGATTAGTTAATAACCACAAAAGTAGCTGCTATGACTATAAAATAAACTAAAAATTTTTAACTCCAGTAAGACTATTACAAAAAACTGAATAAAGAATAATGTATTGTTTTTGGTAGTAACTCTAATCCTTCTTCAGTGGAGAATCTGTGAAGTGTTCAGTTGAGTATAGCTGTGTAGCCTTGTTAGGACTGTTTCTATTCCAATTTGCTCTCTTGCCTTCTGTTTCTAGGTCAAATGCTGATTCCTCTACTTTGTTCCCACCATTCAATACCTTACATGAGACAGTGTTTGAACTGTCCTTACCTTGAATCTAGGCTTATACTTAGTAAAAAAAAAAAAAAGAAAGAAAAAAAGAAAAAAAAAAGAAATCCACTTTTTTTTTTTTTGCAATTACTCAAAATTCAGATTTCAAGTAGTACCTTCTTCAAAGGTAGTTCTAAATATTTTTTTCTGACTTTTCATCCATCTCTATCATTCTTTTAAAATACAAATAAAGAGATGTGCTGTTTCAATAGCATAGAAGCTAGGACTCTTAGTCATGGCTATTCCAGACACTAGAAAGAAATATGATTTCCTAGAATTTTGGTGAAGAATGCTATAATACAGGGTCAGGCTCCAAGAGAAATGGAGTGGGAGGTTTCTGTCCAGCCACACCAAGGTAGCTAGGCGTTCTACCTTAACGACAGGGGACCCATATCAACCACAAGGAAGCAAACCACCTTCACACTGGGCAGGAGGTGCTCTTTGGGGAGGACGGTGCCATCACAACATCCTTACACTCCTATTCTGCCCACTCCCATCATTGCAAAGTCACTTCTCTAGCTAGAAAGAACTCTAGAAGAACTGGGAGACCTCAAACATTTAAAGTGTATCTTGGTTTAGACCTGGGTATGTAAAGAGTGTAAATCAGGGAACTGTACTGACTTTAAAACTCTTTTACACTGTTGGTGGGAATGCAAACTAGTTCAACCACTATGGAGATCTGTGTGGAGATTCCTAAGAAAGGTGGGAATAGATACACCATATGATCCAGCTATACCACTCCTGGGTATCTTTCCAAAGGAGTTGAATTCAGAGAACTACAGCAACATATGCATACCTATGTTCATAGCAGCACAATTTGTAATAGCCAAAATATGGAACCAACCCAGATCACCATCAACAGATGAATGGATAGCAAAACTATGGGAAATACACACAATGGAATTCTATTCAGCCATAAAGAAGAACAAAATTATATCATTTGAAAGAAGATGGAAAGCCCTGGAGAACATTATGTTAAGTGAGATCAGCCAAGCACAGAAGAAGAAGATACATATGTTTCCTCTAATATGCCCAAACTAGGAAACACAAAGAATACCAGAGGGACTCCAGATATTGAAGGGGAAATACTAGCTAAGTTTGGATGGTAAGATAGGAGAGGAGGAAGGCCGGTCTTGATTAATAAGGGTCTACACTTGAACATGTGTAAAATTATGAATAAGACATGGTTAACCTGGACAACCATTGGTGGGGGGGGAGGGAAAATGGGGGCGGGGGGAAGGGCACCAAATATAGTGTAAATGTATACTATTTATGTTCAATAAAAAATTGTTATAAAAAAAGGAACTTAGCTAGACCCTTAACAATATAGGGAGACTCTGTATCAAAATAAAAAATACAAATGACTGGGAAAAAAAATAAAATAAAATAAACACATAGACCAGTGGAATAGAATTGTGAATCCAAAATACATCCAAACTAATTTTTGACAAAACAACAAAGAGGACACAACGGGGAAAGGATGGTCTCTTTAATAAATGATGCTGGGGAAATTGGACGTCCACATGCAAAAGAATGAAATTGGGCCATTATCATACACCATACACACATCAAAAATCAGCTTAAAATGAATAAAACCCCCAAATATAAGGCCAGGAGCTCTATAGCTCTTGGAGGAAAACACAAGGAAAGTGCTTTTGGACATTGGCTGTGGCAGTGATTTTTGGATGTCAAAAGTTAAGCCCACAGCCGCAAAAATAAATAGATGTGACCATCAAGTGAAAAATCCCTACTCAGCAAAAAAAAAATTAACAAAATGAAGCAAGAACTTACATGTTGGGAAAATATTTATAAATCATATATCTCATAAGTAGTTCTCATCCAAAATTCATAAGTAACATTTCAAGTCAATAGTGGAAAAACAACCCCAGCAAAAGATGGGCAAAAGAATAGGATAGAATGACTACACAGGTACATGAGAAGGTGCTCAGCATTAATCATCAGGGAAATTCAAATCAAAACCACTATGAGATACCATGTCGCATCCGTTATGATGGCTATTACCAAAAAAGTCAAAAGAAAAAATGTTGATGGGGGTGTGAAGGAAAGAGAATATTTGGACATCCTTGGTGGGAAGAGAGACTGATGCAGCCATTGTGAAAGCCAGTATGTAGGTTTCCAATGCAATCCTTCTTCTGGACATACACCCAAAGGGAATGACATCACTATCTCCTAAGGATGCTGCACTCTCACACTCTTTGCTGCATTATCCATAATAGCCAAAAGCTGGAACAACGTAGGCATGTATCCATGAGTGAATGGATAAGGAAACTCTGGTACATATATACAGTGAATTAGTATCTCTGAAGAAGAATATTATTCCTTAAAAGGAATGAGATCTTGCTATCTGTCACAAGGTGGATGAGGGACATAATGCAAAATGAAATAATTCAGACATCATTAGATATCATTTTATATAAAGAATATTTAAAAACTTAATATATGGAGAAAACAAAATAACGGTTATCAGAATAAATGAGGATGGGAGCTATAGGTCAGAGTATACAAAGTAGCAGATATGGAGGATGACTGTATCTAGGACATGCAATATTTTCAAGAACTACTTGGTAGGCAAAAGAGAAAGACTGAACTAGAGAGATTTTTCTTCACTAATAAATGCATAGAAAAAACCTAATATAGACTGTATTAGTTATAGTTCTCACCGAACCAATAGAACTTGGATTTATATATCAAATTATATATTTGGATATACATACATATATATATATATACATATATATTTATTTATCTCAAACATATTATTTATCTATCTATCATTGAAATTGGCTTATGCAATTTTGTAGAAAAAGTCCCACAGTCTCACAATATGCTATCTGCAAGCTGGAGACCCAGAAAGTCCAGTTGTAAATTTAGTTCAAGTCCAAAAGCCTGAGAACCAAGGAAACCAGTGTTGTAACTCCCAATTCCAAGGTGAAGATATGAAAACTAGGGTGCCAGCATCTGCTGCTGGCCTAAGTCTCAGAGTCTAAAGGCAGGCCTGAGGGCCAGGAGCTCTGATGTCTAAGGGCAGAAGAAGGTGGGCATTCTGGCTACCCTTCCTCTGACTCTTTTTTTTTTTTTTTTTGCATTCTGATCCTCAGGAAGTTAGATAGATGATGCCTGCCCACACTGGTGACTGGGGATCTTCTTTTCTCCTCTACTGATTTAAATGCTAATCTTTCCAAGATACAGTCTCACAGACAAATTCCAAAATAATGTTTTACCAGCTATCTGGGCTTCCCTTTGCTGAGCTAAGTTGACACCTGAAATTAACCATCACAGGCATCTGTGAAAATATTCTGCAGTATCATATTCAGACATCACTTTCATGATATAAATGAACAGCACAATTTTGAAGTACTTTTACCATGGGAAATTTTAAAGTTTTCCTCTGTATTTTGAAAAATCCAGAGAAAGTTATATTTTATGAGTCAGGAACTAAAAGATGAGATATCAGACTAGGATGAAAAGAGTCGGCTAGGAACAAGGTGAACCAGGTTGCAGAAAGAAAGATCAGAAAGAAATTTTTACAAAATGCATCTGCAGAATTGAAAACAGGATCATAAGTAGCAAACTGCAAGTACAGAAAATGTTTTGTCATGAGGGAAGACTCACTAGGAAAAGTAGAAAGAGAAAATTATGAAAGAGGATTTTGAAACAAAAGGCAGAGAATAGAGAGTCCCAAAATGAGAGAGAACAAACAAAAGAGAAACTTCACATCTAATAGAAGTAAATTCCTCCACTGAAATGCTCATGTGTACATAGATCAAATAGGCTTATCATATAGGCAGCAAAATTAAAAGACATAATTATGAGAAGAGACTGCTATTTTAATGTAGTATCATGACTTTAGGGAATTCTTATAAAAAAGAAGGATCCTATATGTATCAGGAAAAAAAAAAAGAGATTACCTACTCAAACATTGAGCTTGTCTTGGACATAACGAAAAATCTCATAATAAACTAAAAAGAAAATAGAGAAACATCTATTGTTTTGAGGGGAAAAAAGATGGAGATTCAAGAACTCCATACAACAGCAATTTTATCATTCATGTATTAAGACAGTAGAAATAGATACCAATAATAGAAGGCCTTAGAACATTTGACACTAGTTAATTCTCCATATATAAACTTTAAGAATAATATCAGCTAAAGGAGAAATAAAAAACTCATAAAATTGAATAATGCCATTAAGGATTAGTTAAAAACATTGAAGACAATGTACTACAGAATTAAATTTAAAAAATAGTTTTAAGTGGTTTCAAAACAAGAAGGAAGAGATCATCTTTTAAAGAAAGGCTACTATATAAGACATTTAGCAATAATCTCTATATTGAGTGAATAGGAATACTGAGATATTCAAATCACATATTTTATTTAGTATCCTAATCATTAAGGACACATGAATTGACTTAATATGATGCTAACTGTTAGTATAATAATAAAATGAATATAATCAAATTTATAAATTTTAGGGGTTTTTTTGGTGGTAGTGGGGTTCCTGGAAACCCTTCTTCCTTTGGCCTATACTTCCAGACCCATTTTCATACTTTTTTTCATTTGGAAACAGGGTCTCCTAAGCCAGCGCGGCTGGCTTTGAACCTGTGAGATCCTCCTGTTTCCACCTCCCAAGCATGAGGATTACAAGCATGTGCCACCATGCCCAGCAAATTTTAGTTTTAATAAGACAAAATTAGTAATCAATAGAAATATCAAGATAGCATAAAATAAAATTGAAATGCACATGTTAACATGTGAAAATGTCAGTTATAAGAATGATTATCAATAAGTTAAAAATGTCAATTAAGAATCTCAGATCGAATTAAACTACAATCAATTACATGTTAATTACAAAGAATTATTGTCAAATAAGAATATTTTAAAATAAAAGGGTTAAAATATTTGAGGCAAAATTAAGAAAAATAGGGAGGGGTTGTAAAAGAGAGGGAGAAACAGATGTTACATTATTAATGCCATTGAGTAGAACCCAAGGCAAGAAAAGGGCATTAAACAGGACATAGATGATTATTATTTTATTTTTATAAAGGACAACTCTATAACAGACATAAATGATTGTGCACATACCATATTATAAAAATGTAAAAAAGCAAAACTATAAACTTAATAGATAATAATCTATTAGTATTTAATATGTTAAGCATTAATCATTTTAATGGTATATGAACAGCCTAATTTTTAGTTTTAAGTATACACATACACACAGTTAAACATTTGTACCCCATGAACAAAGAATAAATTTTCTTTCAAGAATGTATAGATAAGTGGATCATAAATAAAACCACAAAGAAGACCCTGATAATTTTTAAAAGTAAAAGTTATAGAGCTTTTGTCTTTTCACTACCAAAAAAATTAAATTATTAAGCAAAGATTAAAGAAAAACACTAAAAAATTTACTTTATAAATAATTATCTAATTAAAAGGATACCAAAGCTATAATTACACATATTTTTTAAACAAATACAAATATGAATTTTTTGTATTTCAATATTCAAAAAATTCAATATTTGAATTTTTCTGTAGATTTAAAGACTGATAACCAAAGGTTTTGAAACTGCAGTGTAAGAACCTGTTAAGTTTGAACACTCTCCTTTCTGTATTTGTGAAGAGAAGATATTCCATGGATGACTTTGGCACGTCTCACTATGAGAACAACTTCCACGGTGAATATTAACTTGACAAACTGTGTACTTTGAAATAGTTTGGATCCACACTCCTGGCAGCACCTTGGAGATTTATTTTTTGGCTAATTTATGTTCACAAAGTCTGGGCTTCAAGAGCATGTGTTCATTCAAACCACTTACACACTTTAATACAATCCCCATAATAGGAGTTACTCATTTGTGGTATAATCCTCTCATATGATAGTGTGCTTTTCTGAGTCAGAAGTCAACATCAAAAAGACTCACAGAGTTAATTTAGGTTCTGTCCAATTCATCACTCAGCCAGTCATTGCAAACTACAGTTGGTGTGTCGTCGTCGTCACGGGTAAGCGAGAAGAAAAGTGTCTGAGATCTATATTTAGATAGAATTAAAATCTTAAATCTTTAGGACTAGCCTGCTCAGAAGAACATGTACCCTTTATTGGGAATTCAAGATTTAAATGCTGAATCCAAAATATCAGGGCAACTTGACTTTTAAAAAATTTGTTCAGATGTGAGAGAGAGAAAACTGCAGACCAATAGGAGGAAAGCATCCTCTCAGTTAAAAATGGTACACTGTTATAACTAGTGATCCAAGGTAATAAATATTTTCCGGTTGGAGGTCAGTCCCTTGTCTTTTGCTTGATTTGGTCGGTGTTAGAATGCAATTTCCAAATCTTTGATAGCCTGCCTTCCCCCCCCACCCCCACATTTCTGTAGCAGGTACCACTTCATTTTCTATTTAACCAAGTAACCTCATTATATTGCTAAAAGAATAATTTTTAAGTTGTTAAATGGTAGTTGCGTATCTTTTCCAATCTAGAAATATGATCAACTTAAATCTTCCAACAAAAATTATACTCAAATAGTATATGACTATAGAAATTCAGTTTAAGAGGCTCATTTGGCATTTATTAGTGATTACATTAACTAATAACATCAGGACAATAAAAGCTAGTCATGGACATGTTGGGTTTTTAACGTGTGTGTGTGTGTGTGTGTGTGTGTGTGTGTGTGTGTGTGTGTGTATTTCTTTGTGTCATTTATCTAGTTTCTAGATAAATGTCTAAATTCAGTGGTGAGAGCACAGACCTAATGAACCATATCTTTAGAAATGTTTTCCCTCTGGTGAGTCCAAAATACTATTAAAATATTACTGCCTCTAGGAATAAAAATTTTTATACTAATAATTAAAGTAATGTGAGACTAGAATAAATATTGGTGTCTACCGGGTTTATCTACTAATATGAGATAAGAAACAATAGGACTTCTTGGCTGAATACCTTTGTCAATCTCCACAGATTGGATAAAAGAGAATGTGTACTTTGTAAAAGATGATAATAAATATTTCAGAGACCATATATGTATGTATCTTTATGTTATAGAATTTAAAAAGAAATGGTCTTCAAATACAATAATTTCCAATCAAAATATTTGCCGTACTCTCTAGAAAAGCCTATCCTCTCTCGATTCTTCATAATAGCCTTTTTGCTTTTAGAGTACAACCTTTTAACAAAAGTCAGTTTAATGCACTAATGGTACTAAATCTTAGTATGAATACTTTGGTTTTATCATGAGAGTAAAGAA
>NC_137786.1:74611219-74613719 GCF_963383645.1 Muscardinus avellanarius
TCTATCCTTTGGCAAGGTGACCATTAATCTCTTTGATCCATTGTAAAGTCAGATTATCTATTAGTGCAAAGTTTTAAGTGTTCTTTGTATATTTGGGATACAGCCCTTCGTTGATATATCTTTTGCAAAGATGTTCTCCTACTTCAGCCATGTATACTGGTGCACAATAATACCAGCTACTCAGGAGGCTGAAGCAGGAGGGTTGCATGTTTTAGGCCAGCCTGGGCAACTTAGTAAGACCTTGTCTCAAAACAAAAAATAAAAGGTATAGCTCAGTGGTAGAGCACTTGCCTACCATATATCCTGGGCGTGGTTCCAGTAGTGAAAAAAATCTACTCTATCAATTCTTTTTTTTATGGATCATGCCTTTCAAAGCATATTTAAAAATTATCATGAAACCCAAGGTTATCTGGCTTTCCTCCTATGTTATCTAAGAGTATAAGTTCTCTGAATATATGGTCTTTCTGATGGCCAGCCTCAACAAGATATTAACTGAGGCCCGTCCTAAGGTGCTTCATTTGGTGGTTTTGATATTAGGTAATTATAAACACATGACAGGAGCTAAAAACCTTTTCATTTGCTTTTTCCCCCCTGAGATTGTATAGAATTGCTATGGCCCATTTTTTAAACTTTTAGAAGAATTTATGAGTGAACCTAAATGGGCATGGCACTTTCTATTTTAGAAGGTGATCAATTATTGATTCCATTTCTTTAATAGATACAGGGTATTCTGATCATTCATTTCTTCTTATGTAAGTTTTGGCAGATAATGTCTTTCAAGGACATATTCTTGGTCTGGTTAATATTAAAAGTCATATTCTTAGCTGGGCGTGATGGCGCACGCTTTTTTTTTTTTTTTTTTTTTTGGTGGTACTGGGGTTCCTGGAAGCCCTTCTACCTCCGGGCTACGCTCCCAGACCTATTTTTTTTTTATATATTTTTGAAACAGGGTCTCTTACGCCAGCGCAGCTGGCTTCGAACCTGCGCGATCCTCCTGTCTCCGCCTCCCAAGCATGGGGATTACAAGCGTGCGCCACCACGCCCGGCAGGCGCACGCTTTTAATCCCAGCATTTGGGAGGCTGAGACTGGAGGATGGTGGTTCGCGGACAGCCTCAGCTACTTAGTGAGGCTCTCTGCAATTCAGTGAGACCCGGTTTCAAAATAAAGAATAAAAAATAGGGCAGGGAATGTAGCTCGGATGTCGAATGCCCCTGGGTCACATCCCCAGACCCACACACACACAAAAAAAAATGTCATGTTCTTGATCTAGTTAATCAAATTTGTGAGCATGGAATTGTGCATAGTAATCCTTTAGAATATTTTTAATGTTTGTGGGATCTATAGTAATGTCTCTCCCTTTCATTTCATTAGTAATTTGTGCTCTCCCTCTCTCTCCTTATTTAACGTGGATTTATGTTTATCAATTTTATTTGTCCTTTCAAAGAGCCAGCTTTTTTGGTTTTGTTGGTTTTGTTTATAAATTTCCTAATTTCAATTTCATTAACGTCTGCTTTATTTTCTTTGGCTTACTTTTCTAACATATGCCTTTAATGCTAAAAATTACCCTCTAGTCACTTTTTGGTTTTACTGCAGCACACACTATTTGTTTGAATTTTCACTTATTCTCAATGTTTTAAAATTTCAGGTGAATTTTCTTTTCTTAAATCTCAGGTGTATCTATATATGGCTGTGCAATGCCCAGTGATGGGGCTATGGTCAGAGAAGTGCATCTTTAGGCCATTTTGTCATTGTTTGGATGTCATAGAAAGTAGGTACACAGCTTCTTTTTTTTTCTTTTTGCTCTTTTTATGTAGATCATATTAAAATGGCATACATTCAGACTGTGCTTGGTGCCCTCCACCCCCCACTTCCCCTTCCCTCCCTCTCAACAATGAGTGTCCAGGTTACCCATGCTACATTCATACTTTGACACATATTCGGATGTAGCTCCTCCATTAATCAACCTCAGCCTTCTTCTTTTCCTACCCTTCCACTTCAGCTTTGCTGAGGTTTCCCCTCCATTATCTGGAGTCCCTCTGGTATCCCTCATACTCCCTAGTTTGGGAATATTAGAGAAAACATATGTCCCTTCTCTTTCTGTGCTTGGCTGATCTCACTTAACATAATGTCACCAGGACTTTTCATCTTGTGAATGACATGAGAGAAGCTTGATTGATTTTAATCAAGGGTGTCAAGAAATGTAAAAAAGAAAGAATATTCTTTAACAAATAGTATCAGGACAAGTGGATATTCAAAAAAGAATGAATTTGGATTAATACTCCATGCCATATAAGGGCTAAAGCTATAACTCTTAGAAAAAAACTTAGGAGAAGATATTTATGACTTCTCAGTAGGCAGAGTTTTTGATCTGCCATACCAAAAACACAAGTGTGGTTGTGTTAAATTGGACTTTATCAAATTACTATTTTGTTCTTCAAATGTTACCATTAAAAAATAAAAATACCATTAATGCTATTTTAATTTAAAAAAGAAGAAAGT